>NC_035438.2:144720099-145320099 GCF_002127325.2 Helianthus annuus
AATGACCCCCTAATTGAAGATGAAGCTGAACGCCCGATACAACCAACGAAGAGGACCACTTTGTCGAGAAGAGATAGCCATAGAACAACTTTTAAGGTTCTTGATCTAGATGAGCCACAAAATAAGGTGTCTTATAAAGAACCACCCATTGAGCTCAAAGAACTTCCTAAAGGTTTGGAATATGCTTTCCTAGACAAAGAAGGTAGTTTACCCGTAATTATTTCATCTAAATTAAGTAATATAGAAAAGAGAAATTAGTTAACTTACTTAAAAAACACAAAACGCGATCGCTTGGAAGCTTGTAGATATTAAAGGAATAAGCCCTTCCATGTGCACGCACAAAATTTTAATGAATGATGACTACAAGACGGTAATTCAACCACAACGAAGAGTGAACCCCAATGTTCAAGAAGTGGTTAAGAATGAAGTCATCAAACTACTCGACGCCGGACTAATCTACCCTATCTCCGATAGCCCGTGGGTAAGTCCCGTTCAAGTAGTCCCAAAGAAAGGAGGTATGACGGTAATAACTAACGAGAAAAATGAATTAATACCAACGAGAACCGTCACAGGATGGAGAGTCTGTATAGATTATAGGCGATTAAATGAAGCGACTAGGAAAGACCACTTTCCTTTGCCCTTCATTGATCAAATGTTAGAAAGATTATCCGGTCATAAATTTTATTGTTTCTTAGATGGTTTTTCAGGTTACTTTCAAATACCGATAGCACCAGAAGACCAAGAGAAAACAACTTTCACATGTCCCTACGGAACTTTTGCATATCGACGCATGCCATTTGGTCTATGTAATGCGCCTGCAACATTCCAACGTTGTATGGTCGCCATTTTCCATGATATGATCGAAAAGACAATGGAAGTCTTCATGGATGACTTTTCCATCTTTGGAGACTCATATGACCAATGCCTCGATAATCTTGAACGAATGCTATCCCGATGTGAGGAAACTAACCTCGCCCTTAACTGGGAAAAATGCCATTTCATGGTAACAGAGCGAATAGTACTCGGTCACAAAATCTCAAGCGAAGGAATGGAAGTTGATCGAGCAAAAATAGAGACTATTTCTCGATTACCTCCTCCATCCTCCGTGCGAGCAATCCGAAGTTTCCTAGGACATGCCGGATTTTATAGAAGGTTTATCAAAGACTTTTCAAAAATTTCAAGGCCTCTAACAAAATTACTTGAAAAAGATGCACCCTTCATCTTTGACAAGGAATGCAATCAAGCATTTCTAACCCTCAAGGAAATGCTAGTCAATGCACCTATCATGATAGCGCCAGATTGGAAATTTCCTTTTGAAATCATGTGCGATGCAAGTGACTTCGCTGTTGGAGCAGTCTTGGGACAAAGAAAAGAAAAACATTTCCACCCAATCTATTATGCTAGTAAAACTCTTAATGATGCGCAAGAAAATTATACAACTACAGAAAAAGAATTACTAGCGGTGGTATTTGCTTTTGATAAATTTCGTTCTTATCTTGTTCTTTCTAAAACAATAGTCTATACAGACCATGCAGCCATCAGGTACCTCTTCAAGAAGCAAGACGCAAAACCCCGTTTGATAAGATGGATTCTACTCCTCCAAGAATTCGACATTGAAATCAAGGACAAAAGAGGAGCAGAAAACACTGCTGCAGATCATCTCTCACGCTTAGAAGACCCAGCTTTGGAGACAACCAGGGACGAGCAAATCAACGAAAAATTTCCCACGGAATCCTTGGAAATGATAGAGAATAGACAAGAACCATGGTATGCCGACTACGCTAATTTCTTAGCTAGCGGTGTAGTCACCAAAGGATGGCCACATCATCAAAGAAAGAAATTCTTTGCTGATGTAAAGCATTACTTTTGGGAAGACCCCTATCTTTTCAAAATGTGTGCTGACCAGCTCATCCGAAGGTGTGTCTATGGTAATGAAGCACGACGAATTCTCCATCATTGTCATGAAGGTCCATACGGAGGACATCATGGTGCCGCAAGTACCGCACGAAAGGTATTTGATTCAGGATTTTACTGGCCGACCATTTACAAGGATGCACAAAACCTTGTAAGGACATGTGATGCATGCCAAAGATCAGGTAATATTTCTTCCAAAAACGAAATGCCTCAAAATGGCATTCTCGTCTGTGAAATCTTTGATGTGTGGGGACTCGATTTCATGGGACCTTTCCCACCTTCAAAGGGAAACAAATATATACTTGTGGCAGTAGATTACTTGTCTAAATGGGCAGAGGCCGAGGCTCTTCCAACAAATGATGGAGAGTGGTGGTAAAATTTCTGAAAAAGCTGTTCTCTCGTTTCGGGACACCAAAGGCTTTGATAAGTGATAGAGGTACCCATTTTTGCAATCATCAACTCGAAAAAATATTAACAAGGTATGGGGTCTATCACCGGGTCTCAACAGCATATCATCCTCAAACAAATGGGCAAGCCGAAGTGACTAATCGAGGTTTAAAACGAATACTTGAAAAAACCGTAGGAATAAATAAAAAAGAATGGGCCGATAAATTAGACGACGCTTTATGGGCTTTTCGAACTGCTTATAAAACCACTATAGGCACAACCCCATATAAACTCGTCTATGGAAAAAGTTGTCACTTGCCAGTAGAAATAGCTCACAAAGCCTACTGGGCAATAAAAAACGTAAACTTAGATTTGGAAAATGCCGGTAAAAATCGATTTTGTCAAATAAACGAATTAGACGAACTTAGGAATTATGCATATTCTAATTCCGAAATTTATAAGGAAAGAATGAAAAATTTGCATGATAAATATATTAAATGAATTTCGGGTTGGAGACCAAGTTCTATTGTTTAATTCACGACTTCGATTATTTCCTGGTAAGTTAAAATCTAGGTGGTCAGGACCTTTTTCCGTCACCCATGTTTTCCACACGGTGCAGTAGAAATTAAAACTCGAAATGGGACACCATTTAAAGTCAATGGCCAACGGCTGAAACTCTACAGAGGATCCATTGAGGATGAGGAAGAGGAGATCTCACTTCAAACGGTTAACGAATAAACTCATACCCGACATGTTACAGGTAAGTGTACGTTTAAATAACCGGTAAATCTTCTAACCAATTTTTCGGAAAAAAAAGGGGCATGCACACGAGCACATAAAAAAAAAAATTTCAAAAACTTTGCCCTGCACGGGGCCGTGTCCGCTGGACACGGGGCCGTGTCGAGGCGACTGTCGGGATAAAACCCTCTTTTCCTATCAGTTACACCATTCCACACGCCCCGTTTAGCCGAAAACTCTCTGGTTCGAGGCGATTTTCTGCAGTTTTTCTACGTCACCACCAAATCTAACAACGTCAAGGTATGATTCTATCTTCATTAGTAGTTAGATTAGTTACTTGCATGTAGTTAAAACATCAAAAATTGGGGAAAAATCTAGGGTTCTTCATGTTCATCCAGATCGAACTCAAAATTTTTGATGAAATTTGTTAGTAGTAGTTTAGATTAGTGTAGTAGAAGGTAACTAGCCAAGTATTGTTGATAGATTTGTCCGATTTCTAAATAAAACCCCAAACCCTTGTTCTTGAACCGAAAAACACGAAATTGAAAGGGTAAACGGTTTGTTTTGGAAAAAATGACACTTAGGGTTTCATTTTCGGGGGAAACCGCTATCATTGGGCTAAAAATTTTCAGGTTTTCGAAACCGGGACGAAAAATGGAATTTTTGGGTTACAGACGCCTGGACACGGGGCCGTGTCCGCTGAACACGGGGCCGTGTCCAGCCCACTGTTTGCAGTTTCACTTTAATTTTCCTGGTTTCGTACTAACTTTTTATGTATTCTTTTCAGATGTCGAAATTCACAAGGTTCGGCGCAAATGAACTGGACGCTAGGGCACGGTACGAGGTTCTACAAACAAGACCGGAAGAGTACCCAAGGCGGGCGTGTACTGATTTGCTAACCATGGTGAACCAACTTGACCGCTTCAACAACATTGTGAGGGGTCCACTGCATGCCGCATTGACCACCCGACTACGGTCGGTACATCAATGCACGATGGAATTCTATAGCACCTTCATTTTCAACTCGAGGCGCGAACCATTTGATCATGACGCGGTCGAATTTCGATGTGGAGGGACCACATTTAGAACATCCATGGCACAGTTTGGAGCCATCATTGGGCTGTACAGTGAAGAGGAAGCGGGGAATGAAGAGAATACAGGGGGGTTACGAGACTTGGATGCAACCGAACGCCAAGCCGCATGTGCTCAAATAGGTGAAGGAATCTACAACCCAAGCAGCACCAAAAGCACCAAACTGAGGGACCCGTTATACCGCTACATCCACAGGCTCCTCACGTACTCGCTGAACCAACGCCATGACAGTAGTGGCGTTGTTGGGTTGAAAGATTTGGTTGTCCTTCACTGCATCCACAACCAGAAGCCTCTAGATGTTCCTTACCTCCTACTGCGAAACATGCACTTGAACCGCCTTGCTCATGCTCCTACACCGATCTTCTTCGGAGGATGGGTGTACCGTCTTTTCAAGCACTTCACGAATATCCCAAGGTCCTTCGAAAGGAGTCCATGGTCGGGCCGGGTCGATTATCACATTTGCCGAGCCATGAACTTGCTTTATGAAGCGGAGGACGGGACGGTGAGCTTTCAAAGGACGCAAGGCTATGCATGGAACCCGCAGGAGGCTCTAGTTCTTCATGCACCACATCCCCATTTTCAGTATCCACCCCAAGGCGATGCGGGCCAATCCTCCTCTCAAGGAGGTGGTTTTCCTAACTTTCAAAGTTTACATGATCTTTTGCAGGAAAACCTCATGTGCTCAAGGAACACCTACAACCTCGCCAACAACACACACCACCGGGTTGGAGCTATCGAACGCAACATTAACGATATACAAGATGATATCGGTAGCATCCGGGAGTACATGGCGAGGCAAGGGGGTGGAGGTGATGGTAGTGATGAAGACATGGAGTAGGAGGCTTGGAGGAACAACGGGCTGGTTGGTGATGAGCCCACAGGTTTAAGTGCCCTTCTTATCTATCAAACAATTCATGGCCTGCGTGCCATTTGTCGAACAATTTACTTTCCCTAACTATTTTTTTTTATTTTGTTTTTACTTTATGTTTGGATAATGTTTAACAATGGTAATTTAGGATGGTTTGTGCTTGGTTGGTTGGTATTAAGTGATTAAACAGGTGCAATGCAAGGGTTAGAGTGCTAAACATTAGCACTTGCAGCCCCAGGATGGAGAAACCGGGAGAAAAACCTATTTTTCGGGCTAACAGACTGTCCACACGGGGACGTGTCCAGCCGACACGCCCCCGTGTCCATCTCCCAGATCTGCTGTTTGGCTACTGACCTGCAATTTTTTGCCCGACACGTGGCCGTGTTCACCCGACACGCCCCCGTGTCCACCTTCTGTAAGTTTTCGTTACTGGCAGTTCACCACGGGGCCGTGTCCGCTGAACACGGGGCCGTGTCCAGACTGCCAGTAACATAAATCTTTGCTTTTTAACACACTTTTATACATTCTAATCAACCAAAAATATCAATTTTTTTTTGGACACATTGAGGACAATGTGTAATTTAAGTGTGGGGGGGAGGTTAAAACCTTGAAATTTTGCAAAATCCTAAACACAAGCCTTACACAAAACTCTATTGGAACCGCTAAACACCCCAAATTTTTTTCAAAAACTTTTCATTTTTTTATTTACTTGTCTTAGTTTAAGTTGGGAAGAACAAGTTCTAAAAAGGTTATATTTTTACAAGTTTACAACCGATAGCGTCGTGATAAAAAAGGAACCAACATAAGAAAATTATGAAACGGCATAACAAGTCTAGTTTAAAATTCGATTATATATGCTTGGTCACATTAAAAACCCATTCCCACAAAAGTGAGTTTTGAGCCTTTATTGAGCATAAAAGTACACATATTTTGATTAAATGCTCATTTTTCGTTTCTTGTGTGAATAGCCGCTCGGTCCTTACAAATCTAGAACTTGCCACGACGATACATTCCCGGTCCTTACCAACTTAAGCCCAAGTAAGTAAATGATGGAGGCATTAGGACTAACCATTTTTTCTTTCAAAACCATTATTTTTCGTTTTTTTTTACCTACCCAAAATCCCCCTAGATAACCCCTTTGAGCCTAAACCTTTCATTTCATTTCATTACCCCAAAACCCTTTTTACCCACCAAAAACCCTTTTTATTTATTTTTTAATAACAAGTTCGCTCTTTCGTAAACTCACCTTTTTATGTGACGAAAAAAAAAATGATGATGAAGTCAAGAACAAACAAAAGCTATAAAAGCTTGTTTGGAGAAATACTTCAAATAAAAAGTCACTAAAAATAAGGTACTTCACGAAAACCGACGCTTGTTACGATTTTCGCCCTTTTTACTAACCACTAACCAACCAACCACCTTTAAACCCAAGCCTTCACCCAAAAAGTCCTCTTGATATTTACAAAGGTAAAAAGTTAAAAAGGAGGAGGATTGATTGCTTGGCAAGCCTATGGAAGACATAAGTTCCGTGCCGCTCTCGAGTGATTCACTAAAATATACACCTTCGGCCGTGTGTTGAGTGATCTCCCGTGAGGTATGTGAACTTGTATATAAATGGAATTTTAATAAGGCATGCTATGCCCAAATAAGTAATTTATCTTATGAAAAGTTCAAAATAAATCATAACGAATAGGATTGTAAATAAATAAAAATAAAGCCTATAAAAACCTTGGATTCCCGACACTCTAGGACAAGCTAAAAAAACTTCTCTTCTACCTATTCCATTTGGGAGTGTAAGCCACATTTAAAGAGTTTTGCTTGAGGACAAGCAAAAGTTCAAGTGTGGGGGTATTTGATGTGTGTAAAATGCAACATATAAAACACATCAATTAAGGCATAAAACTAACCCTTTTTAAGTACTAATGTTGGAAAAAGAGTGTTTTTGTTTTCCTTTTGTATTTTCAGGATGAAATGAGCTCAAAATCACAAAAGAAGCAAAAAGACCACCAATTCTACCATAAATACAAGAAAAGGAACAAAAGTAGACTGCCCGGACCCTCAACGGCACCTCCCAAAGCAAAAAGGAAGAAACAGAGTCTGAACACGCCCCGTGTCCAGCGAACACGGGGGCGTGCCCAGGAAGCAGCAGAAAAGACAAACCAGTAGAAGCTTCCATTGCCCACCACGGGGCCGTGTCCAGCGAGCACGGGGGCATGGTGAAAGTACAGTAGGCGCATTAATTGTAATTCGCAATTACAATTAATGAGGAGAGAGAGTGTCAGGCGGGCACGGGGCCGTGTCCAGCGGACACGGGGCCGTGTCCAGCCTTCTGTTCAGCCTATAAATAGAGGAGCTTGGCTTTATTCTCTCTCATCCCTTGGCACACCACCTCTCTCACACTTCATCCACCACCCACCACCACCATAATACCATCATCCACCACCATCATCCATTGTCCATCATAGAGTGTGTGAGTCATCTCGGGATCCAAGATTGATCGTAAGAGTTCTTGACAATCAAGGCCATGTTTGCCTAAGTCTCTTACATCACTTGGTGAAGACAAGTGTTTAGTATAATACTTTTTATTTTTAATCTTTTGCACTTTTTATTTGGTTTTATATTAATGACTTTAATAACTAGTTACTTATGTTGAAGGTGATCTTTCCTTATCGTTTGTCCGTGGTGTCTTGGCGTTATTTTACTGTCTATATAAAATAAAAGATTTTCACCATTCATATCTCCACGGTCTATATGGAGGTATGTTGGCTACCTGGTCGGGGGTTAAGGGAACGGTTTGGTAAGGGTCTTGCCCTTGTTCAGCGTTTAGAGGTCCTGCTTGGGACCTGGGTCAAATTTAGTAGGATCTCCTTCAATGCCCATAGGTATTGGATGGCGGGGATCCAAACTCTTTGACCCCCTCATAAGTTAACTACTATTAATACTATAACCCGGTTATTTAGGACTGTATCCCTGCTGACTCAGACTACTTAGCCGAGGGTAACGTCACCGCCAGAAGCGGGGCCTACCACAATTTGCATTAATAACTTAATTCATTATCTTTCAATAATCCGACCCTTTAGGATTGTATCCTTGCTGACTCAAACTACTGGGTTGAGGGTAACGTCACCTTCAAAAGAGGGGCCTACTACAATAACTAAGATAATCTCTTAAACAAGTGCAAAAGTGCGAAAATAATCAAAGGTTATACTAATACACGTGTCGGATCCAAGTGATTCATCTTGTCTATCTGTTTTTATTTTATTTTTATTTTCAGCATTTAGTTAGTTTTTATTTTTCTTAGTTTAAAACATTTTTCTAACTTTTTGATTTGATTAGACGTTGAGGATAAACCGGTATTAAAAGCTCTTGTGTCCTTGGACGACCTCGGTATCTTACCAACACTATACTACGTCCACGATGGGTGCACTTGCCCATATGTGTGTTTAGTGTTAGTGAGTATCGTGTTTTATAAATTTAAAACTTGGCTAAAAGTGTAAAAAGGGCTTAAATATACATCAAAATTATATACACACCAACACGCATCAGTGTCATCGAAAATATCCTAGTAAAGGTAAACAAATTTGTCTACCCGGCTGACTTTGTCATACTCGATATGGAAGAAGACACCAAAGTCCCCCTCATACTAGGGAGACCATTTCTCGCTACCGCACAAGCAGTGGTAGACATGAATGACGGAACGCTCACCTTAAGGTACAGGGATGATGAAGTAAAGTTCGGGGTTGGGAAGAGAATAGAGGACGATGACCCGGTCAACTACATGAAAGTTATTGATTCGAGTTTGGATGCTGCTCTCCGACGGTGCAACATGGGATGCCAAACATCCCACTCAGAAAATATATAACCTCACATTGGGTCTAGCCAAGGACCCTTATAAACGTGGCGCACTACGGAGGCATTCCGCGGAACTATCCTTAGTTTAGTTTAATCTTTTAGTTTTAATTTACAGGAATAAGACACACTCATGGTGGTAAAGGATGATAAGGGAAACGAGAAACATGGCCCCATGCACAAGAACAAGGCCATCCGACATCAATTTCTCCATTACAGTAGGTTCAGCACGGGCCGTGCCCAGCCTACACGGCCCCTTGCTGAACACCCTGCAGAAAAACGCCCAGTTCAGGTAACTGGACATGGGCCGTGTTCACCAGACACGCCCCCGTGTCCAGGCTTCTGTTTCTTTTCATTAATTATCGTTACTGGCACCTGAACACGGGGCCGTGCCCGGTCCCCACGGGGCCGTGTCCAGACTGCCAGTAACATAAATTTTTGTTTTTAACACCATGTTACACATTCAATCAACCTAAAAAATTATTTTTGGGACACATTGAGGACAATGTGTAATTTAAGTGTGGGGGGATGCTAAAACCTTGAATTTTGCAAGTCCTAATAACAAGCCTTACACAAAACTCTATGGGAACCGCTAATCACCCCAAATTTTTTTCAAAAAAAATTTTTCATTTTTTTTACTTGTCTAAAGTTTAAGTTGGGAAATTCTAAGACCAACAAGGCTATATTTTTACAAATTTACAACCGATAGCGTCGTGATAAAAAGAACCAACATAAGAAAATTATGAAACGGCATGACAAGCTTAGTTAAAATTCGATTATATATATTTGATCACATAGAAAAACCCATTCCCACAAAAAGTGAGTTTTGAGCCTTTATTGAGCATACAAATATACATCTTTACGCTAAATGCTCATTTTTCGTTTCTTGTGTGAATAGCCGCTTGGTTCTTACGACTCTAGAACTTGCCACGACAATTCATTCCCGGTCCTTACCAACTTAAACCCAAGTAAGTAACTGATGGAGGCACTAGGACTAACCCTTTTTCTTTCAAAACCATTATTTTTATTTTTCTTTTCACCTACCCAAAAACTCCCCCTAGTTAACCCCTTTCAGCCTAAACCTTTTCATTTCTTAACCCAAAACCCTTTTTACCCACCAAAAACCCTTTTTATTTTTACCCTTTATTTTAGTAACAAGCTCGGTTTTCATGTGACAAAAAAAAAATTTACAATGAAGATAGAAATAAACAAACAAAGCTCCTAAAAAGCTTGTTTGAAGAAATACTTCATTGAGAATAAAAAGTCACTAAAACAAAATGTTTTACGAAAACCGACGCTTTTTACGCTTTTCGCCCTTTTCTGCTAACCACTAACCCAACTACCCACCTTTAAGCCCAAGCCTTTACCCAAAAAGTCCTCTTGATATTTAAGAAGGTAACAAGTTAAAAAGGAGGAGGATTGATTGCTTGGCAAGCCTATGGTAGGAATAAGTTCCATGCCGCTCTCGAGTGATTCACTAAAAAATTACACCTTCGGCCGAGTGTGAGTGATTTCCCCCGTGAGGTATGTGAACTTGTATATAAATGGAATTTTAAAAAGGCATGCTATGCCCAAATAAGTAATTTCTCTAATGAAACGTTCTAAATAAATCATAACGAATAGGATTGTAAATAAATAAAAATAAAACCCAATAAGGATCTTGGATTCCCGACACTCTATTGGGAGTGTAAGCCACATATTAAAGAGTTTTGCTTGAGGACAAGCAAAAATTCAAGTGTGGGGGTATTTGATGTGTGTAAAATGCAACATATAAATTACATCAAATGAGGCATAAAACTAACCCTTTTTAAGTACTAATGTTGGAAAAAGAGTGTTTTTGTCTTCCTTTTGTATTTTCAGGATTAAATGAGCTCAAAGTAACAAAAGAAGCAAAAAGGCAGCTAAATCTAACATAAATACAAGAAAAGGAACATAAGTGGATTGCCCGACCCCTCGACAGCATCCTCCCAAGCAAAACAGAGAAGGTAGAAGACTGAACACGCCCCGTGCTCAGCCAGCACGGGGCCGTGCCCAAGAAGCAACAGAAAAGACAAATCTATAGAAGCTTCTATTGCCCACCACGGGGCCGTGCCCAGTGAACACGGGGGCGTGGCGAAAGTACTGCAGGCGCATTAATTGTAATTGCGAATTACAATTAATGAGGAGAGAGAGTGTCAGACGGGCACGGGAGCGTGTCCAGCAGACACGGGGCCGTGCCCAGCCTTCTGTTCAGCCTATAAATAGGAGTGCTTGGTTTCATTCCATCTCATCCCTTGGCACACCACCTCTCTCACACTTCATCCACCACCCACCACCACCATAACACCATCATCCACCACCATCATCCATTGTCCATCATAGAGTGTGTGAGTCGTCTCGGGATCCAAGATTGATCGTAAGAGTTCTTGACAATCAAGGCCATGTTTGCCTAAGTCTCTTACATCACTTGGTGAAGACAAGTGTTTAGTATAATACTTTTTATTTTTAATCTTTTGCACTTTTTATTTGGTTTTGTATTAATGACTTTAATAACTAGTTACTTATGTTGAAGGTGATCTTTCCTTATCGTTTGTCCGTGGTGTCTTGGCATTATTTTACTGTCTATATAAAATAAAAGATTTTCACCATTCATATCTCCACGGTCTATATGGAGGTATGTTGGCTACCTGGTCGGGGGTTAAGGGAACGGTTTGGTAAGGGTCTTGCCCTTGTTCAGCGTTTAGAGGTCCTGCAAGGGACCTGGGTCAAATTTAGTAGGATCTCCTTCAATGCCCATAGGTATTGGATGGCGGGGATCCAAAATCTTTGACCCCCTCATAAGTTAACTACTATTAATACTATAACCCGACTATTTAGGACTGTATCCCTGCTGACTCAGACTACTTTATCGAGGGTAACGTCACCTGCAAAAGAGGGGCCTACCATAATTTGCATTAATAACTTAATTCATTATCTTTCAATAATCCGACCCTTTAGGATTGTATCCTTGCTGACTCAGACTACTGGGTTGAGGGTAACGTTGCCTTCAAAAGAGGGGCCTACTACAATAACTAAGATAATCTCTTAAACAAGTGCAAAAGTGCGAAAATAATCAAAGGTTATACTAATACACGAGTCGGATCCAAGCGATTCATCTTGTCTATCTGTTTTTATTTTTATTTTATTTTTCAGCATTTAGTTAGTTTTTATTTTCTTAGTTTAAAAATCTTTTCTAACATTTTGATTTGGTTAGACGTTGAGGATAAACCGGTACTAAAAGCTCTTGTGTCCTTGGACGACCTCGGTATCTTACCAACACTATACTACGTCCACGATGGGTGCACTTGCCCATATGTGTGTTTAGTGTTAGTAAATATCGTGTTTTATAAATTTAATATTAGCTAAAAGTGTAAAAAGGGCTTAAAATATACATCTAAAATATAACACACTTCATGCACATCAATTAGTAATTTATCTTGTTTCATTTCTGTTTCACCATTCATAACATCAATCCAACCTGGATCTAAAATAGTTTATTTATAATTAAGATTTAGGACCCGGGCTTATAGCTCAGCGGTCATGGGAATTGATGGAAGACCGCTGGCCGAAAGGTCATCCGTTCGATTCCTGATCCTAACTGGGTTTTACCGGTCCTGCACTTCGTGCCTTCGGGCGGGTGTAGGGTCGGGTTTGTTGGAAAAATAGGTGAAAATAGCATTTTCACAAATATAGGAAAATGATTTTTTCCTATTTTGGACTAGAAATAAATATAATAAAATAAGCGGGTTTTATATATTTATTTGTGGGTTTGTGTTCTATGTTGGAAGAGCTTCGCAACGAACTAAACCACGTCCAAAACAGAGCTAAGATGAATGAGATATCGATGCTCAAAGTTGGGTGTTTGGAACATTCAATGCTGAAACTAAAGGGAAAGTAGCACCTTGTCCCACATAGGAGGAGAGATGGAACTTAAATGGGTATTTAAGGTGGAACTCTCCATCCTTATTGTTTCATGGAAGCACACACTAGTGTCCTCGCGAAGGGTGCGGAGCACCCTAACTCGCACTCGCACACGCGCGCGCGTAGCGTGAGCGATGAGGTGCAATGTGGCGCTTTGATGGCGCACTTCGCACGCTCGCATCGCCGCGAGCCGCTTGAGAGCCGCCTTTGTATTTTTAACCGCGTGCGCGTGGTGGAGCACAAGGGTTGCAAGGACCAAGTGGTAGGTGATGCGGCGCATGACGTGGCAGTCATGCGCATGCGCGCGCGAGTACACATGGCACGGAGGCGCGCGGTTGCGCGCATGGTGCATGGGTCTTGCTGTGTCGTGCGCGGCGCACCAGAGTGAGCCAATACGGCGCGACTGTGTGGCGCGCTCGTATAGGCTCACAGGTGACGTGGCGCACGTGCGCATAGACTTGAGCCAAGAGTACGCACCGCGCAAGGTGACGTGGCGCACACGCGCATGGACTTGAGCCAGTGTGGCGCATGCGCGCATGGCAGTGAGACAAGAGGACGCACCGCGCATGGTGTGTAGACCTGGGCGCGCGCGCACCAGGGTGACTTGCGCGCGCACGCGCGCGCAGAAGCTTCCAGCATTGAATGACAGTGCAGTTTCAGTCCAGCTTCGTAACTGACGAGTTAATAGGCTTTGACTGAGAATTAAATGACGTATTAAATTGCATTGAAGACGTTTAATGCAATTTAAACCTCTCATTTAATTCGGTTTTGGCTGTTTCAAACCGGGAGCTGTATAAATACAGCTCCATACCTTGCTCTAGAGTACCCTACGAAAACCCAGCAACACAACAGCAATCACAACTTTCTCTCTGGAAATTTCTGATCATCTTCTCCCTTCAAGTTTCAAGGTAACCTTCGGGTTCTAGGCGAACTCCGGCAGTACCGCTGCTTCGGCTGTTGTACCCTGGGAAACAAAACGAGTACTCTTGGGAGACTCGGAATTTGTTTTAAGAGAAGCGTGTTGAACACGTGACTCAGTCACTCTGCTTCTACCCCTTTCTTGTATTTTGGTTTATTTCAGTTGTAATTTGTATTGTAATTTTCTGCTTTCTTATTTCTGTATTATAATCAGTAATAAAATTTGTTTTATTTTATTTAATTACACGAACGGTTCCTACAGGGTTTTCCCCGTAACTGGTGGTTTGTTGGGCTAGGGGCTTCGTGCGTGCGGAATAGAGGCCGCCACAGGTAACCTTTCAGCCATTGGGTGCCACGTACGAAGTACCCGGCGTTTATTATATTGGTCGTTCAAAAAAATAATAATAATTAAGATTTAGGTTATACAAAATTTTTAATAATTTATAACTCTTTTAATATTATCATTTAACACTTTAACAACTGAATGTACTTTTGAAAACAACATAAAAGTACACGACTATGTGTGCGATGTTGCCATTGTTAGATTAAGGATATCCACACCCAAAGGCGTTAGATTAATTGAAATTTTAAAATCACATGTCTATCTCTTATCAATCAATATATAGACCTCGGAACAATAAATAAGGGTAATGTGACTTTTGATCAATGGCGGAGGTTAGCATAAAGTGGGGTGCACCTATCACCCGAATGTTTAAGTTACAGGTGTAAAATTTCTTATTTTTCGTTTGAAAATTTTAAAATTATATAGGATTGTCCTCCCAATTATTTTTTCTAAATATTTATACAATATATAAATTAGGTCCCATGATTTTTTGATGTAAAGCAATGCACGACGACTCTGTATCTTTGTTTACAAAGCCATGTGTATGCTAAACGTTTATACAACTGATTAGCAAATTGTGAGTTAAGTTGCACTATGTTTCGAATTCGTTGTTTAATGTTTGGGTATATAACCTTCTTCTATTCACTTAGCGTTTTATCTAAGCATGTGCAATGTATGGTTTCGGGTAGCAAACCCGAACTATACCTAGAGAGGAATAGAATATCTTGTAATATCAAGACATTGCTTGTATGGGTATTTGAGAAACAACCTAGAGAAAGTTTTTTTCTTTGAATATTACTTTAGATCAAATAATTTGATTCTAAAATTAAAGGTGTTACAGCTTATGCTTCACATCTCTTTTTTACTTCTATACTCAGTAGATTTTTTTGAAAGTTTGAACCTCTTTTTGTGTTTAGATGTAAGCCATGTATTATATATTTCTGAAACAAAAACACGACCCATTCTTTATTTTTATTTTCTATTACAAATGGGCCTTAGTTTATAGTAAATGTAATTAAGAAGTATTTAACACATAACTCATCCTTAGTATAATAATGATTATCCAACACAAACATGAACTCCCCCACCACACCACACCACCCTTCCTTCATTCACTACATCCTCACTACACATACATCTGATTTTCTAAAGAATAATAGCTATGGATGATGTATGGAAAGATATCAGCAGCCTCCCATCTCTTCACCACCCTACCACCACTCATCACTTCCAAGATTTCCTCGCTCCTCCGGCTCCTAGGCCGGGTGGTGGAGCCACCTTCCACCACCCTCCAGCACCACCAGTACATGAACCACTCACGACCATGCTAAGCCTGAGTACTAGTGGTAACTCTGAACATGATCAAGATCCACCACATAATACCACTTCAATAATAGTTGTCACTTCACCTCATGTACAAGAAACATCCCCCCCTGAATACACTGAAAAGTTCAAGCGTTTGATGAAGAATCGCGAGTCAGCTGCTCGATCTAGAGCACGAAAACAGGTCACTCTCTCTCTCTATCTCCCTGTCTCTCTATGTCAATCAATCAATCATGCCCAGTAAAATCCCTGTCTCTCTATGTATATATGTATAATATCTTTAGGGTAATAAAATGCAATATGCTCATTTTTTTCTTGATCATTTGGACTTAAAATGATTGGTTTTAGTAATATACAACCATAAATTAGCCTGATAAATGTTGAAATTATTTAAAATTTGGATTGAAGCCGATATAAAATGTAATACATTTAGTTGATGAAATTGGATAGGTAATAAACCAACCCCATGTAATTAAATTTATATATTTTTTTAATAAAATTAAATTAAATTTCAATCGTAAGCCGTCTCAGTTCATTTTTTTTTTAAATTAAACTTCATTCAAAACGACTAAAAACGTGTCTCCAAGGAGGAGAGCGAGCCACCACAAGAGAACCTCACATCAAAGCAAATCTACACCAAGAATCCCAACACAAAAAACCAAACGGTTTTACATCTGAAAAGATTTCCGCCCTGTTAACCTCCTTTGCTTTGAAAATGAAATCGTTACGAGCCTTCCAAATTCGCAAGCAAGTAATAATGATTATACCTTGAATAGCTTCTTGATATACTGGAGCCCGGCCGAAGTTAATGGAAATACTCAACAAGTCTTTAGTCTCAATTCATGGCTTATAACTTTTGTCTGGTATAGTTTTTAGCTAAAGATGCTGCTAATTGTCAAAAAGACGTTGAATAAAAGACAAAATTAATGTGGTAAGATATATAAAGTTAATAATAAAAAGAATAGATATTTAAAGTTAATAATAAAAAGAATCTAAAATGTACTAAAAGTTATAATGAGAATACTAAAGAATAGGTCTTTTCTCATCTTAAGTTGAACATTATCATCACCCCACTTATTAAGAACACTATATTATTATTTTTTACTTAACGAATATTAAAAATATAAAATATTACTTCCTTGTTCCTGTTATAACCCATCATCGGTTATTTTTGAAGATATTTTAAAGACTGTTCGTAAAATCCTTCTTTTCACATCAATTAACACCCGATTTCTACTTAACTACTCAGAAGTTTTGTTAGTTGTTTGAAGTGAAAACTTCATTCAAATGTGTTTAACTATTTTGCGGTGTGCACATATAATGTATATATATAATGTATATATGTGTGGGCGCTCGGGGGTAAAAGTGAAAGTGCACTAATTATAACGTTATTTTACTAATTTCGTGAAAATTTAACGTTAAAAGAGGGGGATGGTTAATCATGCATCATGTGGTGGCGTTGATAGCCGAAAGACAAGGGGGTACATGCACTAATCGGCAGTGTCTCAATTGCTGAGTGTTATGTGCCTTATGTCAAAGGCTTGATGCAAAACTACTATCGAGCCGGAGGGTCTCACTGGAAGCAGCCTCTCTATTCCTACGGGTAAAGGTAAGGCTGTCTACATCTTATCCTTCTCAGCTCCTACCTTAGTTTTGCTATTGGTGAGATTTACTGAGTATGATGATGATGATGATTCAAACATGTTTAACTAAAAACTTTTACTCTTATCAGCAACGAAAACTCCTAAAACTTGTTGATGGTTTTTAAGATCGATGAAGTATGATCTGAATTTCTATGAACTCGACATCTCTTTCATCAACTATCAATATTGGATGGATTTGCATAACGTGTTATACGTATAATTAATTTCTTTACATCTACATATATGTTGTTAACTTATGATATCAAACATATATATTAATAGAAAAAAAAATTATATGTAAAGGATATTAAAGATACAATTCGTTAGATCAACTTATTATGTTAAAGATACAATTTGTTAGATCAACTTGCCAAGTTAAATATGAATATTAGGGAGGATATATTTTTTTAATTCATTTACTTTTATATTATCTTCAAGTGGACGAATGGTGGATGATCCGGATTTATACTTTACTAAGATATGGTGTTAATTAATCATATCCTTTAATTTCAATCTATTCGAACATTTTTAATACAAAATAATATATAGCATTTTTTAAATTAATTTCATATAATGATGTATTTCCTCATGTATAAAAAATAAAAAACTAAGACAACTACATATAAACAATAATTATGCATGGTTGTCTCTCACCCACATCACCTAATCAACTTTATATTATCTTTAGCTTTAAGCCTTGGTTGTAGATCAATGTTACTATATTTTTCTTATTAATTTATTAAGTGGATAAATTAATCAAAATAATAATTTTCATGATTAAGACAATGATGGGCGTAGCTTATCTAAAAGACACTAATTTCCTATGCAACTAATGTTTCATTATTAAAGGGTGTATTAACTCGAATTACAATCTAAAAGACACTAATTTCCTATGCAACTAATGTTTCATTATTAAAGGGTGTATTAACTCGATTTAGGCTATAGGGTGTGGTCATGACCCTTATGACCACCATGACCCTCCATGTTAGTATCATGTAACTCACCTCTAATCCACCATCCAAAACCACTATCCTAAGGGTATGGTCATGACCCAAACCATTAGCCCCTTATTTATTATCTTTATCTAAAGAAAAGGGAAATGATTTGTTGAAAAATGGAAAGGAGGACCATGGTTGCCATGGTTTAATCCATGCAAACCATGGTGGATCAATCAAGGGGTTGGTGTAGCCTTCCATTTATGTTCCTAGGTGGCAAATTATGTCCCAACCATGATCCCCACACCCTATAGCCTTACAAATTATATGACTTTATTCACAGGTGAAACCAGTGTTTACCAGCTAAGCTCTGCCAATCTTTAAACATTGATATTTTGAAATGATAAAATTAGTAAAATTCAATAACTAAAATATTCTTTGATCAATTTAGAAATGTACAAAAAGTATTATCTGTTTTTTAAATTTATTTATACCAAGTGTGTTATTATAAATTTACCACCACCACTACCACTAATAATAATAATAATAATAATAATTTTTAAATATTTTACAGGCTCGTGCGGATGAGTTGGAGGAAGAAGTCTTAAGACTAACCAAAGAGAACGCCAAACTCAGAAGGCTTCAAAAAGAGGTATTCTTATGTCTTACATTTATAAAGAGTGCGATATTTATTTATATAACTACATGGAGGGGAATACTGTTTATATTTATTTATTTACTATAAGAGCAATAATGACAAAAACCATGGCAGAGAAGAGTGTTTCTGTCTCATTGATTAAAATGGGCAGCGGTCAATATTGCTAGGCAGGTCTAGCAAAAGTACAATTTTGTTCTGTTTAAATTTACAGTTTTTCATTAGGGTGTAAGGGGTGCTCACCTAATAGGTGAGTCCCCCCTCTTACACATAACCAACCAGAAAGTGCCACGTCAACTCCCCTCTAACACTCCCCTAATACCCCTTTTTGATGGCGGCACTCCCCTATTAGGGGAGTTGGTTTTTTTTTTCTAAAATGATGCATGTTTACAAATTAAAAAAAGATTAATAAAAATAAAAATTAAATAAAAGACATTTCATTAAATTAAAAAAAAACATTCGAACTAGAAAAAAAAATACATTCAAACTAGAAAAATATAAAAACAAACTACTCGTCGTCCGAATCAACTTCAAGGTGAGGCAAATCTAAACTTCCGAGATGGTCAACGAGATGGTGTTTTAGCCTCCAATGCGTATCTTCGTCAATGAGCTCCGTTTGAAAGATTTGAGTTTGAGATTTTTGGTGTGGGTTTGAGAGTGGTGAGTGGGGTAAAAAAATGATTTAGGTTGGTTAATATATATTGTTTAAAAAAAATTGAATTTTTTTTTTTTTAATCAAAATCGACCGTTATTCAACGGTCTAATCTCGAACAAAGCGCCAAACCAAGCGGTGAACTCACACCCAAATCACCCCCCGAATCGGGACCCCGCATGGATGGCGGCGGTGTTCCCGATCGGGGACTACCCTCACCGAAGGCCCTCCCCGAGAACGCCCCGTACACCCTTAGTTTTGTTTTTTTCCTCCCAGTTAAATTCTAATTTTGCCCTCAGTTTATATTTATAGTTTTGCCATCGTTTTTGTTTTTTTACCCATCAAATTACGATTTGCCCCCGGTGTAAAATTACATTCATGCAATTGTTTTAATTTTTTTTTTGACAAAACTATGGTAGTATTTTGTTTTAATTGGTTGACTCGATGTAATTTTTATTCATGTCAGACGACTGCCTGACACACGCTCATTTGTCCTGAAAAAAATACAATTTTTCTATCAGTAAAGTTATAGTACTATCGTTTTAGTTTTTTTAGGAAAAGTATGGTAGTGTTTTGTTTTAATTGGTTGACTCGATGTAATTTTTTGAGATCGTGTTATAAGTAGTATATACAAGTAATCGAAAGACAAACGTACATGTTACGAGAGAGAAATATTCGACTTATTGCCCCGCAACACGGGCGGGGCAAAACTAGTATACTACATAATTCATAGAGGGGAATAGTGTCAGGCAGCTGCCTGACACTTTCCCATTGGTCCGGTCAAATTACGATTTGTTATCTGGTTTTACGGTTTTCTCGACATGGTGATACAATATCCGTTGAGTGTTTTTATATACAGTAACACTGTTTACCTTTTTTGTTATATGGTTAACATAATATATAAAAATTTGAATACACTGTTGCAACATTCTTATTTTAATCTACTATTCGATAAAAGTTTTAATTGAATGGGTAAATGTAGTTGATTTTATTTTGTTCTTTAGTGTGAAGAACCGAACCAATACTGTTCAAACTATATGGGTATCAGTGTCGTATTCGTTTTCTATGGTTTTCTCGATGTAACGATATAAAACTGATTGAAAATAAAATTGTATTGGCAATAGAGTTTTTTAGTACCGTATGCTATAGCGATTCCTAGTGACCAAACCGATGCCTCGTCTGAACAAAATCTGTACCGGTATCAGTATATTGTTTCTATAGTTTTTGATTGATTCAAAATACATGTCGATATCCTTTTAAGCGTATCTCTTTTGGTTTCTATAAGAAACGAGCCGATGCCGTAAGATATTTTAACAAACCGAGCCGATACTGTTCATATGCCCGCAGTAGAGTGGGGGAATCTCACTAGTTAATTAATATTTACTAATGTCTTTCGCTTTTATTTTATTACAATTTTAATTAATATTATGATTATTATTATTTATACTCTCAGATAAATCATTTATCATCCATCATATTCCATCTAGATAACTAAAAGAGTTAATTAGACTACAAGGTATGGTGATGGATCATTTTTGGAGGATGATCCGCCACGTAGGCGTCACGTCATATTCCTCTCTAAAATGGTCCATCCTCCAAAACTAGAGGGCATGGTAGGATGGTCCTAGTCATAGTCCTCCACCACTTTTTATGTTTTTTTTTATTTTTTTTAGTATTCTATTTTTTTTTTAACATTTAACAAATATACTAACAAAATATTTTCATTAATATTAAACCCATATTAAATAAATATAAAAAAAAACATAAACTTAAAAAAAAAAACAAAGACTTAATAAAAATAAACATAGAGTTAAATAATTTGATGTTTTTTCATGATGTCGTGTTGTAATTTTTTCAACATCGAACGTTTCGGCTCGGGTTCGTCCTCGACATTCATCGTCATTATTTCCCATTCCTTGAGCCGAATTTTTTCATCGGAAATTCGGATTTTCTCATTCGTCAATCGGACCTTCTCTTTTAACTTTTCTTCCGATGCACGACTTTTTTCTTCGATGCCCCGCTCCTTCGCCTTCGTCTTTTGGGCCGTGACGTCGTTGTACATTTTTAGGTGTTCCATAAACTCAACCATGTTCGGGTCCACCTTTTCCTTTTCTTTTCCCTTGGCCTGCTCCTTCTTTGTTTTGTCTCGGCCCGTTGGACGCTCCGGTTCACGTACGTTGTACTCGTCTTCGTCATAGTCGGCGTCATCATTTAAGTTTATGTGACACCTCGCGTCCGATCCATCGGCGCTAAAACTACCCGTTTCCGATGTTTTTTGGCGTTTCGCCATCGCCACCTCGTTGGGAATAGGCCTATATTTTGGTTCGTCTTTTACAACCATCCACGCGCGAACGTGAGGAAAGTTGGTACCATTCTTGTCCTTATACTTTTCCAACGCCATTTTGAACACATCCTCGTCGTTCCACCCGCTACGACGGTCACTTGTATATAATTTGTTATATTCCTCGCAAAACCTATTGATGGACGAGTTCATTTTCCGCCACTTTGAGGAAACCGAGTCGAGATCTCGATACGGGCCTTGGTCCATCAAGCCGAGAAACTTGGCCAATACCTTGGACCAAAACCCCTCACCCGATTGGTTATTACCTATAAAAAACAAACAAAATATATAAAGTGTTAACATAATAATAATAAAAAAAAAACTTTAAAACTACCTACTGTTAAGAAAAAAAAATAAACTTTAAAACTAATTAAAATAAAAACCCACTGTTAAAAAAAATAATAAGCTTAAAAACTAATAAACCTAAAAAAAATAAACTTAAAAACTAATAAACCCACTGTTAACAAAAAAAAAATAAACTTTTAAAAATTTAAACTTTAAAAAATGTAAACTTTAAAAAAATGTAAACTTTAAAAAGATGTAAACTTTAAAAAATTACGAACCTTTTGTCGGGTTGTCAGAAGTGCCAATGAAAGCCTTGGCTAAGGCTTCTTCTTCGATTGGGGTCCACTTAGTCGCCTTCGGTTTCGACGGTTGATCACCTACCACTTGTTTGCCTTTGTTTCGTTTTCCTTTCCCTTTAGGCGGTTGGGTTTCGGGAACAATCTCCACATCGTCTTCGGGTTCGGATTGGGTCGGGATCGGTTGAGGTTGAACGGGTGGTGTGGGGATCGGTTGAGGTTGAACGGGTGGGAAGTTCCAAGCACCCCGCATCATCATTTGTTGAAGGGCTTGATTTTGGGAGATTTGAGCGAATTGGTTTGGCGAGTGTTGGAATGAAGCAAACGCGTTCGATGAATATTGCGAGAATTGGTTCGGTTCTAGCGTTGGATAATATCCCGGAACCGAAAAAACATTAAGTTGGGTCGGATTGTTGGGAGTATTCGGGTTGTTCGAAGTGTTCGGGTTCTCCGGGTTGTTGAACGGATCCATGAAAATTATGTGGAAGAAGGTTTATAGAATAGTGGAAGAAGGTGTATAAAAATTATGTGAGAAAGAGGTGAAATTTTGGGGTTAATTTGGTGATTGAAAGTGAAAATGGAAGTTAAATTTATATATTTTAAAAATATGACCGTTTGGCTTTATTCAAATTATGGAAATTTTGTTTTTTTTTTTATTTTAACGGTCAAAAGTTGCTTGAGGGCCCCACTTTTTTGGACCGTCTCCAACGGCAGGGAACGGACGGAGAGGCCGGGACGGGATGGGGGCGGCACGGTGTGCCCAGCGGCGCCGGACCGCGACGAACTGGTGCCGAACCCCATACCGACTAGCCTTACATAGTTAGTCTCTGTGGTTTACACAAACTAACAATCTAAAGTACTAATAGTTTAAAATCACTTCATGGGGTACTAACTTTCCATTTTTTAGCATGTGGGGGAATTAATTACATAGTTAATTATATAGTTAGTTCCTGTGGTTTACACAAACAAACAATCTACGGTACTAATAGTTAACCAGAGAATTAACGGTAATACCCCCACATGTTAAAAAATAGAAAGTTAGTATCCTAAGAAGTGATTTTAAACTATTAGTACCTTAGATTGTTACTTTGTATAAACCACAGAAACTAACTATGTAGTTAACTCTAACTAAAATGTTATGTTTTTAGCCGTGTACCCAAGTTTTTCTTGTTTCATCCTTAAACTAGTTTGAGTTATCACAATTTAGTTAAAAGGCTAAAAGTATCACAATTTCTAAGTTTTTTACATTTGATTTTTATATGTACAACTTTTTTTAATTATTATTTATTAATTCATGTAATATATGTTGATTATAAGTTTAAAATTTTATATGTAAATTAAAGTAAAATAATTCAATTTTGTGGTTTTAATATACATATTAATTCATTTAAAGAGAATACGCAACAACAATAATTATGCCCACTAAATCTCACAAACTAAAATTACTGATAAGGTCTAGGGATGATGGGATATTAATAAACGTTACCAATATCCAAACTAAAATTACTGATAAGGTCTAGGGATGATGGGATATTAATAAACGTTACCAATATCCAAGGTAATTGAAAGTATGCTTTCAAAAAGACACCTAGCTTAAGAATAAACAAAAGAAAAACAGACACATATGTAGCATAAAGTGTTTTTTTTTTTTTTTTTTTTTTTTTTTTTTTTTTTTTGAACGGCAAATTTGGATCACTGACGGACCACTGGAGTATCATCGTGCCACCAACAGAACCACCCGATCATATCCATCTCCACTAGGCAATAATGCCTATACACCAATTCAGAAGGAAACCCAATAAATCTGGAAAAAACCCCCTTTGTGGGAATCGAACCCATGACCTAATGGTCATAAGCCTTATCCCACCACCAAGATACCACTAGGCTATAATGCCATGGGTATATGTAGCATAAAGTAAACACATATAAACATACATATATGCAGGCAATCGCATGTAAAGTTCTCCTAAAGGGTAGGCCCGTACAATCCACCTGGTGTCATATTGTACCCTTTTCTAAAAGTCTTTAACCTTAATTCTAGATGAGCTTATATCGTAGACCATGTCCCCAGAGAGAAGTGCAACTCTAGAAAATTATGTCTAATTCGCTTTTCCCAAGTTAATTTGTGTCTAACTCTACTCCTTATCCCCTGTACAGTGAGAATTTTCATTGGTCTAACGGGTGCCGTGGTTTGTCTCCTCTTCACATGCCAAAACCATCTCAATCTCCCCTCCTTCATCTTATCTGAAATATTAGCCACTTTTAATGTCTGCCTAAAAACTTCATTTCTAATTTGGTCTAATTTCGTGTGCCTACACATCCACCTTATCATCCGCATCTATGCTAACTCCATCTTATGTGCATGTATCTTCTTGATGACCCAATAGTCTGTCCCACTAAGTATAGCAGGTCTAGCTGCAACCTTATATAAATTCAAAATAATAACAAAAAAAAAAATATTGTAAGCACATCTTTAAACATTTCACTATAAATTTTCAATGTTGTTTAAGGGTCTATTGGAGGGGTTTGTTTCGTTCCAAAAAGGAAGAATATCTTGTAGCATTATCAAGTATCAAAGGTTGCTTTTTTTTTTCTTTTTTTGAAAGGCATCAAAGGTTGCTTTTAATGTATAACATAATTAATTAATTAATATTATTTCTTTTTAACCTTTTTTAATAATAATAATAAATAAATAAACTTTATATATTTTTTCTGTTTTGCAGTTTTGTTCAGCCTCTACTGCTCACGTTCCCAAAAAGCCAAGGCTTCATAGATCCAAAAGTGCTCCTCTTTAAGGACACCCATGTCCTCTTTAACACCATTTATTTTGTTATTCTTTTTAAATGGTAATGTTATACGATGATGATCTGTAAGTGCTACACAAATTATTTTATATATTAAAATATATATAATATTAAGATCAAATGATAAAACAATATAATATGATGTGTAAATCAATTTTTATTAGAACATCTTTAATATTAAATTTATTATATGTCATGTTAAAAAAGAACTTAGATGGTGTGACATAGAATTATGTCATGTTTGTTGGCAATATACAAGTAGGGCTTCTTGAAGGACGAGTAAAGCCGAGACAAATTTGTCACCCCTATTTTTGTAAGCTTTCTAGCGACTTGCTGGCTCTTTATATATAGATATAAAGTTGTTTTGTCCTTTAAAAAAAAAGCCGAGTCAAGTGAGTGAGCTAAGCGAGCGCTAAAAAAAAGCCGAGTCAAGTTGTTTTCCAGCGGCTTGTTGGCTCTTCTTAGGCTAGAAAATTATCAAAGTGCTAAAATTTAAACTTAAACTTGGTTCAAATAAAGCTTGAACTCAGTTAGGATAATACTCAAGCCAACTCATAAAATTTTAAAGAGTTAAATGTCATTTTAGTCCCTGTAGTTTAAGTCATTTTCCCAGTTTAGCGAGTCAAGTGAGCGCTCAAATCGACACAAAATTTTTACAAGGTAGCAAGATTCGAGTCACAAGCTATTTGAAAAACTTATTATCTTTTTTTTTTCTATAAAACAAACAATATTTTTTTTTGTCAATTTGAAATTTTATTTGGATATTTTAATTGAAAGTTGTGTTTTATGATTTTGAAATGGATATGATCAAATGATATACGTTTTAAATGTATATAAAGTATAGAGGATCAAACTTAAAAGTAAAAAAATATGAGATTAAATTGAAAAAGATGAAAACTTTTGGTTGAAAGTAAAAAAAAATCAAAGAGTTATGGGTTAAAAGTGTAATGCTAATTTTTTTTTTGAGAAGCCCCCAAAGCATGAGGTACAACACTACTATGCTATAACTTGTTGCGAAATTATAATATGTAAATGTCGACTATATTTTATAAATAAGTAAAGTAAGTGTAAAAAGGGATCTTACACACAGCTTGTTTGAAAGGCTATAATTCAAAACTATATGCCACTTTATTCATCTTGTCTCTTTATTGTTCAACATGTCGACCCAATCGAGCATATCAATAGACATTATGATAACTTAGTCATTATTTTTGCATGTCAAAACTAATGATGCATAATTACTGGTTAGTCTAGACTCATGTTATCAAACATTCCTCAAACTTGTTTCCTTGTGTATATATATCATCATGGGCAAAGATGCTACATTCCCGGTATTACCTTCATCATGGAACCCCCCAACCCCCCCCCCCCCCCCTTCTAATCCGACCATCTCTACCACCTTCTCGTTTATCATTTCTCCCTACCGCTACATCAATAAACTTTTTTTACCAGTGTCTTTAAACTCACCGCAAAAGCCCGTTTGAAAAGAACAACCGTTACTTCTTGACATATAAAATATAATATTTTCCGTTCAAACTATGCTAGTATAATTTCAATGAAAATATGCCAACATTATAGTTTAAATTGAAAATATCTTATCCAACCCCGTTTGTTGATTAGGAATTTGGCGGGTAGCTTGAAGTGATTTTTCCTATTGGCTTAGTCTTAGAAGTAATTCAGTCAAATCGATTCCATTTATGAATGGTGTCTAAACTAATGGTATTTGAGGGACTTAATTTGTCAAAAGGGAAAAAGGTTATTCCCTCTATAAGTTAAGGTAGGTTACTACGTTGATTCTCACACCAATGGGTGGTGTTCAATTCAAAAAAGGCAAAGTCTTTAAAACGTTTAGATTGGAAAGGAAAAGGTCTTTGTTTCAAGTCCCACAGAAACAACAGAGGATTAAAGAAATTAGCCGTTAAAAAAAAGTTGGTTCTCACAAATAGTAGAGTGAATTTCAAATTTTGTCTTTTATCTTTATACCACATTTCAAGCGGTATTCTTTATCTTTAAAACTGACAAGTTTTGTTCTTTATGTTTCAAAATGTTGCACGGTTTGTCCTTTAGCCCTAACCCAGTTTATTTTTTCAATTAAATCAGATCATGTGCATGTCACGTGTGGGTACTTTTATAATTTTACTTGTTTAATTAAAAATATATGTAACTAAAAAACAAAAAAAAATAAAAAAATATATAAAAACCCAACACACACACTCTCTCAAAACTCTTTCTCTCACTAAACTCTCTCTCACTTGTCTCTTCAGGAAGATTCACCAACCACCGTCCATCCGAATTCCTAACCTCACATTTTCTCCCTATAAAGCCACCACCCTTCATTGAAACCTGCAACTTGAGCTGCAATTACAAACCTTAACCGGACGCCCACCAATCACTTGTTATGAGTCATCTCGTTCAAATTTGGTTTAAAGGGGAGCGGTGTTGGCTAGTGGTGGTGAGGACGCGAGTGAACGACGGAGATACTCCAACTTGTTCCGGTGAGATCTAGAGGTGTACAAAAAACCGGTTTTAGAACCGAAACCGGAAAAAACCGAAACCGGCTTTTTTTTAACCGGTTTTTTAACCGGTCCGGTTTTATAACCGAACCGCCGGTTGGTGACCGTTTACTACTATTGATCCGAAAAACCAGTTAATAACCGAAACTGGTTTTAAGAAAACCGGTTAGAACCGCTAAAAACCGGGTTTTTTGAAAAAAACCGGTCCCAACCGGTTACACTGGTTACTGTTTTGGACTTGAAAAACCGGTTAGTAACCGAAACCGGTTATTAAAAAAACCGGTTTTTGTTTTGAACGAAAAAACCGGTCCGGTTAACAACCGTAACCGGTTTTCAAAAAAAAAAAAACCGGTCCGGCTAATAACCGTAACCGGTTTTCAAAAAAAAAAACGATTTGTACACCTCTAGTGAGATCTAGAGATGTTCGGACACAACGACAGAGTTGACGATGGTTATTGTTGGTGTTCCGGTGTTCGAATGAGGTCATTTTCGAATTCAAATGGTTCATAACAGCAGTTGATGTGTGGTGGTGGTGGTTAGTGGTTACTGTAACGCCCAACGTCCCTAAACTTTAGGATCTTGTCAAGATTAATCCCTGAAGTTTAGACTATTGATATTCACCAAATTATACATACTTTATTCCCTCGTTTTACCCCCATTTTATGCGTTTTCGGCCGTAAAACCGTTAATCGGATACTTAATCAGGTATACTTTAGTTTACAGGCCTAAAACAACATGCCAAACAAGATGATAGTGAAAACGAGGACTTTCCGGACGAAACGACAAAGCTGCGAACATTCTGTAAAGATTCTGACGTGGGCGTTTGGCACGGTCGTGCAATGAGTGGAACGACCGTGCGGTTCCGACGACAAAGCCTATCTCAGTGATGAACGACAGTGCAATCCGGAGTGCAACAAGATCTCGGTGTTGAACGATCGTGCGGATGGTTGCACCCCGTGCGGATCCGATGTCCAGCCCAACCCCGGCTATGCACTGCCCGTTCAATAACTCGTGCCACCCTAACCCGGAGATGCACGAGCGTGCCACTAACGGAACAGTCGTGCGAGAGTGAAGACCGGTCAAGATCTAATGATGTCATAAGGCATGGTGAACAGTGATTTAAAAGTGAACGGTCGTGCACGTTATTGGCACGACCGTGCGATCGCAAAATGTTATATAAACAGACAGAAACATTCTGTTCGGAATTCTGGATATTTTGGGAGCTCTTCAGGCGATTTTCAGGCTCCGGAGGCATTAGCTTTCACCCGGATTCAAGCCACATTGTGCCGTTTAGCTCCTTTATCTTCTGGATTCTTAATCTAGTGCTTGTTTATGGTTTGATTTCTTAAATCTTTCCATGATTTTGTTATGTTTCAAGCATTTAGATTGATTATTATGTATTATTGTAAGCCTTTGGGCAAAAACACTAGAATCCCTTGCTTAATTACAACCATTAGTATGTTAATTTTGTTTGTAATGACACTTGGAAGTATTTTCTATGTTAATCTTTGATGATTAGTTTGCAACCATGTTTATTGATGTTGATTTCTTGATTATAAGTAATTATGTTGGATGATTAGTATAGGGTTAGTTGAGATAATTGAAAGATGAAGCTTAATTAATCATGTATTAGTGGACTTTGAACATGCTTAACTTGTTTAAAATGTGTGCACCATGATACTAGAAATGGTTAGTGGTTTAATAAAATGTAATTATTGTTAATCAAGAAAGCTTTCCGTCACGTAAGGGCCTTAACGGGTTAAATGGTGTTATTATGAATTCTTGCCATGAATTGTTAGTTTAGTTAGTAGTTTAGGCCAAAATTCCTATCTTGGTGAATTTATGTGCAAGATTTGTAAAATGAACTCGGTTGTGATTTAATCTAGTTTATGCTTGTCTCGGTGGTTGCATTGTGTTTATCGGTGTCACTTTCCTTGATTAAGTGAGGTTAGAAAACTCTTAACGGATGACTAACTTATCTTTAGGGGATTTTCATAGACATTTATCAATTGCACGTTAAAGAACAATTTTAGGTGGTTAAAGTGTGTTTATCGTTTTAGCTTTCCTAATGATTGTCATGTTAGGATTTCCGAAAGGGATACTAATTGTCTTGAAAATGGAAAATTGACCAATTGTTTTAAGTAACAAAACCGACTTAGTTCATATACTTTGGTTGTGTATAAAGCAAGGCTATATATTTATTTTCTTATTTGGAGTCTATTATATTTTTATGCATCTTTGTTTATGCTTATTTTAGTTCTTAGAAAACCACTCACTTATTTTCCTACCGGTGATTTAATGACAAAGGTCTAGTATTATTTCTCCCCCCACATCCTTGGATCGATACTTGGTTCTTACCGATGCTTTACTACATATATGACGGGGTACACTTGCCCTTTCGTGTGTGTTTTAAATGTTGAAGTATAAATCATTTTTAAAAATTTAAAATTGAATCGTGTGTTATATTCCTTGTAAAAACATGTATATACGCGCACACGTCAAGTTTTTGGCGCCGTTGTCGGGGATGTGGCGAGTTTTAGGAACGACCTGAGTCATTGTTTTATCATGGATATCAAAGGAATCAATCCCTCCTTCTGTACTCATAAAGTTCTTATGGAGGATCAATACAAGCCGTGTACACAGCCACAACAACGATTAAACCCAAACATGCAAGAAGTTCTCAAGAAAGAGGTGATTAAGTTGTTGGATGCAGGTTTGATCTACCCCATATCCGACTCAGTTTGGGTGAGTCCTGTTCAGGTAGTGCCCAAAAAGGGAGGCATGACTGTAGTCACAAACGATAGGAATGAGCTTATTCCAGCCCGGACAGTCATAGGATGGCGTGTTTGCATCGACTACTGCAAACTTAATGATGCCACCCGCAAGGACCACTTCCCACTTCCATTCATCGACCCGATGTTGGAACGACTGTCAGGGAAGTCATATTACTGTTTTCTGGATGGGTTTTCCGGCTACTTTCATATTCCCATTGCTCCTGAGGATCAGGAGAAGACTACCTTTACCTGCCCCTTGGCACATTCGCCTACAGGCGTATGCCTTTTGGGTTGTGTAATGCACCGGCTACCTTCCAGCGATGCATGGTTGTGATTTTTCATGATATTATCGAGGATTCTATGGAGGTTTTCATGGATGACTTTTTAGTGTTTGGACATTCCTTCGATCAGTGTCTTGAAAATTTGAAGAAGATGTTGAACAGGTGCGAGGAGACGAATCTGGTCCTAAACTGGGTAAAGTGCCACTTCATCGTACGTGAAGGCATAGTTTTGGGACACAAGATTTCGCGTGCTGATATGGAGGTTGATCCAGCTAAGGTTGATATTATTTCATGACTTCCACCTCCCACCTCTGTGAGAGCGATTCAGAGCTTTCTTGGTCATGCGGGGTTCTATAGGCGATTCATCAAGGATTTTTCAAAGATCGCCAGGCCCATGACCCGTCTGTTGGAGAAAGACGCTCCGTTTATCTTTGGGGATGATTGCTTGAGGGCTTTTGACCTTCTCAAGCAAAAGTTGATTGAGGCCCCTATTTTCGTCGCGCTTGACTGGAGTCTGCCATTCGACATTATGTGCGACGCGAGCGATTTCGCTATAGGGGCCGTTTTAGGACAGAAGAAACAAAAGCACTTTCACCCGATCTATTATGCGAGCAAGACTCTTCACGACGCCCAAGAGAATTATACCACGACTGAAAAAGAGTTCTTGGCAGTTGTATTCGCATTTGACAAATTTAGATTGTATTTGGTGCTTTCAAAAACCATTGTGTATACTTATCATGCAGCCATCAGATATCTTTTCAGCAAGCAGGACGCTAAACCACGTCTCATCAGATAGATCTTATTGCTGCAAGAATTTGATATCGAAATTCAAGACAAAAAGGGCGCATTGAATGTAGTGGCTGACCATCTATCTCGGTTGGAGCATGGAGACATCAAGGACACGCGTTGGGATTCCATAAATGACAATTTCCCACACGATTCGTTGATGAGTGTTGAGTTATGCGACGAGTTTCCATGGTTCGCCAACTTTGCGAACTACCTTGCTTGCGGGATTCTGATTAAAGGGTTGACTCACCAACAAAAGAGGAAATTCTTTTTGGACGTCAAGCACTACATTTGGGATGACCCTTTCTTGTTTAGGGTTGGTGCTGATCAGGTTATTAGGAGGTGTGTTTCGGGTAAGGAGGCGACCGACATTCTGTGCCACTGTCACGAGGGACCTACAGGAGGTCACCATGGTGCCAATTTCACTGCCAAGAAGGTGCTTAATTCTAGGTTTTATTGGCCCACAATATTTCAGGATGCGCAGAATTGGGTCAGAGCGTGCGATGTCTGCCAGAGGGCAGCAAATATATCGGCACGTGATGAAATGCCTCAGAACTGGATTCAAGTTTGTGAAGTCTTTGATGTTTGGGGGATAGACTTCATGGGACCATTTCCTCCCTCACGAGGAAACAAATATATCCTGGTTGCGGTTGATTATGTATCGAAATGGGCGGAAGCACAGGCTTTGCCCACCAATAATGCCAGGGTAGTCGTGAGATTTTTGAAGAGTTTATTTGCCCGGTTTGGTGCACCAAAGGCGCTTATCAGTGACAGAGGGACGCATTTTTGCAATACTCAGCTCGAGAGAGCTTTGTCCCGTTATGGTGTTCATCACCGTTTATCCACGCCCTATCATCCATAGACAAGTGGGCAAGTGGATGTCACGAACTGGGGGTTGAAAAGAATCCTTGAGCGGTCGGTAGGTGCAAACCGCAAGGATTTGTCGGATAAGTTGGATGAAGCGCTTTGGGCTTTCCGTACGGCTTACAAGACGCCTATTGGGACTACTCCCTTTAGGCTTGTTTAGGGAAAGGCATGTCATTTACCTGTGGAGTTGGAGCACAAGGCAATGTGGGCTCTTAAAACTGCAAATCTGGATCTAAAAACCGGAGGTGAAGCCTGGTTCCTTCAGATTCATGAATTGGAAGTGTTTCGATAACACGCTTATGAGAACTCCTTGCTATACAAGGAACGCACCAAGAGATTGCATGATAAACGCTTGAAGGACCACAAACAATTCCAAGCGGGAGATCTTGTATTACTTTACAACTCGAGGTTGCGTTTATTTCCGTGAAAATTACATTCACGTTGGACGGGTCCGTACACGGTAAAAGAGGTATTTCCATATGGGACCGTCGCGATTGAGAACGCGGATGGCGTAATTTTCAAGGTAAATGGGCTTCGCTTAAAGCTTTACGTCGCCGGGCCGATCGAGTCGGCGGTGGAGGTTATCGAGCTCCACACCCCGCATACAGCTTAAGTGTGGGGAGGAGACTCTATGACTCGAGGATCAAAAATGTAGCAAGAGCGTCTTTGGCGCTTTAGGGGTAAAAATGTCCGTTTTTATGTTTTTGTTGTTTTTAGGTAATTTAGGTGTTTTCATAGATTTCGTAAGTTTGTACAGTTTTCGAACGTGCCGAGCGAAGGGTCTGCGTGGGAATATTGTTAAAACAGTTTGCGGGTGGTAGAAACGGCGAAAAACGGCCAAAACAGGTGCTGAAAATGAATTCTGCAGAAAAAACTGATCTGCAGATATGGCACGGCCGTGCCCCAGGTCGCACGATCGTGCGATTGCGGGCCGGTCAGCATTCCGAGTCGCACCCCCGGTGCAGTTCCGAGATCGTCGTGCCAGGGTTGAACGTCGTCGGGCACGCACGACCGTGCAAGCTGTCGTACGCCCGTGCGAGAGGCTAAGCGCAGTTTGGTCATTTGGCAGTATAAATACCCTTATCTGCAGCCCCCATTCACAATTCGCGAACCCTAGTAGCACCAGCCTTTCCAGACCGAGTTTTGCCCCAAATCGCACGATTTTTTCACACGGTTTCATGGATCTTTTCGCATGGATGTTCTTTCTTGTCGATTTCCTGTTTCATCTTTGAATAGGGTAGATTTGTTCGATTTCTTCAAGGCTTTTTAGGGTTCCCTTCATAAACACAAGCGAAACCCTAGCCCTTGCAAGAATCATATGTCTCGTGAACAACCGATTGATTTTCTGACCCCTGTTTGCCCAAAAACTTGTTGATTTTTGAAAAATCTGGTTATTTAGAATCGGGGTTAAAATCTGCAGAAAATACGAGTCGCACGGTCGTTCCCCTTTGGCACGGTCCGTGCGATTTCGGATGTTCTCGATGATTTACTGTGGTCTCGGTGTTGCACGGTTGTGCCATTGACTGCACGCCGTGCGGACACGACATAAGCCGACAACCATTGCTCGTTCTCGGTGACGCACGACCGTGCGGTCTGTCGCACGCCCGTGCCATTCGCCCAGATCAGCGAGACAGTAGCTTCATAACAGTGTGTTCGGCTGTTCTGAATAAAATTTTTTCTGTTTCTCCTGTTTTAACTGTTTTCCCTCATGCAGATGGATCATCCATTCCTATAATTCGACCCCGAGGACGAGAGGGAAAGTCTTTGCATCCCAAAACTTCACTCATTGTGGAACAGGCGGGGCCAGTTTGGCATCCCTCGAAGGATAGACTGGGGTGTTATGACTGAATTGAATCAGCGTGATCGACTAGAGAACATGTTAACAATCCCACTTTCGCGTTTAGTCGCCATCGATCGCCCAACCTATCGTGAGCTTACGATAGAATTCTTCGCCACCTATTCATATGACAAACCAAAGGCGCATAAAATTCCAAAGTTCCGCTACAAGAGTAGGATAAACTTCAGACTAGGCGGACGTTGGCATAATTGGTCAGTGGGAAGATTGGGTCGGAGACTTGGAATCTACACAAATGAGGATATGGATTTAGAGTTCTTTACTGATGAGTTCACCTTCCCAAGCGAGGAAGCGCGGGGCGCGTTTTTGGCTCAAATTGCAGTTGGTGACCCATACGATCCTAGAATGTCAAAGGCTTCAAGGCTAAGAGACCCTTCGCATAGAGTAATGCATCACATATTCAGCCATACCATATGCGGGCGCATGGACAGTTTGGAAAACTGTCCAACACCGTATCTTATCTTTCTATATGCGCTAGCGGAGGGGGTACACATTAACCTTGCCGCGAGGATGGCGGAGTATTTTGTGAATAGTTTTGGAAGGACCAACAACAGTCAAATTCATGGCGGTCAGTATGTGACCGAGATCGCCTACAACTTGGGGTTAATGACTGATGAGGTGCTTCAGGGACTTACTTTGGTGACCGAGGGTATGTATGTGGACATTCGTTCGTTGAAAGCCATGGGGCTTATTGCAGAGACAGATCATGGGGATCGGTTGAAGGGTTTGAACAACGAGGTCTGGGACCCGTTGCCTCTACTACCAGCAGAGGATGAGGATGAGGAGATGGGAGAGCAGCACGAGCAGCATCAGGAGCCACCGTGTGACACCTGTGTCACCGCGACCATCAAACAAATACCAAACCGATGAAATATTGTATTTCATACTTGGGACCTTGTATAAATATGTGTATCTTTTGCACATAACAATACTTGTTCAATTTCAAACTCTACATCGCTTTCTGGAGAATTATACGCAAACTGGTGCGTAAACGTACTCAGTTTAATGCGACAAATACTCCGGAACATCAACATATATTTAACATACCTTAAATAACCTCTACATAACTTAGAAATAAGTTTTGAAGGCTTTGGTATGGCAAAAACAAGTTAATTCGCTTACAGGGACTAAACTTGACAAACTGCAAAAGTATGCCAATTTGAACTCTAACGAACATTCCGAACATGTCCATAAGTTAAACATACCATAAATATCCTTTACATAGCTTAGAAATAGGCTTTGAGGGGTTTGGTATGCTAAAACAAACTTTTGGATCATTCAGGGACTAAAAGTGTCAAAAAGTGCACAAGTTTGCACTTTCGCGCATAACTTACGTTTTGAATACATCCGGACATCCAAAAATTTATGTAAGCATCCTTATATTATGCCTTAGTGTTTGGCATGAGAAAAATCCATTCGTTACGCATTTTGGATCGTTTTTCGCGCTTATGCGCATTCCGTCGTAATTAACCGAACCTCGCATTCGTACGACCAAACGAACCAACATCCGACATATTTTTGAGCATGTTTCATGTCCACAATGTTTAGGCATCATTTTAGGGCCTTAAAGTTGGCTTTATGGGCCTTAGAAGTGTCGGAAATGGCTTAAACATGCAACAGGGACCAAAACTGCCATTTCTGAAAGTATGTGCAGATCAGGCATGCCCAGGCGGCCCGCCTGAGTTTGTGCATATCCTGATGCGGGCCGCATGGCCCCTTCAGTAACAGAAAGTTTGTTTTCTTGCACAACTTGGCCTTTCAAACACTCCAAAGGGCAATGCCCTTTCACAATCTCAGGAGCTAAGGGTCAAGATAAGGCACCACAACTTTGTGACAAGTGTACGACTTGGATCGTGGCACGATATTCAAGAAACGATCCTAACGGCTTTACTTTTCCTATAAATACCCCCCGCCCTTTTGGGTAAAATCTCACAAAAACTGATCAAGAGCTCTAAGTTGTTGCTATTGCTTCATACCTGAGCTCTTGGATCAAGTTTAGCTTTCGGGGACCCTTCGTAAGTGTTCTTTCGTTCTTTTATTCTCTTTTCGAGTCCGAAAGTCACAGTTTTGTTTGACTTTCTGTGTGACTAGCTTATGGTCAACACAAAGTTCATTGGAACTTCATAACGTGAGCGTGATCACGATGGTTATAGTCCGTAGTGACTATACCTACTGATTACCACGTTATCTAGGCTCAGTGACGAATCGTAGTTTCGGCCAAAATGCGCATTCTTGCGTATTTTGTAACCAAACTACTCGTGAGCATCAAAGCCGTTTGTTTTGATGCCAAACCTGTTTTCTAAACTTAGTTAAGCATGTCCTAACATACTTAGCTCGTCACTTTTAGTTTAGTGCATATTTAGGGTCGTAAGGTAAGCGATCTAAACAATCGCTTATACTTTCGAACCTGACCCATTTGGTCGATCATTAGGATCCGACCAAACACATTAGGTGACCATAGCTATAACCTTCCGAGGTTATACCTTATGGCCACGATGTTAGGCGTTCCAAACGCGTTATACACGAACAACGCGTTAACGTAGCATAAGCTACCTAAACGGGTCGTAATGGGTCGCAAGCACTTAGGTTAGGTTTCATTTTAGTATGTAGGCTTTGTTAAACCATATTTCACGAGTCTCCATACTCGTTTGGTTTACGAACCCGCATACTATCCGATCCTTCCGATTTAGGTCCGGTATATTAACATAGCTACCTATTAGGTGCCGTTTGATATTCCGTGATCTCTAGCATTATTTGGTTATTATACAAGGACTTCAAAGCAATCTCAGGTGAGTACATTGAACCCTTCTTTTACTGTTTTCCAAACTGTTTTGGGGTGAAACGCATGTGCCTACTTGTTACTTTCATGCTTTCCGGTTTTCACATCATATACTTGCTATGTTCGATAGTACATATATAGTACATGATTTCATTGTGTTTATGCTATGTATGTCCATTGTGTGCATACTTAGTACATCTCTTTACAATACATCTCATGCTACGTATGCCCGTTGTGTGCATACTTAGTACATCACTTTACAATACATTTCATGCTATGTATGCCCATTGTGTGCGTACTTAGTACATTGCCTTACATTACATGCTATGTATGCCCATTGTGTGCGTACTTAGTACATTTTCTTTACATTACATGCTATGTATGCCCATTGTGTGCGTACTTAGTACATTTACTTTACATTACATGCTATGTATGCCCATTGTGTGCGTACTTAGTACATTTACTTTACATTACATGCTATGTATGCCCATTGTGTGCGTACTTAGTACATTGCTTTACATTGCATTTCTGTTGCATATGTGTGACACCTGTGTCACCGCGACCATCAAACAAATACCAAGCCTATGAAATATTGTATTTCATACTTGGGATCTTGTATAAATATGTGTATCTTTTGCACATATCAATTCTTGTTCAATTTCAAACTTTACATCGCTTTCTGGAGAGTTATACGCAACCTGGTGCGTAAACGTACTCAGTTTAAATGCGACAAATACTCCGGAACATCAACATATGCTTAACATACCTTAAATAACCTTTACATAACTTAGAAATAAGTTTTGAAGGCTTTGGTATGGCAAAAACAAGTTAATTCGCTTACAGGGACTAAACTTGACAAACTGCGAAAGTATGCCAATTTGAACTGTAACGAACATTCCGGAACATGTCCATAAGTTAAACATACCCTAAATATCCTTTACATAGCTTAGAAATAGGCTTTGAGGGGTTTGGTATGCTAAAATAAACTTTTGGGTCATTCAGGGACTAAAAGTGTCAAAAAGTGCACAAGTTTGCACTTTCACGCAAAACTGTAAATCTGCCAAACTAAGGGCTTACGGACCGTAAGCCATAACCCATACGGTCCGTAAGGTGTCCCCAGTACAGCAGATTCAACTTTAAATGCAGTTGCTTCTTCATGTAGTGAAAGGCCACACTTGCACTTGTCTCTTCAGGCCAATTAGGGGCAAATCTGAAGTACCATAAATGTTACAACAAGTGTATGGACAAGATCAAAGCACGTTAATCGATAAACGATCCTAACGGTCATGCTTTTCCTATAAATACCCCCCCCTTGGTGTAAAACCCACAAGAATCTGATCTAAAACTCTAAGTTGGAGCCATTGCTTCATACCTGAGTTCCTTGGATCGAGATTAGCATTCGGGGATCCTTTGTAAGTGTTCTTTCGTTGTTTAATCGCTTTTCGAGTCCGAAAGTCGAACTATGTTTGACTTTCTGCATTGACCAGTTTATGGTCGATGCGAAGTTCGTTGGAACTTCATAACGTGAGCGTGATCACGATGGTTATAGTCCGTAGTGACTATACCTACTGATTACCACGTTATCTAGGCTCAGTGACGAGTCGTAGTTTCGGCCAAAATGCGCATTCTTGCGTATTTTGTAACCAAACTACTCGTGAGCATCAAAGCCGTTTGTTTTGATGCCAAACCTGTTTTCTAAACTTAGTTAAGCATGTTCTAACATGCTTAGCTCGTCACTTTTAGTTTAGTGCATATGTAGGGTCGTAAGGTAAGCGATCTAAACCATCGCTTATACTTTCGAACCCGACCCATTTGGTCGATCATTAGGATCCGACCAAACACATTAGGTGACCATAGCTGTAACCTTCTGAGGTTATACCTTGTGCTCACGATGTTAGGCGTTCCAAACGCGTTCTACGCGAACGACGCATTAAGGTAGCATAAGCTACCTAAACGGGTCGTAATGGGCCGCAAGCACTTAGGATAGGTTTCATTTTAGTATGTAGGCTTTGTTAAACCATATTTCACGAGTCTCCATACTCGTTTGGTTTACGAACCCGCATACTATCCGATCCTTCCGATTTTGGTCCGGTATATTAATATAGCTACCTATTAGGTGCCGTTTGATATTCCGTGATCTCTAGCATTATTTGGTCATTATACAAGAACTACAAAGCAATCTCAGGTGAGTACATAGAACCCCATCTATTACATGTTTTCGAGGAGTCAATGTGAGTACATTGAACCCCTCTTTTACTGTTTTCCAAACTGTTTTGGGGTGAAACACATGTGCCTACCTGTTACTTTCATGTTTTACATGTTTTCACATCATATACCTGCTACGTTCGTTAGTACATATTAGTACATGATTTCACTACATTTCATGCTATGTATGCCCATTGTGTGCGTACTTAGTACATTGCTTTACAATACATTTCATGCTTCGTACGCCCATTGTGTGCATACGTAGTACATTGTTTCACATTGCATTTCTGTTGCATATGCTCATCCAGCATATGAACGCATTATACTACATTTTGAACCGTTGTACTCTACAATACATTTCATGCTACGTACGCCCATTGTGTGCATACGTAGTACATTGTTTCACATTGCATTTCTGTTGCATATGCTCATCTAGCATATGAACACATTATACTAAATTTTGAACCGTTGTAACCATTTGACTATGTGAACCGTCTTAACCCTTCGATTATATGAACCGTTTGTAACCATTGAACCGTGTAAACCAGTTGTATACGTTGACATGATTTACATTTGACAATAGACATTTAACTATACATGAACATTTCTACAATTGTTAAACACTTCATCTTGATGGTTTGGTTTGAGTAAGTGATTAAGTAACGAGGCGTGTGTAATATGATACAAGCATGGTGGATACGCCGCTGGTACTTCCTATATATAAGTGTTTGTATGGTATTACATATCGTTGCGTTATTTGAGTCATTTCGATTTGAGACATATGACATTTTATACAAATAACACATTTTTCACGAGACATTGTTTTACAAACGACTTATCTTATACAAACACATTTTACATGGTTATCCGTTTAACCATACAGTGTCCTCTTATTTATACATATCATCTGATCTTATCGTTTTTCAAATGATTTACAAGACAAAGCAAATTACAAGGTTCATGACTAAACATTTTCTCAAACATAAGTCATGAATTCCGTTTTCACAAAACCAATGTATCTCATAGGCATTTTTATGCTGACGTACCTATTTTCACATGTGTTTTCAGGAGATGATGCATAGGACTTATCAAGACATACTTAGGCGGACCTGTGCCTTAGTGACTTAAAACGAGACAAGAACTAGTTAATTTATGTTATGTACTCTTTGGTTCTTGTTTAAACGATGTAAACTTTCATGTTTGATTATAAAACGAAACTTCAATTGCCATGGATTTGAAACAATTGATTCTGTTACAACACTCCTCGACGTTTCTGTAACACCTCGAAAATTTTTGTCCAATAATGTATTGACACGTGTCATAAGCTTTGAACGTGTGAAAGATTACGTATGAAGGACTAAAGTTGACAAACAAGAAAAGTATGTGAATATAAGGGTTCAAAATGTCAACAATGAATAAATATGTCTTTCAATAACCCTACATGATGTTTACATCCTTAAACGAATAAATCATGGATCATACGAAGCTAATTGTGAAAGAAAGTGAGGAATTACAAACTACAGGGGCTAAATGTGTCAACATGTTTAAAGTATACCTCTGAGTGATGTTTTAGTGGACCTGAAGCTTTGTAATGATAAATTATACTCACAAGAATATGTGATAAAAATTTCACAAGGTTTCGATTAAGTATGAGAAAGTTATGACAATATTCGTATACGAGGGGTTAAAAGCGTCAACGTTGAAATTTAAGACTTTTCGGTGAACGTATGAATAACCGGGGACCAAACAAAGTTGTTTTATGACTTGAAGTCCTTAAAAGTCAAGTTTGGGGGTTTATAGTGCAAGAAATGAGCTTAAAATCAAGTTTGGAAGGACCAGGGACCAAAATTGCAATTTATGAAACTTTGTGACCGGATCAGACTAGCCATGCGGGGCGCGTAAGATCCTTATGGATTCTTATGCGGGCCGCGTCAGAGTGCCAGTTACAGAAAATGATGGCAGCTGCCTGTTCCAGCCGGTTTAACCGACTTAACTTACCATTTTTCAATACCTGGAGCTTGTTTGATGGTTTTAAAGAGTATAGGGACACTTGGAATGATCCCATAACAATCCTAGACTTGTTTAGCATGATCAAATTGATCCAAGAAACCTATATAAAGGCCTTGAATTTGGGTTTTCATTTGCTCATTCACTTGTAACCATCACAACTCACTTCTTGGAGGTTCCTGGAGCTCAAGCATCTTTCCTAGTGATCATTAGTTGTGATTAGGACTATTGTAAGTATGCTTAACCTCCTTTAATTCAGTTTTGCTTAGTTTATTAGCGTTTAGTCAAACCGTCGTAATTAAGGTTTGACTTCGTCATTAATCTTAATTGCTCCAGTAATTTGTCAATATGAAAGTACCTAGGAGTTGGTAATTATGTGGGCATTAAACCTCTAAAAGGTCTCCCTCTGATTCCCACTCTAATTAGGTCAATTGTCGAGTCAAACTTGATTATAAAAAGTCAACAGGAAGCTATTTTGTAAATAAACACATAATTATTAATGTGTAAGCTATGAAACCTATTTTGGCATTAATATAACTTGGTAATTAATATAAGAACATGTCTAAACATGTTCAACTCGACAATTTTTAGTTTAAGCTTGGTTCGGGACCGAAAGTCGCATAGTTTGACTTATGCTTTGACTTTTAGTTCTGACCCGTTTGAGCATGATTTAGGAATGCCTTAGAGCTCTAATAGGACCAAGTTACCTATAAGTATAACCCTCTGAGATTATACAACTTGGTTCATTGGTTATCCAATTCGTATGCATGATTCCGTTAAATGCTTAAATGTTGACTATTATGCCCTTGTGACCTAAAAACATGATTTTTGATAAAGTGAAAGAATAGAAACCTTCACTACTGATTTATAAACTTGTCCCTAGAATTTGACATCAGTTTGAGGTCTAGATTAAGAGTTATGCTCATTAGCGTAATTAAGAAGCTTTTAAGCAAATAAACCGCATAATTAGCATATAGCCTATCTAAGCCCAATTTTTAATACCAAACTTATTACCCACTGATGTAATATAATATTTTGGGATTTTTGAAGATTTTTATTTATTTTTAGGCTGAGCATAACTTAGGATTCTAAGCTTGATTCGATAATTGCCGGTTTTGCCCTTTTAGGCTATAAAATGAGTTTTACAAATCCTTTTGACCCCAAACCTTTATTCTACTGATCTAATATGATAAATAAGGTATTTTGAGCCTTCTGGAATAATAAAATTATCAGCTTTCCTTTGAAAACCCGAAAATGGCTCCAAATCGCCTTTTTAAGCGTTTTTAACGCATAGTATATATTAAAACCATTTTTATAAATACAAGGTTTGATGCTTACTGGTATTTTTAGTAAATATTTACATTCTAACAGTAAGCAAAGGTCTTAAGCTCAGATTTCCGATTTTGACCTTTTAGGCTTATGTGAAATTACCAAAATGCCCTTAAGATGCATAGTTTGGTCATAAAGGATAGATTTCACATATAAGTTATACCTTACTGATATAACTTAGTAAATTGAGTATTTTTACTGATTACATCAGACTCGAAACTCAGAAACATATTTAAACCCTTTTATAACCTTTTAAATGACCAAAATGCCCCTGCGAGGCATAAACTGGTTTTAAATTCGTGTTGGGCATAATAGAAGACATCCTACTGATGTCACAACATATTTAAGGCATATTAACTTGTGGAACATGTTCATGACTCTTATGGTTACCCGTTACGCATGTTTCGCGTTCGGATCGGCCTATGTGACTAGTTTGCATATATTAGCCGAAACGGGTCAAACCATATCGTCTTTGTCTCAAAATCCAGAATGTGTTTAAGTTACCCATATTAAACAAGCATGCAAGCTTGTCGGGTCAAAACCACATTCTAAACCGGTCTTCGCTTTATCATGCGTTTGAACCATGTATTCCTTTTGAAAACTAACCGGTCTAAGTCTGAACTTAATTAAAGACCCGTTAGGATTCTAATAGGTTATTAAAACCTTCATTCCAGATTAGGAGCGCAGTAAAAGCTACGTGCACTCGCTGTAATTGAATTATACTATTGCTCAGGTAAATACCCTTAACTTATTTTCCCTATACGGGCTTGGGATACGGTACTATAAAAGTACCGCTTGGTCGTGTGTATGTAGTCATTTAAATCGGAATGTGATTGATGTATTTACATAACCTGTTTGATATGTATTATTTGGTGTATGGCCTTTGGGGGTTAAATGACCATGTCCCGGATATCCTTGGCATCATTCATGAAATGGCCACGACCTAAGCACGGGGTGTAGGCGTACACCTGACAGCTGCCTTATGTAAAAACTGGTATCCCACTGTAAGGAATCGACCTTGTGGGCATTATACCTGTGGTGTGTCAGTTAACTTAAGTCCGGCCCTACAAACCGGCCCTAATGGACGACAAATGAGTAAAACTGTATACAAGATTATTTTGATTAATTGTCCCAAGTAATAAAAATATTTTTGCCGAAGTGCATTTAAATCAATTTTCAAACTCTTTTCAAAATGAGTCAGTTAAGTTGTATTTACCAGTGCAAACTGACGTATTTTCCAAAAAGGCTAAGTGCAGGTGCTAGACGAAATAGGCTGGCTACTCCAGGCATCATTACTCAAGTCTCGCAAGCTTTAGATGTCAAAGTCTATTGAACAGTTTCCTTTTTATTTGATCCGCCTGTGGATCTGTTTCGACTGTGTTGTAATACTTAAACATTACATTTTGTTCAGTTGAAATAAATCTATATCTTTTGCTTCCGCTGTGCATTTATATGTTGTGTTGTTTGACTATGATGATATCAATGACGTCACGATACTCCCCACCGGGCCCACCGGTGACACGTGGAAAATAGGGGTGTGACAGGTTGGTATCAGAGCCAACGCTGAGTGAATTAAACACTAGCCTTTTGTGTTTAATCTCAGTTACACAACTGCACATTCTTGAGTCTAGACAAGAACTTAGGACTAATCCTAGTTTGTTTTGTTTTTGTTTCCTTTGTTATTTTATGATTAGCCCTTGCATGGGCAAGTCATTATGTTAGAAGTCCCGCTTAGGGCAACCATGTATTGTTTAAATTTTAGTGGAACGTTTAAGTTCCTATTATAAGATCTACCATTATAATAAAGTGGCAAAGTCTAAAAAGGACAAGACCTAGCTCATGTAAGACAGGGCCAAGATGGTAGTTCCTCAATTAGATTCAGATCCTTGCATACATCTCAATTTAGGTTTGCTCTGCGTTATGTTAAAAAGAGAATCTTAGGGGTAAAACCTAGCCACGTGTCGTCTCAGACATGGCCAAGATGGTAGAACCTGTCTAAAAGATTCCAAATTTATGTTAACATCTGTAAGTATGTTAACATGTTGGGCAAATTGTGATGCAGTATAAATCACACAGGCCATCTTTGAAAATTGGGATTTATTTAAAATTCCCTGTAAGTAAAATAGCCATCCATTAAGGATGAAGTGCCTACGGGTAATAAATAACGTCCTCTGGGACTAAGAGACAGTAGAAGTCTACAACTCACTGTCTAGGAAAGGTAATGAACTTTGATTCAAACCTTAAATACCTAGATCCTGTAAGAATCCTGGTTTATAAATTAAACTTGTCTACGTGACTAGGCCTTTTGTGCCATTATTAACTTATAATTTAGGGCTATAATGAAAATCCTGAATAAAATAAATATTATTCCTTTTCTGCCAGTATTTATATTAAAAAGAATCTCAAAGGGTATAACCTAGCTTGAATGTCATTAAAGGCCTGGCTATGATGGTAAGACCTGTATAAGAGATTCAAATCCTTGTTAAACACCTGAAAACGTGTTAACACCCCCGACAACAGTGATGCGATAAAATCACATTTGTCATCCTTATATTAAGAATTTCCAAACCCCTCTTTTAGTCTAAATGATCAGTAGGAATCATGACTAATAAACGTCGAACATGATGTACACATCTAAACATCCATCTGGGATGTATACCTACGGGTAAGGATGTATACATGAAAAAGATAGTTTCATTTCATAACTTCTTGTCAAGACAATGAACTATGAAATTTTCCGATCCAAAGGAATCATTGATTATGTTTTAAAATTTCCCTAGTGACAAGGCCTCTGTGCCACCAAAAGTCCTTTGGAACAAGCCCTTGTGCTATATAAAATGTCGGTACAACATTGACAGTCGTGGTCCCCTGTCTAATAGATATGAAGGATTATATTCCGTCTAAACGCCAAAGATGGTTTATTTAAAAACCTAGGCAAAACATAATCAAATAAATACTATCTATTGGCCTATATGGTTGGTTTACACCATGGCTATTTAATCATCAAGTTCGAAAATTCAGCAAATTATTACTGCCTAGTCTATAACCTTCAAAGCTTCATCATGGATGACTCATGTGAAGCTCACCATCATCCAGTCGATCAGAATAATAATACAAGACTGAAATTAACGGGCACTGAGCTACAGGCTATGTTAGATATAGCCGTAAACAAAGCAGTGGACCGAGTATTAAAGGATCATAAGTGAAAGTGCGAGAATATCCCAAATAAGGGTTACAAAAAGGGTAAGACTGGTCCAAGTTGCAACCAGTCCAAGCCAAAGGAGGCAAAACCCAAATGTAAACCTGCGGGAAGAAGCACTTCGGAAAATGTTCCTATGAACAGACTAGGGGATGTGTCATCTGTAAGGAGATGGATCACGAGACCCATGAATGCAAGGACTTGAAGGACGCCACGTGCTATGGTGGTGGCGAGAAGAGGCGCATAAAGACCCGTTGTCCAAAGAAGGCAACTAAAGGAAAGTGCACTTTAGAGTCACAAGCTAGGCCTTGTGGAATTTGTAACAAGAAAGGGCACAAGACTTTGGAGTGCCAAGACATAAAGGATGCAACCTGCTATAGTTGCAGTGGAAAAAGGCACGTCAAAACAAAATGCCCAAATAAAACCAAGCAGCCTGGAGAGGTTGAGAAGACCAAAGCTGAAAACTCTTAAATGGATGCTCAAGAGGCTATTCAGGATGACAATGTCACAATGGATACTATTCTTTATCAATAACGCTCGTACTAGGGTATTATTTAATTAAGGATCAGATAAGTCTTTTGTAGACAATGGATTTTGTAAATCATTAAATCTTCCTGTTAAAACTCTAAGCGTTAAATATAAAGTAGGATTGGCCAATGGTACCTCAGAGACTGCTTCAGCAATATTAGATGGATGTTTTGTATCCATTAGGAGCCATTCTTTTCCACTGTCCTTGTTTCTGTTGAAATAGAGGGACTCGATATAGTGATAAGAATGGATTGGTCGTCTTATAGCTAAGCCCATATTGTGGGTAATAAGAAGCAAGTAATTATCAAGACTCCTTATGGTGAGCTTTTGACAATTTAAGGAGACACATGGTATGGAATGCCTATGTATCTACTGAATTTGGTATTTAATACCAAAGCTTTGAGTATGGAAACTCAGAAAACACAAACAGCAGTCGCGATGCTAGGAATGCGACAAATGTTAATGGTGCATCAAATATGAACCTTGATGTTAATAGAGTTAATCTCCAAAACTGTAGTTAACACAGCCATTGGTAAGGCTATGAGAAAGGTCATGAAAAGGATCAAGAAGCTGAATGTTGTTTGCTTTAAAACACATGTCGCTACTCATGAGAAGAGCTTCATTCATACTTCAAATGCAAAGAATAATCTTAACAGAATCATATATGGCAAGGAGCCCATTCCTTTTAGGATGTACTTAAAAGTACTTCGTCTCTTGGAAGTCAAGAGACTTCAATAGTAAAAAGGGGCCATCGATTACAGGAAATTGCTGAATGAAGTAGAAACCATTAGGTGGATCGACAGATAAGCTGGAAAGGACAAGGTGAGGTATGCATCACAATCAATTGATGGCAGTACCCTTAATTAGTGAGGACATTAATGAAGTCCACAAGAAAGATCCCCTTATACAATACGGGGTGGTCCAAGTTTTAGGGACCTTATTAGGATAACCTATTATCCGCATCACGAATGGAAAAGGATGAAATAAGAATTTTATGATTGTCTCCATAAAAGTTCTAGGATGTCGACAGTATGTCGCAAATTTTAATTCTTTGACTAAGATAGTACCCCATTCCAATTACCCAAAATCCAAGCTTAAACGCAAGCAATTGATGGTGGTTAGCAGATGTAACACCTTGAAAATTCGTGTTCAATAAAATAAAGACACGTGTCATATGAGACAAACGTGTCAGGGACCCGGATCAAATACGTACGTATGGTAGGATTTAAGAAGGGCGTCATGTTATTTAAATACCTCTGAACGACCCATGGGCGACATGTTATTAAAATACCTCTGAGCGACCCAATATATAAATCCCAAGACCATGAATCGATACGATAAATGTCCAATAAATTAGCCGGTTGTTCCTAGATAAATTAATTTCATAGGTCTCAAAGCTTGCTCATTTTAAATCCATAATGGATCTATCTCAGCTACTCACGTTGTATAGATTAAGAAACAACCAGTCAAAGCTGAGACTACCCTAAATTTTGTCAAAGATTTTGCAGCTAAGTTTAAAGGGATTAAGAATGGAGGTGTTTAACCCTCCTGATGAATGATTAGAGGCATTCTACGTTAATAATGACATTAGATAAATCCCTTATGGTGATTTTATTGCTAGGAGTTATGTTTGGTTTCAGATCCTGCTAAGTCTCTCATAAAACCCTAAGCTTAGTAAACTTTTAGAAATTTCCCATAAGAACCCCATATATTAAGTGTAAGGTAAAACTTACAGGCGAAATCATAAGAACCATTTCTTCTGTACCTGTCAGAAACCTTCAGTCGTAAAATTCTAGTGTACCCTCTCTCCAGATGAAGTACGTCAGAATATGTAGTTGATCAGAAACCTTCAGTCGTAAAATTCTAGTGTACCCTCTCTCCAGATGAAGTACGTCAGAATATGTAGTTGATATTTCTTGATCTCTATCGATTAAGAATACCAGATGGTATGGCAAAAAGCGCCATATGAGGATTGATGTATCTTAATAAGTTCCATAGATTGCTTCCATGCCTGATCAGTATGGAGGTTTAATGCATGGAACCACAAAGATATCCTGATGGTTATATGGTACAAAAGTCAACTAATGGTATTCAAAGAAGATATCCAGCATGGAATTGTTCAAGAAAATATCTTCGATTAAGGATTTCGTGGACTCGTAACATAAATGTGTCACTTATCTGACACATAATATGATAGATGAACTGGAGCCTGAGATTTGGAAAATCTCTATAACCTCCTTGTATCTTGATTATCTTCTCCTAAGATTACCCTGTATACCCCCTAAGAGGCTAGTAGAGTTAAGATTTATATCCCATTTAGGGTTGTATTATTATGAATTCTCCAAGATGGCCAGTACCATCATTAGAAGAATCGAAACCCTGATTAAGTGAGTTTTAAAATAGAGGATTCATACAGCCTAACTTAATATTCTGAGAATTCAGGTATAGTTAATTAAGAAAGACGGTTCATTTTGCGTTTGCATTGATTACCGCAACCCTAATTAGGCAGTAATTGAAAGTCTTTCTTTCTGACTTCTACCTCTCTCTTTGAAAATATAGACTGAAAAATTGCCATCAGCTGCCCAGGATCGTCGATCTGTTCGACAAACTGTAAGGATTAGCTATTACTTGAAATTAGTTTTAAGCAGTGGTTGGAATAACCATCTCACCTTAAAATAAGCTTTTCTATAATAGTTGCTATATAAGTATCAAGGTTGCTCCTTTGGAGACCTTGTATAGATGAAATATCAAAACGTCCGTTTGATGGACGAGACTTTGGGAAGTCCAATTATCAGGATCTGAAAGTTGCCTTGGAAACAATGAATAAGATCATGCAAATCCATAATCATCTGTAAGTTGCCAGTATTCAGCAGAAAATCAAGGATTAATGAAAATAGCAACCTTCCTAAGTTTTTGTTAAGAAATAAGGTTCAACAAAAGATATCACCCTGGAAGGGTGTGCCAATTTGTTAATAATCAGACTAGTTAAGCTCTGAATATATAAAATCATTCGAAGGAACCGAATATATCAAGATTAAATAAGCTTATAAGCTAAAACCTACTTAAAGAGCTTGGCGGAGATTGCCATGTATTACACACTAATGGTTTGGGGATATGTTTCACCAATAAGTTGAAAAGCATTATCACATAATGATATGCAGATTTATGATATGATGGGAAACCTGCATCGATTAAGGATCGACAGGTTAAGAAGCTCCAAAAAGGGTACCTATACCTATTATAGAGATCAACTTGGAAGCGTAGAAAGGCTCCAGATATGCTGTAGAAGTTAAAGTCCATTATGCGACAAAAAGTACTTCCAGCATTTTAGCAAATCTCGAGGTCGAGATTTATTTTAAGGGGGTGAGGATGTAACACCTCGAAAATTTTTGTCCAATAATGTATTGACACGTGTCATAAGCTTTGAACGTGTGAAAGATTACGTATGAAGGACTAAAGTTGACAAACAAGAAAAGTATGTGAATGTAAGGATTCAAAATGTCAACAATGAATAAATATGTCTTCCAATAACCCTACATGATGTTTACATCCTTAAACGAATAAATCATGGATCATACGAAGCTAATTGTGAAAGAAAGTGAGGAATTACAAACTACAGGGGCTAAATGTGTCAACATGTTTAAACTATACCTCTGAGTGATCTTTTAGCGAACCCGAAGCTTTGTAATGATAAATTATACTCACAAGAATATATGATAAAAATTTCACAAGGTTTCGATTAAGTATGAGAAAGTTATGACAATATTCGTATACGAGGGGTTAAAAGCGTCAACGTTGAAATTTAAGACTTTTTGGTGAACGTATGAATAACCGGGGACCAAACAAAGTTGTTTTATGACTTGAAGTCCTTAAAAGTCAAGTTTGGGGGTTTATAGTGCAAGAAATGAGCTTAAAATCAAGTTTGGAAGGACCAGGGACCAAAATTGCAATTTATGAAACTTTGTGACCGGATCAGACTAGCCATGCGGGGCGCGTAAGATCCTTATGGATTCTTACGCGGGCCGCGTCAGAGTGCCAGTTACAGAAAATGATGGCAGCTGCCTGTTCCAGCCGGTTTAACCGACTTAACTTACCATTTTTCAATACCTGGAGCTTGTTTGATGGTTTTAAAGAGTATAGGGACACTTGGAATGATCCCATAACAATCCTAGACTTGTTTGGCATGATCAAATTGATCCAAGAAACCTATATAAAGGCCTTGAATTTGGGTTTTCATTTGCTCATTCACTTGTAACCATCACAACTCACTTCTTGGAGGTTCCTGGAGCTCAAGCATCTTTCCTAGTGATCATTAGTTGTGATTAGGACTATTGTAAGTATGCTTAACCTCCTTTAATTCAGTTTTGCTTAGTTTATTAGCGTTTAGTCAAACCGTCGTAATTAAGGTTTGACTTCGTCATTAATCTTAATTGCTCCAGTAATTTGTCAATATGAAAGTACCTAGGAGTTGGTAATTATGTGGGCATTAAACCTCTAAAAGGTCTCCCTCTGATTCCCACTCTAATTAGGTCAATTGTCGAGTCAAACTTGATTATAAAAATTCAACAGGAAGCTATTTTGTAAATAAACACATAATTATTAATGTGTAAGCTATGAAACCTGTTTTGACATTAATATAACTTGGTAATTAATATAAGAACATGTCTAAACATGTTCAACTCGACAATTTTTAGTTTAAGCTTGGTTCGGGACCGAAAGTCGCATAGGTTGACTTATGCTTTGACTTTTAGTTCTGACCCGTTTGAGCATGATTTAGGAATGCCTTAGAGCTCTAATAGGACCAAGTTACCTATAAGTATAACCCTCTGAGATTATACAACTTGGTTCATTGGTTATCCAATTCGTATGCATGATTCCGTTAAATGCTTAAATGTTGACTATTATGCCCTTATGACCTAAAAACATGATTTTTGATAAAGTGAAAGAATAGAAACCTTCACTACTGATTTATAAACTTGTCCCTAGAATTTGACATCAGTTTGAGGTCTAGATTAAGAGTTATGCTCATTAGCGTAATTAAGAAGCTTTTAAGCAAATAAACCGCATAATTAGCATATAGCCTATCTAAACCCAATTTTTAATACCAAACTTATTACCCACTGATGTAATATAATATTTTGGGATTTTTGAAGATTTTTATTTATTTTTAGGCTGAGCATAACTTAGGATTCTAAGCTTGATTCGATAATTGCCGGTTTTGCCCTTTTAGGCTATAAAATGAGTTTTACAAATCCTTTTGACCCCAAACCTTTATTCTACTGATCTAATATGATAAATAAGGTATTTTGAGCCTTCTGGAATAATAAAATTATCAGCTTTCCTTTGAAAACCCGGAAATGGCTCCAAATCGCCTTTTTAAGCGTTTTTAACGCATAGTATATATTAAAACCATTTTTATAAATACAAGGTTTGATGCTTACTGGTATTTTTAGTACATATTTACATTCTAACAGTAAGCAAAGGTCTTAAGCTCAGATTTCCGATTTTAACCTTTTAGGCTTATGTGAAATTACCAAAATGCCCTTAAGATGCATAGTTTGCTCATAAAGGATAGATTTCACATATAAGTTATACCTTACTGATATAACTTAGTAAATTGAGTATTTTTACTGATTACATCAGACTCGAAACTCAGAAACATATTTAAACCCTTTTATAACCTTTTAAATGACCAAAATGCCCCTGCGAGGCATAAACTGGTTTTAAATTCGTGTTGGGCATAATAGAAGACATCCTACTGATGTCACAACATATTTAAGGCATATTAACTTGTGGAACATGTTCATGACTCTTATGGTTACCCGTTACGCATGTTTCGCGTTCGGATCGGCCTATGTGACTAGTTTGCATATATTAGCCGAAACGGGTCAAACCATATCGTCTTTGTCTCAAAATCCAGAATGTGTTTAAGTTACCCATATTAAACAAGCATGCAAGCTTGTCGGGTCAAAACCACATTCTAAACCGGTCTTCGCTTTATCATGCGTTTGAACCGTGTATTCCTTTTGAAAATTAACCGGTCTAAGTCTGAACTTAATTAAAGACCCGTTAGGATTCTAATAGGTTATTAAAACCTTCGTTCCAGATTAGGAGCCCAGTAAAAGCTACGTGCACTCGCTGTAATTGAATTATACTATTGCTCAGGTAAATACCCTTAACTTATTTTCCCTATACGGGCTTGGGATACGGTACTATAAAAGTACCGCTTGGTCGGGTGTATGTAGTCATTTAAATCGGAATGTGATTGATGTATTTACATAACCTGTTTGATATGTATTATTTGGTGTATGGCCTTTGGGGGTTAAATGACCATGTCCCGGATATCCTTGGCATCATTCATGAAATGGCCACGACCTAAGCACGGGGTGTAGGCGTACACCTGACAGCTGCCTTATGTAAAAACTGGTATCCCACTGTAAGGAATCGACCTTGTGGGCATTATACCTATGGTGTGTCAGTTAACTTAAGTCCGGCCCTACAAACCGGCCCTAATGGACGAAAAATGAGTAAAACTGTATACAAGATTGTTTTGATTAATTGTCCCAAGTAATAAAAATATTTTTGCCGAAGTGCATTTAAATCAATTTTCAAACTCTTTTCAAAATGAGTCAGTTAAGTTGTATTTACCAGTGCAAACTGACGTATTTTCCAAAAAGGCTAAGTGCAGGTGTTAGACGAAATAGGCTGGCTACTCCAGGCATCATTACTCAAGTCTCGCAAGCTTTAGATGTCAAAGTCTGTTGAACAGTTTCCTTTTTATTTGATCCGCCTGTGGATCTGTTTCGACTGTGTTGTAATACTTAAACATTACATTTTGTTCAGTTGAAATAAATCTATATCTTTTGCTTCCGCTGTGCATTTATATGTTGTGTTGTTTGACTATGATGATATCAATGATGTCACGATACTCCCCACCGGGCCCATCGGTGACACGTGGAAAATAGGGGTGTGACAGTTTCCGCCACGTTTTGTATGTTCTACGTGGTCGGGGTGTGACAATATGCTCATCCCGCATATGAACACATTATACTACATTTTGAACCGTTGTAACCATTTGACTATGTGAACCGTATTAACCCTTCGATTATATGAACCGTTTGTAACCATTGAACCGTGTAAACCAGTTGTATCCGTTGACATGATTTACATTTGACAATAGACATTTGACTATACATAAACATTTCCACAATTGTTAAACATTTCATCTTGATGGTTTGGTTTGAGTAAGTTATTAAGTAACGAGGCGTGTGTAATATGATACAAGCATGGTGGATACGCCGCTGGTACTTCCTATATATAAGTGTTTGTATAGTATTACATATCGTAGCGTTATTTGAATCATTTCAATTTGAGACATATGACATTTTATACAAATAACACACTTTTCACGAGACATTGTTTTACAAACGACTTATCTTATACAAACTCATTTTACATGATTATCCATTTAACCATACAGTGTTCTCTTATTTATACATATCATCTGATCTTATCGTTTTTCAAATGATTTACAAGACAAAGCAAATTACAAGGTTCATGACTAAACATTTTCTCAAACATAAGTCATGAATTCCGTTTTCACAAAACCAATGTATCTCACAGGCATTTTTATGCTGACGTACCTATTTTCACATGTGTTTTCAGGAGATGATGCATAGGACTTATCAAGACATACTTAGGCGGACCTGTGCCTTAGTGACTTAAAACGAGACAAGAAATAGTTAATTTATGTTATGTACTCTTCGGTTCTTGTTTAAACAATGTATACTTTCATATTTGTTTAATACAACGAAACTTCATTTGCCATGGATTTGAAACAATTAATTCTGTTACAACACTCCCCGGCGTTTCCGCCGCGGTTGCATGTTATACGCGGCCGGGGTGTGACACACCGCACACACCACCACACTCACCATAACAGCACCATTCACCGCAGTATCAGCACTGGCCCCCCGACATCCCTTCGTACTCGGAGTTCTATGGCCAGTTCCAACAAATGCAGGTCAACCAGGAGCAGCAGCGGATTAATATAGAGCAGCTGCGAGTTGGCCAGGACCAGCTGAGGGCGAACCAGGAGTTCATGCGCCAGGAGGTGTATGCGAGATTCTCGTACATATTTGGGGGGCTTCAGAACGCCTACCCAAATTACTTTGGCGATCCCCCATAGTTCCTATTCGGGAACCCAGTCGGTTATGGAGGGGCAGGCCCATCTGGCACGAGAGGAGATGCGGGTGACGATGGCGAGGAGTAGCGGGAATTGTGAGTTGGTGGTTATCATATGTTAGTAGTTTATTTATCGGGTGTTCATTTTGGTTACTATTTCAAACACCCGCGGATATGTATCTTTATTTTTCAGACACTTTAGTTTATTTGTTTTGTCTATGTTTGGATATTTAGTACTTCTATATTTATGTAAATTATGGTTTGTTTGAGTTTATATTGTCTATGCTTCTGTTTTGTTTGTTGTGCCTTGTTACATACTTGCAGATTTTGGCTAGCACGTCTTGGACTGGAGCACACCACGGAAGCAGCTTCGGAGACTCGTTTCATCTAAATCATCTTTAGGGGAGTGTTATTCTCCTTTTTCTCTATATTTCGGATTTCGCATTTGGGACAATGCGAAGTTCAAGTGTGGGGAGGGGGTTTAACATTTTGACTTTGACTTTGTTTGTCCTCTATAAAAAAATCAGTAAATTGTATATTTTTTTAGCAAATAAACCGGTTAGTTGTTTTTAGAAAGCTGCGGATATGATGAAAACCCGACAAGCCAAATAAATTTTGAAAAAGATAACTAGAAAACGTGACAAACAAAGAATGACTTGCATGTTAATTTTCACGCTTTTACCCATTCCTTCTGTATGTGAGCATATTTGAGCCTTGAAATTGTTATATGTTTGTTCATTTCGGACTAGGAGTGAGCCGGATGTCACGTGTAGTTTAGAACTTGTCACTAGCATGCTTGTTAAGACCATAAACATGTGAAAATGTGTAGAAGTGATAGAGGCACTTAAAAAACCCCTTTGTTGTTAACCTTGTTCTTTGTGTTGTGTTTCCCTACACCCTACATTACCCCTTTAGGATTAACCATGTTGAGCCTTTCCCGTGTTTCCCTTTGTTTACCCAACCAAGTTCACCCACTTAGCCAAATTTAGCCTTTTTATTTTTTAAACCCTTTGTGTTAAAACTCGGTTAAATCATCGTTTAACTAGCATTTATTGTAGTTGGTGTTTATTGTACAAATCTATTAGATAATATATTTGAAAAAAAATAGAAAAATCAGAAAATTAAACACCCTAAAATAGGGTGAAGTCGACAAAATTCGAGCAATTTTAAATGCTAAAATGATGAAATCTCGTTGATGAGCTCGATATCGTAAAAGTCGCCTTGTTAAGGCGTTAGTATGCATAGTTTTTTTGTATTACGCTAGTTAACCGCTACTACTGAGTTTTAACCATTTCGTCACTTTAAAATTCCCATTCCATACCCTTCACCCAAGCCTAACATTACAACCCGTAAAGACCTCTTGATTTGCACTTTTTCGCATGTTAGTTGGTGGAGATGAGATCTTGTGATAAGCTTATGAAATCACATGTTTCATTCTCGAGGCATTGAGTGTTTACACATACACATTTTATGTATGTTCCACAAAAATAAAACCGAGTGTGTGCGAACATTGTGAGGTGTGTGAAGATTAGCGTGCTAAGTCAATCGAAGTGAAATCACGTCTTTTTGGTTATCTATACATATATTTGAATGTGCTTGTTTGGTTTGAATCACTTGATGTTGCGTTTCGAAAAACCGACTAACCGTTTGTAGTTGTATTAGTAGATGGTTTGTAAATTCTCGTTCTTGTTAGATCCTAGCTTTTATTACATTTTAGTTTTAGCTTGCTTGAGGACAAGCAAGGTTCAAGTGTGGGGAGGTTTGATATTCACCAAATTATACATACTTTATTCCACCGTTTTACCCCTATTTTATGCGTTTTCGGCCGTAAAACCGTTAATCGGATACTTAATCAGCTATACTTTTGTTTACAGGCCTAAAACAGCATGCCAAACAAGATGATAGTTAAAACGAGGACTTTCCGGACGAAACGACAAAGCTGCGAACATTCTGTAAAGATTTTGACCTGGGCGTTTGGCACGGTCGTGCAATGAGTGGAACGACCGTGCGGTTCCGACGACAAAGCCTATCTCAGCGATGAACGGCAGTGTAATCCGGAGTGCAACAAGATCTCTGTAACACCCCGTGTTTTCGAATGTCAAAGTCAAAGTCAAAGTCCAAGTCAACTTTGATTTCCTTGACTATTAATGTTCTTTTTATTTTTGTATTATGTGGAGTAAGTGTTGTATAAATGAAATGATCGAATGTTTAATCAATGCGACCGAATTACGACTGTGAATAGTAGGTAGTAACAATGTGATAAAGTTAATCAATCAGTAATCAAGCTAATTGATCAATCAATCAAACTCGAGACTCGAATTATGCGAATTTTGGTATTGTTATACGTGTGTGTGCCTTATGTGTTACTTGTGCATGTTTACTTATATGTTTGGTGTGGTATTCAAGCGAATCAATCGAAAATCAAATCGAAACTCGAAAAGCAATCGAACTCAATCGAAACCGACATCGAAACGTGAAATGTAGATGCTTGTATGTAGATATAGTGGTTGGGATTAAAAGTAATTTGACTAGGAACTCTATCGTATTCGTATCATCGTCCCTCGAAATCTAAACGTCGAAAAATCGTCGCAAAATACTCGAAGTGTAACGCGGATCGAACAGGAGGCACCCTGATCGAACAGGCCAGCCGATCGGCTAGCATCTTGCCAGCCGATCGAGCAGCCCACTCGATCGGAGCTCCTGGCCGTTCGGCTGCCACTTTCCTCTTTTGGAAGCCTATAAATAGGGCTGTCCTGGTCTTCATTTCCACTTTTGGAAAGTTCTGACCGGCCAGCTCCTATTCTTCACCTTTTCTCAGATTTCTCTCAATCCCGGTAAGTTTTCACTCTAAATCTTGTACGTTTTTTATCATTACTTGATTCTACACCTTTCTATCTTTCAAAACTTGAATTCTAACCGTGAAATCACCAAGATCTAGGTGTTCTTGGGTGATGTCATCATGGTGTTCTTGAAGAACATCATGTTTTGGCCTCATTCAACTATGAATGGCTTAGATCTAACCGATTTCCACATAAACAAGCTAAGATCTATCAAAGATCTAAACATCCACAAGTTGTGAAGGATTGGAAGGAGGAAATCCCAACTTTCTTTCAACTCTTTCACACTCAATGCCTTCAAACTGGTAGAAACGGAGCCTGAGCCAACCCACCGATCATTCCAATGGTTGGATGGTTCAAGATTCGGGTTCTATCTACGAGATTCACCGACAATGGGTTAAACTCTAAGCCGACGTTCCGAACCGCTCAACAGACGGATTTGGGTGATTCCTGTCCGAGCCAGAGAGACGAGTAAGAACAAAGGAATCATAGTTCAACCTGTTATCAAACTACCTCGATATAATGACATGTAACCAAACAGGCAAGTGTTAGATGAAAGGCCGACCAGGTCAGACTTGCTGGCCAAACGGCTAGGCTGTTCGAACAGCCCAGCCGATCGGACATGCCAGCCGATCGACTGGGCCAGCCGATCGGCTAGCACATGGTCCCACACTTTAAAATTTCATGAAGCATAGTATCGAGGAAAGGATGTTCGATCGAACTGCGTTTGGTAAACATTACTCTTCGGATCATGAGATACTACTCTTCAACACTTAACCGTTTTCCAACTCGTTCGTAGTAGGGAATGCCAACCGATCGAACAGACTGTTCGATCGAGTGACATTCAGTTGAGGACTAATTCTGAAGCTCCTAGCCGATCGAGTGAGCTAGCCGATCGAGTGAGCTAGCCGATCGAACGAACCGTTCGATCGACCGACTTGAAAGGTAGGAACACTTTAGTGTTCTCAAATGCTGCAACGAAAACTTCAAAAGTTCAAATCCCCAAACACAAACACACCAGAGGAAGAAACAATCCACATGAATGGCCCAGCCGATCGAGCCTACCGGCCGATCGAACAGGACTGTCCAAACGGACCTACCAGCCGATCGAACAGCCTGCTCGATCGAACCTGCCGTTCGATCGACCAGCCTATTCGATCCACTTTCACTTGTTTATATTTTCCGCGTTACTTATCGTTATGCTATCGAACTATTCAGGCTAATCATACACTCAGTGCTCCCTTCAATCCATAACCAATCACTGTGAGTATACTCGATCCCTTTTTGCTTTTAGCACTTTTGGGTGTTACATACGTTATCTATCAAATCACAATCAAACACAAACTATTTGAACGCTGACCAATTGCATGTGCTACCTGACTAAATGAATGCTGTTTATTATGTTTACACGTGGAGTGCTATCTACCTGCCTTAGCAACATAGTACTATAGTTTGGACTCAGCACCCGTTCACACAGGGGTTGTTAAGGACAATTACTTGCATGGATTACGGTGGTAATCATGTATTGCGAACCGTCTCGGACGGTCAACCCACAGTCATTGGTATCGATGGTCCCATGTCGATAATTAACATGCTTCGTTTTCCTCTGTGTACGTGCCTGGTTATGCGTAAACTATTCGAACTCTATATGCTATTATCAAACTTGTGTGCTCACATTTACATTATATGTATTGACTTTATTTTAACGTATGTGACAGGTGTTTAAGGTGTTAGCTTGCTAGGAAAGCGAGGCAATAATAAAGCTTTAGAGTCCAACAAATAGTTGTAGGTAGTGGTCTACCTAGGGGTCTCTAAAAGCAAATAAATAACTGCCATGGAGCCGTTGGAGTTGTCTGATCAGGAGACTATGGCATTAGTTGTCTGTAGATCTTGTCCAGACGAGTCTTAATGACTCTAAAACAGTACTTTATTCATTTGGTTTGTAATAATTAAATCTGAGTTGTCGGAACGGAATTACTTGCCTAGTTGCTTTCTATGATAACTTGTTTATTTATTTGGGATACGGTATGGGACGTATCATTTAACTGAATTTGTAATAATAGTTGTTGTGGAAACTTCTGGACAATCTGTTTCGCTCAGTGCCGCGCCCAGATGATTCAGCCATCGGTTGGGGTTTGACAGATTGGTATCAGAGCCATAACTATAGGGAATTAGGTTAGACACGACCTAGTCCGGGTCGCTGTCTTAGAGGCCTAGACTATAGTTAGGAACCGACAGACCTAGTTTATGTGCCTATTCTGCAATTCTTCACTATCACTGCACTCGAATTTCCAATTAAAGTCCAGTGATTTGGTTGGGAATAGATGTGAAAGCCGCAGACTCCTGACCAAACTGCCTGACTTATGCTGATTTTATTCGTTTATTCATGCTTATCATAATAATTTCGATTTCATATGAGGAGATTATGCCAAATCAGGAGTGAAATCCATATTTTGATGAAATATCTCCTTGAATTTTCTTAAAACAAGGAAGAAATTGCTAAGCCAAGGGGTGAAACCCTAACCTTGGCAGTTTGTTCTGGATTTTATTTATCTCACCGAGGTCTCGACGGACTCCAACGACCTGAACTCACGAGTAAGATCCAGGGAACGCGTGTGGAATGCCCAGGAGTCGAGGCAGAAACACGACCTCTAGAGTCGAAAGCGATGACAAGTCCACTGTGAATAGTCGAGTTGCCTAGGGTAGCCGATGTCTAGTAGCCGCAGACAATCTATCTCTCAATTTTATGTGTTTCGAATTTGACAAGTCATCGAGTACACTCGTTGATTTTGTGTGTTTTGTGTACTTTGCCTGTTTACGTGTTTATACTTGTTGGTTATTATTCGATTTTGCTACCATTTCGATCAACACACACTACTCGCATTCATTGTTCTATCTCCATTCGACACCCAGTTATCGCAAATCTAGACGATATCATGCTATGTTATGCTATACGACTAAGTTAGGCGAATACGATGCCATTCCATAAGCTATACGAACGACACGCGAACTTTGAAGGATAGCTTTCTGTTTTCTGACTACCTCTGTGCTTAAATGCGTATGTGCCTTTCGTGACTATGTGCTTCTGTGCTCTACTTGCTTATGTGCTTCTGTGGTTATGTGGATTCTGTGCTTTTTACGTGATACGTGTTTCGACGTGATTCTAAGCTTTAGATAATAGTAGGCGTGTGAGGTGAGATTCGATTCTGTTGTGTTGAGTCTCGTGACGATGTCTGTTGCAGACCATGTCGTCATCCGGACACCGAACCCCACTTACTCGCCAAGAAAAGAGAGACCGACGCCTCACTGCTATCATCTCCAAAACCGTGGCAAAAGCTGTGAGTGAGGTGTATGAAAATGCTAGCAAGTTGTCGGAAGAATCTCGAGCCGAAATCCCTAAGGATGCAAGCAAGGCTGCTTTCAGCTTCAAGCAGTTCAAAGCATGCGGACCAAAAGAGTTCACTAGCGAGGATGGTCCTACAGCCATGTTTCACTGGTTCGACTCAGTCGAAGTCACTCTGCGGCAGAGCGGATGCCCCGAAAATCTCCGCACTCTGAATGCTACTGGCGTCTTCTAGTCCCGCGCTCTAGACTGCTGGACTGCTGAACGAAACAAGCGTGGGAATGATGCAGCTTACGCGCTGACATGGAAGGAACTAAAGGCAATCATGATCGACGAATTTTGCCCTCCCCATGAACGCCAAAAGCTGGAAGACGAATTCTGGGGAATCAAGTAGAAGGACGGAGACAACGCTGCTCTCACTGCTCGCTTCAAGCAGCTTAGTATCATATGTCCCGATCAAGTCAAGACCTCAGACCAAGCCATCAGGAAGTACATTCGAGCTCTACCTGACTGTGTAGCCGACTTTGTTCACGCCGCCAAACCAGCAACGATCAAAGAAACCTACCTACTCGCCGCTGAGATTAATGACAAGCGGGTAAAGTCTGGTTTCTGGGATAAGCAAACCAAGTCTCTGCACCAAGCCACTGCAGCACCCACCGACTCATCTGCTCAATCCTCCAAGCCCTCAAGAAGGAAGAAGAAGAACAACAGCTCCAGCAACAAAAATTGTGCAGTGACAACTACTGCTGCTCCTCTCCAAGCTGTACCAGCTCAACAGCAGCAACAGCACCAACGCTCAGCTCCAGTGATCAATGCACCGCCAGCAAAGCGTGCATACACAGGCCCTCACCCACTCTGCCCGACATGCTCTTATCACCATCCAGTGGGTCTAGCTTGTCGTTTTTGCGCTCACTGCAACCTGTACGGTCATTTCACTGCGAACTGTCGCTACGGTCCCCGTCAAGCCCCAGTTTAAGCCACTGTCAACCAGGCTCTACTCCCTGCTCCTCAAGGCCAACAGGCAGCTCAAGCACCAGCAGCTAATGCCCGAGTCTGCTTTACATGTGGTGACCCTAACCACTTTGCAAACAGGTGCCCGAACAGGGTGGTTAAGCAAGAGCCCCAGCAGCCACAACAACAACAGCAGCCTCAGCAACAGCAGCAAGCAGCCCATGCCCGAACCTTCAACATCAATGCCCGTCAGGCTCAGGCGGATAACAACGTGGTTAATGGTACGTTCCTTGTGAATGGTATTTATGCATCATGTTTGTTCGATACTGGAGCCGATAACTGCTTTGTGTCGTTTGAATTCGAGAAGCTCCTTAGTCGTAAGCGCTCTCATCTGTCCTCGTCATTCGAAGTTGAAGTCGCTACGGGAAGAACTCTTGCCGTTAATTCAGTACTCCGTGATTGTACTCTCGAACTCAACAATCACATATTCCCAATCGACCTTATTCCAATGCAACTCGGAAGCTTTGACGTCATAATAGGCATGGACTTTCTTCGTGAAAACCATGCTGAAGTTGTGTGCTTCGAAAAGATGATTCGATTCTCGCTCGCGAATGGTGATCTATTGTGTGTATACGGTGAAACAGCATCGAAGGGTCTCAAGCTTATGACGTGTATTCAAGCCAACAAGTATCTCCGCCAGGAATACCGAGCTTTCTTGGCCAACATCGTAGTAGCGGAGAAGGGAAAGAAAAAGAAGGTTGAAGTTGAAGACGTTCCAGTGGTTCGTGAATTTCCTCAGGTATTCCCTGACGATCTTCCCGGACTACCACCAAGTCGTGATATCGACTTCCGCATCGACCTCATTCCTGGAGCTAACCCCATAGCTAAAGCCCCTTATCGACTCGCTCCATCCGAAATGCAGGAACTCTCGAACCAACTCCAGGAATTACTCGAAAAAGGCTTTATTCGCCCAAGCACCTCTCCTTGGGGCGCGCCAGTCCTTTTCGTCAAAAAGAAGGACGGATCGTTCCGGATGTGCATCGACTATCGGGAGTTGAATAAGCTAACCATTAAGAACCGATACCCTTTGCCTCAAATCGACGACTTATTTGATCAGTTACAAGGTGCATCATGCTTCTCTAAGATCGATCTACGTTCAGGATATCATCAGCTACGGATTCAAGAGGAAGACATTCCTAAAACCGCTTTTCGAACCCATTATGGCCACTACGAATTTGTTGTTATGCCCTTTGGTCTAACCAATGCACCCGCGGTTTTTATGGACCTGATGAATCGTGTGTGTAAGCCTTATCTTGACCGTTTCGTCATCGTGTTCATCGATGATGTCTTGATCTATTCCAAATCGAAAGCCGAACACGCGCAACATCTACGTTTGGTTCTCGAATTACTCCAGGGGAACCAACTCTATGCCAAGTTCTCCAAGTGCGAATTCTGGTTGGAGGAGGTTCAGTTTCTGGGTCACATCATGAATAGTCAGGGTATCCATGTCGATCCTGCGAAGATTGAAGCTGTCAAAAGTTGGATTACGTCTAAGAACCCGTCAGAAGTTCGTTCTTTTCTCGGACTAGCGGGCTATTATCGACGATTCATAGAAGGATTCTCCAAGATCGTTGTGCCGCTTACTGCTCTTACTCACAAGGACAAGCCTTTTGTGTGGGGAAACGCACAAGAGACTGCCTTTCAAACCCTCAAGCATATGCTGTGCAACGCTCCAATTCTTACGCTGCCCGACGGAAGCGACAACTTCATTGTCTACTGTGATGCTTATAACCTTGGTCTCGGCTGTGTTCTCATGCAGCGAGACAAGGTTATAGCCTACGCATCTCGTCAGCTCAAGATCCACGAGAAGAACTATACAACCCATGACCTCGAGCTAGGCGCGGTTGTCTTTGTATTGAAGATTTGGCGACACTACCTGTATGGCACTAGGTGTACAATCTACACTGATCACAGGAGTTTACAACACATCTTTAATCAGAGAGAGCTTAATATGCGTCAACGCTGATGGGTAGAACTTCTCAACGATTGCGACTGTGAGATTCGTTATCACCCAGGCAAGGCGAATGTGGTTGCTGGCGCACTCAGCAGAAAGAGTTACGTACTCAGTATCCGAAACACCCAAGCCCAGCACAACCTCGAAACCCTTATTCGTGAAGCTCAACATGCTTGCTTTAACGAGCGTACATTAAAGAAAGAGAGAATCTATCACGATGGAGCTCAATTGGTAAGCAAATCAGATGGGATATTCTACTATCTGGACCGAATTTGGATCCCTAAGCGGACCGAATTGCGAAAGATTATCATGAACGAAGCCCACAAATCCCGGTATTCTATTCATCCCGGCGCAGACAAGATGTACCAGGATCTTCGTTAAAAGTACTGGTGGCCGGGCATGAAGCGGGATATCGCTCTTTACGTTGGAAGCTGTTTAACTTGCGCAAGAGTCAAGGCTGAACATCAAAGACCTTCTGGCTTACTCGAACAACCGCCGATACCTATATGGAAGTGGGAGAGTATAGCTATGGATTTCAAAACAAAACTCCCGCCCACGCCATCAGGTCACGACAGTATTTGGGTCATAGTCGATCGTCTAACGAAATCAGCCCACTTTTTGCCAATACGAGAAGACTACAAGGTGGAACGACTAGCCCAAATCTACACCGACGAGATCATTTGTAATCATGATACGCCTCGTGACATCATTTCTGATTGTGACGCTCGGTTCACTTCGCGATTGTGGGAAACGTTTCAAGCGGCCCTTGGTACGTCGCTTAATCTGAGTACTGCATTCCATCCTCAAACCGACGGACAGACTGAAAGAACGATCCGTACTCTTGAAGACATGCTCCGAGCGTGTGTCATAGATTTTGGTGGAAGTTGGAACAAGCACCTGCCATTGGTGGAATTCTCGTACAATAACAGCTATCATGCCAGCATTCAAATGGCACCTTTCGAGGCTTTGTATGGTAGAAGATGTCGATCGCCTATTGTATGGCACGAGATCGGTCACTCGCAACTAACCGGTCCCGAGATCCTACAAGAAACGACTGACTAAATCCACCAGATTCGAGACAACTTGGTAAAAGCTCGGAACAGACAGAAAAGTTACGCCGATAGAAGACGCAAGCCCCTGGAATTTGAAGTTGGTGACTACGTACTCCTAAAGGTATCACCTTGGAAGGGTGTAGTTCGATTCGACAAGAAAGGGAAACTAGCACCTCGATATGTTGGACCTTTTAAGATTCTGGAAAGGATCGGAAAAGTCGCCTACAGACTCGAACTACCAGAGGAACTCAGTAACGTCCACCCGACTTTCCATGTCTCTAACCTCCGGAAATGCCTTGCTGATCATGATCTAATCGTACCGCTCGACGATCTTCAGGTCAACGAAACATTACACTTCGTGGAAAAGCCTGTCGAAATCATGGATCGCCAGACCAAGCAACTCAGGCGCTCTCGCATCCCGATCGTAAAGGTCCGATGGGAAGGCAAACGAGGCGCAGAGTTTACTTGGGAACTCGAAAGCGACATGAAGGCCAAGTACCCGCAGTTGTATAAATAAATAGATCTGAAGCATCAAATCGGTAAATCAAAGTGTTGTGTAGCCTTCGAGCCTAATTTCGGGACGAAATTCCCTAAACAAGGGGAGGCTGTAACACCCCGTGTTTTCGAATTTCAAAGTCAAAGTCAAAGTCCAAGTCAACTTTGACTTCCTTGACTATTAATGTTCTTTTTATTTTTGTATTATGTGGAGTAAGTGTTGTATAAATGAAATGATCGAATGTTTAATCAATGCGACCGAATTACGACTGTTAATAGTAGGAAGTAACAATGCGATAAAGTTAATCAATCAATAATCAAGCTAATCGATCAATCAATCAAACTCGAGACTCGAATTATGCGAATTTTGGTATTGTTATACGTGTGTGTGTGCCTTATGTATTACTTGTGCATGTTTACTTATATGTTTGGTGTGGTATTCAAGCGAATCAATCGAAAATCAAATCGAAACTCGAAAAGCAATCGAACTCAATCGAAACCGACATCGAAACGTGAAATATAGATGCTTGTATGTAGATATAGTGGTTGGGATTAAAAGTAATTTGACTAGGAACTCTATCGTATTCGTATCATCGTCCATCGAAATCGAAACGTTGAAAAATCGTCGCAAAATACTCGAAATGTGACGCGGATCGAACAGGAGGCACCCTGATCGAACAGGCCAGCCGATCGGCTAGCATCTTGCCAGCCGATCGAGCAGCCCACTCGATCGGAGCTCCTGACCGATCGGCTGCCACTTTCCTCTTTTGGAAGCCTATAAATAGGGCTGTCCTTGTCTTCATTTCCACTTTTGGAAAGTTCTGACCGGCCAACTCCTATTCTTCACCTTTTCTCAGATTTCTCTCAATCCTGGTAAGTTTTCACTCTAAATCTTGTACGTTTTTGATCATTACTTGATTCTACACCTTTCTATCTTTCAAAACTTGAATTCTAACCATGAAATCACCAAGATCTAGGTGTTCTTGGGTGATGTCATCATGGTGTTCTTGAAGAACATCATGTTTTGGCCTCATTCAACTATGAATGGCTTAGATCTAACCGATTTCCACATAAACAAGCTAAGATCTATCAAAGATCTAAACATCCACAAGTTGTGAAGGATTGGAAGGAGGAAATCCCAACTTTCTTTCAACTCTTTCACACTCAATGCCTTCAAACCGGTAGAAACGGAGTCTGAGCCAACCCACCGATCATTCCAATGGTTGGATGGTTCAAGATTCGGGTTCTATCTACGAGATTCACCGACAATGGGTTAAACTCTAAGCCGACGTTCCGAACCGCTCAACGGACGGATTTGGGTGATTCCTGTCCGAGCCAGAGAGACGAGTAAGAACAAAGGAATCATAGTTCAACCTGTTATCAAACTACCTCGATATAATGACATGTAACCAAATAGCCAAGTGTTAGACGAAAGGCCGACTAGGTCAGACTTGCTGGCCGAACGGCTAGGCTATTCGAACAGCCCAGCCGATCGGACATGCCAGCCGATCGGCTAGCACATGGTCCCACACTTTAAAATTTCATGAAGAATAGTATCGAGGAAAGGATGTCGATCGAACTGCGTTTGGTAAACATTACTCTTCGGATCATGAGATACTACTCTTCAACACTTAATCGTTTTCCAACTCGTTCGTAGTAGGGAATACCAACCGATCGAACAGACTGTTCGATCGAGTGACATTCAGTTGAGGACTAATTCTGAAGCTCCTAGCCGATCGAGTGAGCTAGCCGATCGAGTGAGCTAGCCGATCGAACGAACCGTTCGATCGACCGACTTGAAAGGTAGGAACACTTCAGTGTTCTCAAATGCTGCAACGAAAACTTCAAAAGTTCAAATCCCCAAACACAAACACACCAGAGGAAGAAACAATCCACTCGAATGGCCCAGCCGATTGAGCCTACCGGCCGATCGAACAGGACTGTCCAAACGGACCTACCAGCCGATCGAACAGCCTGCTCGATCGAACCTGCCGTTCGATCGACCAGCCTATTCGATCCACTTTCACTTGTTTACATTTTCCGCGTTACTTATCGGTTATGCTATCGAACTATTCAGGCTAATCATACACTCAGTGCTCCCTTCAATCCATAACCAATCACTGTGAGTATACTCGATCCCTTTTTGCTTTTAGCACTTTTGGGTGTTACATACGTTACCTATCAAATCACAATCAAACACAAACTATTTGAACGCTGACCAATTGCATGTGCTACCTGACTAAATGAATGCTGTTTATTATGTTTACACGTGGAGTGATATCTACCTGCCTTAGCAACATAGTACAATAGTTTGGACTCAGCACCCATTCACACGGGGGTTGTTAAGGACAATTACTTGCATGGATTACGGTGGTATTCATGTATTGCGAACCGTCTCAGACGGTCAACCCGCAGTCGTTGGTATCGATGGTCCCATGTCGATAATTAACATGCTTCGTTTTCCTCTGTGTACGTGCCTGGTTATGCGTAAACTATTCGAACTCTATATGCTATTATCAAACTTGTGTGCTCACCTTTACATTATATGTATTGACTTTATTTTAACGTATGTGACAGGTGTTTAAGGTGTTAGCTTGCTAGGAAAGCGAGGCAATAATAAAGCTTTAGAGTCCAACAAATAGTTGTAGGTAGTGGTCTACCTAGGGGTCTCTAAAAGCAAATAAACAACTGCCATGGAGCCGTTGGAGTTGTCTGATCAGGAGACTATGGCATTAGTTGTCTGTAGATCTTGTCCAGACGAGTCTTAATGACTCTAAAACAGTACTTTATTCATTTGGTTTGTAATAATTAAATCTGAGTTGTCGGAACGGAATTACTTGCCTAGTTGCTTTCTATGATAACTTGTTTATTTATTTGGGATATGGTATGGGACGTATCATTTAACTGAATTTGTAATAATAGTTGTTGTGGAAACTTCTGGACAATCTGTTTCGCTCAGTGTCGCGCCCCGATGATTCCGCCATCAGTTGGGGTGTGACAATCTCGGTGTTGAACGATCGTGCGGATGGTTGCACCCCGTGCGGATCCGATGTCCAGCCCAACCCCGGCTATGCACTGCCCGTTCAATAACTCGTGCCACCCTAACCCGGAGATGCACGAGCGTGCCACCAACGGAACGGTCATGCGAGAGTGAAGACCGGTCAAGATCTGATGATGTCACAAGGCATGGTGAACAGTGATTTAAAAGTGAATGGTCGTGCAGTTTATTGGCACGACCGTGTGATCGCAAAATGTTATAAAAACACATAGAAACATTCTGTTCGGAATTCTGGATATTTTGGGAGCTCTTCAAGCGATTTTTAGGCTCCGGAGGCATTACCTTTCACCCGGATTCAAGCCACATTGTGCCGTTTAGCTCCGTTATCTTCCGGATTCTTAATCTAGTGCTTGTTTATGGTTGATTTCTTAAATCTTTCCATGATTTTGTTATGTTTCAAGCATTTAGATTGATTATTATGTATTATTGTAATCCTTTGGGCAAAAACACTAGAATCCCTTGCTTAATTACAACCATTAGTATGTTAATTTTGTTTGTAATGACACTTGGAAGTATTTTCTATGTTAATCTTTGATGATTTGTTTGCAACCATGTTTGTTGATGTTGATTTTTTGATTATAAGTAATTATGTTGGATGACTAGTATATGGTTAGTTGAGATAATTGAAAGATGAAGCTTAATTAATCATGTATTAGTAGACTTTGAACATGCTTAACTTGTTTAACTTGTTTAAAATGTGTGCACCATGATACTAGAAATGGTCAGTGGTTTAATAAAATGTAATTATTGTTAATCAAGAAAGCTTTTCGTCACGTAAGGGCCATAACGGGTTAAATGGTGTTGTTATGAATTCTTGCCATGAATTGTTAGCTTAGTTTGTAGTTTAGGCCAAAATTGCTATCTTGGTGATTTTATGTGCAAGATTTGTAAAATGAACTCGGTTGTGATTTAATCTAGCTTATTCTTGTTTCGGTGGTTGCATTGTGTTTATCGGTGTCACTTTCCTTGATTAAGTGAGGTTAGAAAACTCTTAACGGATGACTAACTTATCTTTAGGGGATTTTCATAGACATTTATCAATTGCACGTTAAAGAACAATTTTAGGTGGTTAAAGTGTGTTTATCGTTTTAGCTTTCTGAATGATTGTCATGTTAGGATTCCCGAAAGGGATACTAATTGTCTTGAAAATGGAAAATTGACCAAATGTTTCAAGTAACAAAACCGACTTTGTTCATATACTTTGGTTGTGTATAAAGCAAGGCTATATACTTATTTTCTTATTTGGAGTCTATTATGTTTTTATGCATCTTTGTTTATACTTATTTTAGTTCTTAGAAAACCACTCACTTATTTTCCTACCGGTGATTTAATGACAAAGGTCTATTATTATTTCTCCGCCCACATCCTTGGATCGATACTTGGTTCTTACCGATGCTTTACTACATATATGATAGGGTACACTTGCCCTTTTGCGTGTGTTTTAAATGTTGAAGTATAAATCATTTTTATAAATTTAAAACCGAATCGTGTGTTATATTCCTTGTAAAAACATGTATATACGCGCACACGTCAACTATTGTCAATTTTGGTCCCTGTATTTTGTGATGTTGATACTTTGACACTTTTGGATTGATACTTAATGCTTAACACTATGATGCTTGATTCTTTATTCTGGATGCTTGATTCTTGATACTAAACTATGAGACTTGATGATTAATCTAGATACTTGACTCTTGATGCTTAATCTAGGCACTTGATTCTTAAACTAGATACTTGATTCGTAATACTATGAAAGCTAGATTCTTTATGGTTGATTCTTAATACTTGGACTCTTGATTCTTGATACTTGAGAAACTATGATTCTTGACTCTTGAAACCTATTTGGTGCTTGACTCCTTAGACTCGTGAAACTTGATTCTTGGTTAAACGAGAGACTGGAGCCTTGTCACTGGCGGAATCTATGAAACTTTGAAACATTTGATGTAATCTAGTTATGAGATACTTTTACCCAAATTATACGCAACACAACGCTTAATAGACTCGCAAACCGAATCAAAGACGGGAACGCGGAAAGATTGGATTGGCCAGAGTGGCAATCCGATCGGATTGCCACCCGATCGGACTGCCACCCGATCAGATTACCACCCGATCGGATGGCCACCCGATCTGGCCACCACCCTATCCAAGCCAAACCGCCTCAAGTCCCTCCCACACTATAAATAGACCTGTCACATCACCATTTTCAGTGATGAGACAGCTCTGCTCGACCAGACACGCTATCTTCTCCTTTCTTCATTTCCTCATCGATTTCGGTACGTTTTAGGCTAGATCTTCGTACTTTCTTGATCTACACATCATTCTCTACGTGAATCTCACTTGAAATCACACTTTTCACTGTGAAATCTCTCGGATCTGAGTTCTTGAGGGTGATGTCATCATGGGGATTTGTACAAACTACCATGTGATGTCATTCTGAGCAAGATCCAGCTCAGATCTAAGATATTTCATGCGTTTTCACACTAAATCTAATCTAAATCTAGACTTTCTCATATAAAACTTGAGTATCTTTACCTTTTTCTCCAAAATTTACCTTAATCAGTGGAAACCGGGTCTAATCGGGCCGTGGACTGGATAAATAGTCTAAAGCCGGCTTGGATCTGAATTACTACCAGTGAAGACGAACATGGAACTGATTCTGACATAAACTCGTTACGGACAGGCGACTGATCGGACAGGGGTGATTCCCACCCGATTAGAACAGCGGTGTGCTAATGAGTTTACTGTTGTCACAGTACGTGCCATACCGTCACCGTTAAGCTAGAAACTTAGAAATTTTACAAAATGGTAAATAAGAACAAGGGTCGCCCGATCGAGCGGCAACCCGATCGGATAGCCGTCCGATCGGACTGCCACCCTATCAGGTGACACTTGCCCTTTTATCTTGAAACTTTGAAACTCTTTCAACACTTAGAACCTTTTAAAACCTTGAAACTTTGGAAACTTGGATCGAGTGGCAACCCGATCAGACAGCCGCCCGATCGAGCAGCCACCCGATTGAGATGACCAAAACCCTTACACTCGGATCAAGTGGCAACCCGATCGGACAGCCTCCCGATTGGGCAGCCACCCTATTCACCCTCACTTTATGGATTTCAAAATCAAGTGGCAACCCGATCAGATGGCCATCCGATCGGGCAGCCACTTGTCTCCTCACACACATGTGTCACCTAACTGACTGGCAATCCGATCGGATAGCCATCCGATCGGACAACCATCCGATCCAGTGACTAGTTTGACCCTTTGTGCAATCTCGTTATTCTGCCTGACTCTTATCCTATTATAATCTAATCAGGCTAATTCTAAAAATAGCTCTCTTTGATCCAATAACAGTTGCGACTGTTAAGCAATCACTGTGAGTATACTCGATCCCCTTTTTACTTTAAACTTTTGGGGTGCAACATGTATTCTATGAAACTTAAACTTGAATCTTTTGAAACTTAAACTCTATCCTATGTGTACGTGAAACTTGTGATTCTTGATTCTTGATTCTTTGTGCTATGTGACGTTTAATCCAGAGTGTGTAGTTCTGCCTTAACAATGGTAGCGCTATAGGGGTAATGCACCTCCCCGTTAGTCTTTGGGATATTGTTACGATGAGACACATAACCTCCCGTTAAACTTTGGGAAAGGCACTTAACGCATTGAAAACTTGGGCTATCACTGCGTGGACTGCGACACTAACATGGCTGAAACTTTTTTATTGCTTACACTGTGGTATGAGTTGATTTCAATCTAGTATTCTGTTATCAAACTTGTATACTCGCCAATACTTTTGTATTGATATTTTAATACATGTTGCAGGCTGATAGGATGCTTTGGGAATGCTTGGAATCCAGCTAGGAGATGCCTAGAAACGTTACGTAGTTAACTTAGAAACTTTTGAACAATTTGAACAATATTTGTTATGTTTTTGTATTGGTTGTATTGGTTGGTACTCTTTCGATAATTGCTATGAAATCAATCTAATTCTATATTGAAACATCTAGTGTTATGGAATTCTCATGAGCAATCTGAACGCTTAGTGCTCGCACCCCGATGTTTCCGCCACCGGTTGGGGTGTGACAGTTACGACGGTGGTTGTTGTTGAGCCGGTACGTCTGTTATGGTGGAGTATGAATTTGGGGAAATTAGATCCTAAGTGAGTATAGTGAGAATTGAAAGGTGTGAGATGTGGCAGGTTTGTAGGCTATTCGTCATGGTGGTCGATTTACAGATTCGGTTGGTGATCGGTTTTATTTGGACCCGTACTTGGACAAATTTATTTAGGAGTTTTGCAGGTTCAGTTTGGTGGCGATGTTGAGAGTGGTGGAGTGGTGGTGATGTTGAGAGTGGTGGTGGTGGTGGTAGAGGTTTGGTGGTGATTAGAGAGTGGTGGTGGATGGTGGTGGTTTGGTAACAATGGTGGTGGTGGTGGTGGAGAGAGGTAGGGAGAGAGAGTGGTTGGTGGTGAGTAAAAAGACTAAATTACGCTTGTGTGGTCTGATTTAACTGAAAAAATAAATTGGGTTAGGGCTAAAGGACAAACCGTGCAACATTTTAAAACATAAAGAACGAAACTTGTCAATTTTAAAGATAAAGGATACCACTTGAAATGTGGTATAAAGATAAAGGACAAAACTTGAAATTCACTCCAAATAGTAAATATGGGTGGTTGAAGTCTATTCCATTTTACTTAGGATTTTTTACTAATACAAATCCTCCAAAAGTGATAAATTGGTGAACTGCTTGAGCAAATTGGATAATAATGATTTTTGCATAATCAAGGTACCTCTAAAAGTGTTTTAAACGTTATATAGCATGTATGGTAGGTGACCAGACCCATTAAGACATCTTTGAAATAAACGGTCGGGTCATGTGTATCATAACTTTGGTTATAAGATCACTTGATTGTATACGGTATATGACCAAATTTATACAATAAAATTTGTTACAAGATCACTTGATTGTATCTTCTGCCTCAAAGAACCGCACTAATCAAAGTTAAGTTGAGCAACAACTGTTTAAGCATCATTAGGAAATAATTGGCCATTTTAGAGCTTTAGTTTCTAATTTAAGTGGAGTAAAATGCCCGGATGCTCCTTATGGTTTTGTAAAGTAACACCTTTAGTCCCCAGCTTTTGGAAATTACATTCCCGTTCCATGTGGTTTATCACTTTGTTACTCGGATAGTGTTGGTGCATGCGTCTGTCGACTTCGTCTTGTATCGAGTCTTGTATCTAAATATGTTAGATCAGGGAACGTATTTCGAGAAAATAGGATTTTAGAGGTAATTTCGTTTGAGAGGGCTAATTCCGCTTGTAGAAGCTAATTTCGCTTGGATCATATAATTCCGCTTGAATGTGATGTTGTTGAGTTAATTCCGTGCGGAATTAGATTCTGTATGGAATTCTAATTCCGCTTGGGACTAGTTCAAACGGAATTATGAGCCTTATATATAGACTCTCAAACGAAATCAGTTGTAACGTTGTGTGATTCCGGTACCGAAGTGCTGCTGAAGTGTCGTTTCGCTGTATTTTGTCATCAGATCAATAAAACGACAGTTTAAAGTGTATATTGTGCTGAATTGAACTTAGTTCGACTGTTTCCGCCTTTTGAACTGAGCATAAACTCTTCTGATCGGCTCGTTCGGGTCTGAAAACGATCCTACAAGTGGTATCAGAGCTCAGGAGGAAGAGTTCATACCAATTCAGTTGCAATTTCTGATTTCTACACCTTCTTTTTTCAAAATTTACAACTTTTCATGGTTAAAATCGGCTAAATTTCTCACAGAGTGTGTGCAATACTGTTTTAACAAAGCCTTGAAAGTATTGGACTTAAATTCGATCTAAAATTGATGAAATTGGTAATTTCGTTTCAAAAATCAGTTCGAGAATGATGACGTCAGCAGCATTTCAAACGGAATTAGACCTTAATTCTGCTTGAAATTGGTATTTCGCTTGAAAAGTTGGTTGATTTCGTTTGAAATAGATAATTCCGCTTGAGATATTCCGTTTAAAAGTGCAAATTTCGCTCCAAAGGTTATTCCGTTTGAAGTTGGAATTTCTCTTGAAAGTATCTTGTAGTTGATTCCGTTTGAAAGGAATTCCGTGTGAGAGTTAATTCCGTTTGAACAAGACTGTTTTGTGAATTTTGAAAAACAGAAACATGGAAGAGGAATTTTACAACGCCTTTGCTACCCCGATCACTGTGACTTAGCAGACAATGTTGGAAAATGAGACAGGGACTATGCAAAAACTGCCTAAGCTCACAAACATTGAGGAATACAAAGGTTGGGAAGGACGGTTTGAAAACTGGGTACAAGCGAATTATCTGGATGCTTGGGAGTGTGTCGAAACTAAATATGTTAGACCAACGAATGATGACGAAGAGGAGATTGCTATCAAAGATATGAGTGCTGATGATAAAAAGAAATATAAGAATGAAAAAATGATGTTGAGTCTGCTACAACAAGCTGTGAAAGAAGACATCTTGGTCTTATTGCAACATAATGGAAGTGCTTATTCGATTTGAAAAGCTTTAAGAACAAAGTTTGTTGGTAGTCAAGAAATGATCAAGAACAAAAAATCGCTTCTGAAGAAAGAGTTTGATCTATTTCGAGGATTGGAAAATGAAAGCACAAAGCAGATCATTGAAAGATACTGTAATTTGTTGGTAAACATGAAGAGGGCAAGCATCAACAAGGACAATGAGGAGTTGATTGAGAAATTAGCAGATGCTTTGCCACATGAAACTTGGGGAACAAGAGAGGTTTTAGCAATTTGAATCTCAGCAAGTTTGTTGAAAAGATCGAAGCTCAGGAGACGGAACAAAGAAAGATTTCAAGAAAGAAAGACTTCGATGGTGAACAGGATACTGGGCTTTATTACAAAGCAGGATTAAATGATAAATCAACCAACATGTCACCGAAGGTTGAGACAGCATTCAATGCTAAGAGTTCATCTAGTGGATCATCCAAAGGTTCAAACAGCAACACAAGTTTTTCATTATATCCATCATTTGATCTGAACATTTCAACAACAAAGAACGGAAAGAAACTACAATGTAACATTGTACTGAATCTGGAAAATGATCAGGATTATTCTGAAGAAGCTGCGAAAAGTCACATGTCTTTGTTAGGAATGGTGCTAGAATCATATGGTAGTTTTGTTGCAGGTCGGATCGGGAATCCAATGCTTATAAAAGAGGGTTACGATCTGATTGACGCTGAAGAGATGGAATTAATGGATATTAAATGGTGTTTAGCGAGCGTGTTAAGGAGAGATGAGAAATTTAAGCAGATCACAGGAAGAGATGATTTACGTGAGGCTAATGTTTCTACTTTAGGTTTTGATAAATCTAAAGTCACTTGTTTTCGTTGCAGGGAAAAATGACACTTCAAGAGGCAGTGCACTAATCGCGAAGCAAGTGGAGCTCAAAATCCGTTCAACAACAATGATTACTATCGAAAGGCCATCTACCATCAAGTTGCTTAACAACAAAAAGAACCACAAGTGGCTCATGGTAGAAAAGTGATTGAAGAATCTTCAAAGAGAGCATGTTTGGTGAATCAAGAAAATTTCAGTTGGGACAAATATATTTCACCTGACAACAAAGCATGTTTAATCGATCAAGATGATGAAAAGATGCTAGAAGGCTTTAGCTGGGAAAATTTCAATTGGGATGATTATGATCCAAACAAAACTTCAACTCACAAAGTTTTTGTTGCTTGAATTGAAGAAGATAGTGATGATGGTACTGAGTATTATGCTAAAAGAATGGCTAATCACTTGAAACGGATGGAAGCAAGTGATAGTGAGGATGAGAAAGCAAAGAAGAAAAAGAAGAAGATCAAAACACCGGTCAGCAGTGATGAAGAAGATGTTCCGGTGATCAGAAAAACAGTGAAAGAAGTTCCGGCTTTCAAGATTGATGAAGAAGCTGATGCAAAGAAAAGTCCAATGATTTGTGAAAATTCTGAAACTATAAAGAAACAAAACAGTACTTTGATTCACAACATGAACAGGTTGAAGGAGTCTTATGATGTGCTGAACAAAGCCATGAACATGTACAATGACACGAGTGAAGAACAGGCTACAGGAATGAAGACACTTCAAGGAGCTTTTATGATAAAACAGAAAGTTGTGAATAACTACATCGAGAAGAGTGCTGCTCTGGAACAGAAATTGGAGACTCAAAGAATTGAAACTGAAAGAGTTAATCATTATTAAAAAGTTACTCATGTACTTCTTATGTCATTGACAGGATTTATCCAACTGTGGAAGGCATGAAGGTTTTTGAAGATGATGAAGTGACTGAAGAACAGAAGGTTTCTGAAGAAAATACTCCTAAAAAGAAGAAAGAAAAGAAGAAGGATACTAAAGTAAAGACATCTGGTAAGAAACAAGGTATCAGTTACAAAAAGTGTCCACCCCCACTTGAAAATGGATATTCTCCGAGAAATCCAAATTCAGAAAGAGTAAAAAAGGCAACAAACTTACAGTGGGAGTCGGAGTCATCAGTAAATTTGCCAGAAAACATTGATGTCACGTTCACATCGTCTAACACTGATCAACAATCTCAATTGATGAAGAAAGTGGTGGATCATGTGTTAGATAACGATTAAACAGAGGAGTCAAAGTCGGAGTTTATGTCAGAGTCAAAGTCTGAGTCAGACACTCCGAGTCAAATAGATAAACAGGGCAAAAGAGTATACAATAAATAATTCTTGTTATCAAAATCTAATTTGGATGACGAAACATTTAAAGTTGCATATACTTTGAATGATTCTGATAAATTATATTCTGATAAGGAATTTCCAATAAGAGGTGTCAAACCTGAAATGATCAAAAAGGTTTTCAAACTAACAGAAATCAATATTTCTGAAATAAAAGATGTAAATCTTACCGAAAAACCTAAAAAAATACACCTCAAGAGTTAAACAAGAGAAAACAAGAAAAAAGGTTATGGTTCTGGTTTTCAAAAGAAACCAAACCATAACGGTAATTTCAAAAAGAAAGGGTTAGGTTTTATACTACCAGAAAATCATAAAAATAAGAAAATTTATAAACCAAAAACTGTTTTTGTGTCAGGTGCAAGCTCGGAAGAAGAGATGAAAAGTTCATTCTGGAGGCAAACAAACCGAGAGTTTCTTGCTAAGAAGAAGCAAGATGAAGCAAAGAATGAAGTTGTGCAAAAGAAAGAAACGAGAACCTGTTTCCAGTGCAATCCAAGTGGTCACATTGCTAAGGATTGTTCCAAGGCAATACAATCAAAACAAGGTGTATCTCGTAAAATGAAAGAAAAGATGACTGTAAATGAACCACCAACCAAACCGTTTATTGTTTTCAAAAACTCAAAGTTTGAAGTTGGTGAATGTTAAAAGAGGTTTAATAAGAGAAGAGCTCTTGACAACCAGAAATGGGTTGTTAAGAAATCTGAAGATAGTACTAGCAATGATTCTTTTTCATCAAAATCAGAGGAGCTATCTTCTGGCGATGAATCTGACTCCACAAAGTCAAAGGAGCCAGAGGTTGTTTCAAAATGTGAAGACTCAGTTCCTGCAATGGATGATGCAAATTTCCACCATTGAGGGCTGAAAATTTCAAACAAAAAGTTGGAAAGGTTGAAATTTCAAATCAATTCTTTTCTGAAAAGAAAGAATTCGATGTTGAAAAAGCTTTTAACCCCACTGTGCAAAATATTTTTGGAAAAATGATTAACGGGAAGGCAAAAGGGGTTAAAGAGTTTTATGAGAAGAAGTTGAAAGGTTAGAAACTGAGTGTTAATAACTCGGAATCACCCAAGGCTGTTCAGGCTTGGGTAGATATTTTCTTTGACTAAAAACCTGACTTGCCAGAGCTCCCAGGTTGGTAATCACGGAGCAGGAATCGACATTTTTCTTAACAAGTTTGTGTCTTAAGAAAACCTTAAAATTGTTAAATTTTTAACAGGTTGTGGACTTGCCGGAGCTCCCAGGTAGGTAAGAGTGGAGCAGGAATCGGCATCATTCTTTATATCAGGATTTGATTATATTTTCTTACAAGTGGTACCGAGGTTTGTTTTGACAAAGTGATTAATCAAGGTCATCAATTTGAACTTGATGTAATCCTTATACAAGTGGTTGAAAGAACAATGTGATGAACCCCTTACCTACAAATGTTTTTTTTTTAAATCAACAAAAATTTATTTTCCGGAAAAATCATTTTGATTAAAACAAACTTAAGTGTTTTGAAATCATAATGAGAAAATAGTTTATTGAGAGGGGGAGTTCTGATTGTTTATGCCAAGTGGATTGAGAATTGAAGCAATTCACATCAGTTTGTCAAGTTTTTGTACAGTTTATTTTCAAATTTTCTCAGAAAAACAAAATTAAGATATATTTTGATTTTAGGGGGAGTAAAAATTTTAGAAATTTCGAAAATTTGAGAAATTTAAAAACATGATAAAACCAGAAAAAGCCAAAAACATTGAAAAATTCAAAATGAGTTTGGTTGTGAAAAGAGGAAATGATAGTACATCAGTGGACTATCACAACACACTAAAGATTTGGAAAGTCTAAAAGTGATAAATGATTTTACTACGGATATTTCAGTAGATTTTTACTCATTTAGTAGATTGTGTTCGAGATATAAATTTAAATATAAATGCTTTCTTATCTCGTGGTGAACATCTCTCGGATATATGGGTAACCCCCGAAATCTTGTTTGAAAGATTTTCTGTTTCTGACATACTAGGTCTTTGTGCGTGGTAATATCTGGGGTATTATACCAGGACTTCTGATTTTGCGGGAGCAATAGCCTAGTCCTCGTATAATGCTTTGCAAAAGCTTTAAAATTTAAAGCCAGCCCTCTGCTAAAAAATTGAAAAATATCGAAAGATATGTATCAATGGCAGTTGAAGAAAAGATCCCCAAACGGGACACACCGAAAAGTCAATACGTCATCTCTCTGCTGAACGGAAGTTCTGACCTGAGCTCTCACGGTTTCGCATTTACCCGTTTACAGATATTACTAGTGTACACTCACCTGTAAGACTGAATATAGAAATCTGGATACGGGAGTATATTCTGAGGTGGGCACGCGAATAAGTTTAAGTGATTAAAACATTAATTCTCGTATCTCGAAACAGTTGAAATTTGAATGAAGATTTAGCTGATAATCTACGTGAATTATTTAGAACTTAATATGTCTAAAGCTTAACGGTGTTAGTGATATGTCTCATAAACTGATATGATCTTCTTACACAAACTCACAAAAAGAATATCTGTAAATATTTCTTTACTGCATTTCTTTAAATCCAAAAATTCAAAAAGATTTAAATTGTGTTTTAGTATAAATTTTTGAAAACCCAAAAAGAGTTTCGACAACTGATGTTGAAGAGCTGATTTTCAAAGTTCCGAGTGCTAAACATGATGATCATTTTGAGGGGGAGTTTGTGATAGAGAAAGAAAAGATTTTGAATGTTTATCATAAATGTTCATCAGAAGAATGAAAATGTTTGAATATTCATCTGCAAGTGGTTTATCATAGATTAATAGTGTTAAATCATTTTGAGATTTATAGTGTGGTAGAGATTGTGCAGGTATGAAATCTGAGAAGAGCCAGGTTCCGATTCCTGAGGATTCTGTGTTTAGAGAGCCAGGTTTGGATTCTGAGCAAAGTATGAGCCAGATTGCAATCTTGGAACTGATGAACTTAAGGAATCAAGAAATACGATCAAGAGAATTGGAGAGAAGATAGAGCCAAGTTCAAATCCTGATAAAGGAGTACAAGGGGAGTCTGTTAATGCTGAATTGAGTTAAAGAGCCAGGTTGAGATTCTGGAATCGGTAGAAGAAGAGAAGAGAAGATTTAAGGATGCTTTACAATGTAAGATACTTCGAAGAGGAGGCCAAAGACTGATAAAGACAGAAGATGTTAAAGACTCGACACTTAAGACTCGTCAACATTCGAGGGGGAGTCTGTTGGTGCATGCGTCAGTCGACTTCGTCTTGTATCGAGTCTTGTATCTAAATATGTTAAATCAGGGCACGTATTTCGAGAAAATAGGATTTTAGAGGTAATTTCGTTTGAGAGGGCTAATTCCGCTTGTAGAAGCTAATTTCGCTTGGATCATATAATTCCGCTTGAATGTGATGTAGTTGAGTTAATTTTGTGCGGAATTAGATTCCGTATGGAATTCTAATACCGCTTGGAATTCTAATTCCGCTTGGGACTAGTTCAAATGGAATTATGAGCCTTATATATAGCCTCTCAAACGAAATCAGTGGTAATGTTATGTGATTCCGGTACCGAAGTGCTGCCGAAGTGTCGTTTCGCTGTATTTTGTCATCAGATCAATAAAACGACAGTTTAAACTGTATATTGTGCTGAATTGAACTCAGTTCGACTGTTTCCGCCTTTCGAACTGGGCATAAACTCTTCTGATCGACTCGTTCGGGTCTGAAAACGATCCTACAGATAGTCTTTGAGTCAAACGGACGTTAGTTCCAGACGTTAAATGGTGTCAAGTGATGTACATGTGAGGGCATTTTTGTCCATTAATGTCAAAACCCTCCCGTCACCTCCTTATTACCCTTTCAGTTGTATTCCTTCCCTGTAGGATCGTTTTACCGACCAAACGAGTGGTTCAAAAGAGATTATATTCAGTACGAAAGGCGGAAACAGTCGTATTGAAGTCAATTCAGCAAGATATACACTTTAACTGTCGATTTGATTGATTTGACAACGATTTACAGCGAGACGACACTTCGGCAGCAGTTCGGCACTGAAACCGGAAAGTTACAAATGATTTCACATGAAAGGTATATATAGGGTTCTAATTCCGGATGAACATGTTCCAAACGGAATTAGATTTCATACGAAATCTAATTTCGTGCGGAATTACCCATGTACACATTTCAAACGGAATTACACACTTTCATGCGAAATTATATCTAAAACCTATTTTCTCAAACTACGTGCCCTGATCTAACATTCTTAGTACAAGACTCGATACAAGACGAAGTCGACAGACGTATGCACCAACAGACTCCCCCTCGGATGTTGACGAGTCTTAAGTGTCGAGTCTTCACAGTCTTCAGTCTTTATCAGTCTTTGGGCTCTTTCAAAGTATCTGACATTGTAAAGCATCCTCAAATCTCTCTCTTCTCTTTTCTTCAACACCAACAGACTCACCCTCAAACAAATAATCTCCCCTCGGATGTTGATCTTAAAAGAATCAGAATCGCAATCTGGCTTTCACAGGATCAGGATCGTGACCTGGCTCTATACTCAGACTCAGAATCTAGGCTATCCTGCACATCCTCTACCTCACAATAAATTTCACAAATTTAACATTTGACAAATTTATATATCCAGACTCCCCCTCAAATTTATCCAGAATGATTTAACAATGTTAATATCTGATTTACCACTTATAAGCAATCATTCAAAATATTATCGTTTAAGAACACAGACTCCCCTTCACAAAATGATCATCATGCTTAGCACTTCGGAATTTGAAAATCAGCTATTCAACATCAGTTGTCTAAAATCTTTTTGAATTTTTCAAAATTTATGCTAAAACACACTAAAATCCTTTTGAATTTTTGATTTTAATGAAATGTTGTAAAGAAATATTTACAGACAATATTTTTGTGAATTTGTGTAAGAGGATCATATCAGTTAATGAGACAAATCACCAACACCGTTAAGCTTTAGACATTTTAAGTTTTAAATGATTCACCTAGATTGTCACTATATTGATCCACTTAAATTTTTACACAAAGTTCAATTGTTTCGAGATACGAGATTAATGTTTTAATTACTTGACTTATTCGCGTGTCCCACCTCAGAATATACTCCCGTATCCAGGTTTCTATATTCAGTCTTACAGGTGAGTGTACACTAGGGATATCTGTAAACGGGTAAATGCGAAACCGTGAGAGCTCAGGTCAGAACTTCCGTTCGTGCAGAGAGATGACGGCTCGACTTTAGGTGTGTCCTGTTTGGGGATCTTTTCTTCAACTGCCATTGATACATATCTTTCGATAATTCTCAATTTTTTAGCAGAGGGTTGGCTTTAAAGATTAAAGCTTTTGCAAAGTATTATACGAGGACTAGGCTATTGCTCCCGCAAAATCAGAAGTCCTGGTATAATACCCCAGATATCACCACGCACATAGACCTAGTATGTCAGAAATAGAAACTCTTTCAAACAAGATTTCGGGGGTTACCCATATATCCGAGAGATGTTCCCCACGAGATAAGTAAGCATTCGAATTTATGTTTATATCTCGAAAACAATCTACTAAAAGAGAAAACCTACTGACATATCCTCAGTGAGATCATTTATCACTTTTTTGACTTTCTAAATCTTTAGCGTGTTGTGATAGTCCACTGATGTACTATCATTTTCTCTTTTTCTCAAAAAAAAAAAAAAAAAACTCATTTTGAAATTTTTCAATGTTTTTGGCTTTTTCTAGTTTTATCATGTTTTTAGATTTTTCAAATTTTCGAAATTTCTAAAAATTTTTACTCCCACTAAAATCAAAATATATCTCAATTTTGATTTTCTGGGAAAATCTGAAACAAATAAACTGTACAAAACTTTGACAAACATGATGTGAATTGCTTCAAATCTCAATCCTTTTGGCTTAAACAATCAGAACTCCCCCTGACAACAAACTATTTTCCCATTATGATTTCAAAACACTTAAGTTTGTTTTAATCAAAATGGTTTTTCCGGAAAATAAGTTTTGTTGAATTTAACACTTGTAACACTGGGGTTCAATTCATCATATTGTTTTCTAAATCATTTGAATGATAGATAAATCAAGTTCAACTTAATGACCTTGATTTACCACTTGTAAGAACAAATATCAACCACTTGTAGGTTTACCTATCAACCTTATCACTTGTAAAGATAAAATATGACAATATTAAGGAAATACCACTTGTAGGTTGACATTTCACAGTTGTGAATTTCTCAAGAAAGATGCCGATTCCTACTCCACACTTACCAACCTGGGAGTTCCGACAAGTCATACTAGACACAAATTATAACAATGTTAAGACTTTTCACAAAAATTTTTTTTTTAAGAATGATGCCGATTCATGCTCCACGATTACCCACTTGGGAGCTCCGGTAAGTCAGGTTTTTCAGTTAAAGAGATTCTCCCAAGCCTGACAGACCTTGGGAGATTCCGAGTTACCAACACTCGATTTCTTGCCTTTCATTTTCTTCTCATAAAATTCCTTCACCCCTTTTGATTTCCCATCAATCATTTTACCAAAAAGATGCTTAACTTTGGGGTTAAAAACTTTTTCAACATCAAATTCTTTCTTTTCAGAAAAAAATTGATTTGAAATCTCTAATTTTCCAACTTTTTGCTTAAAACTTTCAGCCCTTAATGGTGGAAAATTTGCATCATCCATTGCAGGAACTGAGTCTTCACCTTTTGAATCAACCTGTGGTTCCTCTGATTTTGTGGAATCAGATTTGTCACACCCCAAATTTCCACGTATCACCTGTGGGCCCGGTGGGGAGTATCGTGACGTAGTCGATGTCATCATGGTCAAACAACACAATATATAAATGCACAGCGGAAGCAAAAGATAAATATATTACATTCCGAATATAAAGTAATGTCAAAGTATTACACGGAAAGTAAAGGATCCACAGGCGGATCTGAAACATAAATATTGTTTAACAGACTTTAGACGCCTAGAACTTGCAAGATTCCTTATTAACGTCCTGAGCAGCTTCCAACCTATTACGTATTTGTACCTGTCACTTAGACTTTTGAAAATACGTCAGTTTTCACTGGTAAATACACTCAACCGACTCATTTGAGAATGTCTGTGAAAATTTGTTTAGGCGCTCAAGGCACGAAGATGTTTTGACACTTTGATTAAAATGCACAAGGCAAAATTTAATCTTTTATACTTGGGACAAACTATATCTCATGTTATCAGTTTTACATATCTTGCTCTACATACGGGGCCCGGTTCTATGCCGATTCATGATTAACCGACACACCACTATTCCCTTATTGGGAATAATTAATTAATAAACATATGGCATCTGTCAGGTGTATGCCTACACCCCGTGCTTAGGTCGTGGCCATTGCATTTAATGAGTCAAGGATATCCAGGACACGGTCGCATTAATCCCCAATGTTTCAGTCAAGCAATACGAATTAAAACAGGTTATTTGGATTTCCCGACTTATTGGTCTTTGGATCCCATACCTGACCATGCGGTATTTATATTACCGTATTCCAAGCCCGTAATAGGGAAAATAAGTTAAGAGTATTTACCTGAGCTAGCTCCTGTCTTAAATAGCAAGAATTATAATAACTCAGCCGTATTCACTTAAGTAAGCGTAGGTACAATTTACCGGAAGGCTCTAGTCTGGAATGATGGTATAAATAACCAATTAGAATGCTAACGGGTCTTTAATTAAGCCTAAGCTTAGACCGGTTAATTATACGGTTCAAACGCACGATTAGGCGAAGACCGGAATAGAATGTGATTTAGACCCAACAAGTTTGGAGACTTGCTTAATATGGGTATTTCATACACATTCTAGATTTTGAGATAAAACCGATAAGGTTTGACCCGTTTCGGCTAATTTATGCGAACTAGTTACATAAACCGAACCGAACGCGCAATAAGCGTAACGGGTATTCATAAGAGCCATATACAGGTTTCCTAAGTTAATATGCTTCAAATATGTTGTGACATCAGTAAGATGTCTTTTATTATGCCCGAAACGAATTTAAACACAAACTATGCCTCGTAGGGGTAGTTTGATCATTTTGAAGGTTATAAAAGAGTCTAAGTATTAACTTGAGTTACAGGTCTGATATAATCAGCAAAAATACTTAGTTTACTAAGTTATAACAGTAGGGTAAAGTATATATGTGAAATTTATCAATTATAACCAAACTATGCCCCGTAGGGGCATTTTGGTAATTTCACATAAGCCGTAAAGCTCAAAACTGAAGTCTGAATTAAACAACTTTTGCTTACTGTTAAAATGTTATAATTTGCCCAAAATATCAGTAGGTATCAACCCTTGTATGTTTAAAATAGTTCTAGTACATACTATGCGTTAAAAACGCCTAAAAAGGCGATTAGAAGCCATTTCCGGGTTCTATACATATAGCTGATATTTTTTATTAGTCCAGAAGGCTTAAAATAATTTATTTATCATATGTAATCAGTAGCAAGAGTTTGGAGTCAATTAGATATGTAAAACTCATTTTATAGCCCGTAAGGGCAAAACCGACAATTACCGGATTAAACCTACGACTATAAGTTATGCTCAGCCTAAAATTAATTAAAAATCTTTAAAAATCCCAAAATAATATATTACTTCAGGGGGTAATAAGTTTGATATCAAAAAGTAGGCTAGGATAGGCCATACGCTAGTTATGTCGTTTAATTAACATAAAGCTTTCAATTTACGCTAATGAGCATAACTCTCAAACTACAGCTCAAACTGATGTCAAACTTTGGGTACAAGTTTATATACAGTGACTAAGGTTTTTACTCTTTTACATTTTCAAAATTCACGTTTTAAGGTGAAAAGGGCATAATGGTCAACATATGGGCAATTAACGGAATCATGCGTATTAATTGGTTAACTAATGAACCATGGTGTATAATCACAGAGGGTTATACTAGCATGTAACCTGGTCCAAATAGAGCTCTAAGGTATTTCTAAATCATACCAAAATGGGTCGGAACTGAAGTCAAGGCAAAAGTCAAAGCTTTGTGACTTTTGGTTCCGAACCGGGTCTAAACAGTAAATTGTCGGGTTGAACATGTTTAGACATGTTCTTACACTAATTACCAAGTTATATTAATGATCAAATAGGTTGTATGTGTTCTACATTGCTAATTATGCATAAATTGTAAATTAAGCATTCTGTTGACTTTCTAATAACAAGTTTGACCCGACATTTGACCTAATTAGGGTGGGAATCAGAGGGTGCCCTTTTAAGGGTTTATTGCCCACATAATTACCAACTTATAACTACTTTCAATTCGAAAAATCACTGAACCATCAGTGATTAATCGTTAAGTCAACCGTTAATTACGACGGTTTGACTTTTAAGCTACAACTAAGCAAAAACTTAACTAAGGAAGGTTAGGCAAACTTACAAGAGTCCTATGAACGACCAGAGATGATTTAGAATTGCACTTGAGCTCCAGATATGATCAGGAATGCAAATGGGAATGAATGATCAATGTTGCCAACATGTAGGACTTTATATAGTGATTCAAACCCACTAGATTGTTGACATGTAAGTCTACAACTGACCACAACTCATCCACAAGTGTCCCTAGTGTTCTAGGGGTTGCCTAGGGGTCGCCCATGAAGTGAAACATCTGTTAAAGGTCGGTTACAAGCTCAAACAGCCAACTGTCACATTTTTCTGCATCTGGGCCTTTTAGGCGGCCCGCATAAGATGTTGTTGGGTCTTACGCGGCCCGCTTGGGCCTTATGTTCAGCTTCCACATTTTCTAGTTTCCGCATACTTGACTCTTGGCCCTTCCGAAAGGTCAACTAACTTATTTCTTGCAATATGAACCCTCTAATTTGACACATAAGGGCTTCAAGATATATACCCACTTTGTTAAGACCTCGGTTAACTTTATTGTTACCCAAAAAGTCATAACTTTCAACGTTGACGCTTTAACCCCTCGCACACGAAATTGATCATAACTTTCTCATACGATAACGGAACTTTATGAAATTTTTATCATGCATTCTAGTGAGCATAATTAGTCGTTACAAAGCTTCGGGTTTGTTAAAAGGTCACTCAGAGGTATAACTTAAACATGTTGACACATTTAACCCCTGTAGTTTGTAATCTCTCACCTTCTTTCATATTTAGCTTCGTATGATCAATGATTTATTCGTTTGAAGGTATGAGCATCATGTAGGGTTAATGTACAATATATTTATTCACTGTTGACATTTAGAACTCGTATATTTACATACTTTCCATGATTGTTAACTTTAGTCCTTCTATAACATTCTTTCCCACATTCAAACATATGACACGTGTCAACACATTATAGGACGCGAATTTTCGAGGTGTTACATCCTCACCCCCTTAAAAGAAATCTCGACTTCGAGATTTGTTAAAGTAAAGGAAGTAATTTCTACCTTATATTGGGCTTAATCTTCCCTAGTACCTTTGAGCCTCTAAGGCACTACAATTGACCTTTATAATAGGCACATGTATCTGTTCGGAGCTTCTAATCCTGTCGATCCTTAATCGACACAGGTTGCTCATACTATCATAGTTCTGCATATCATTATGTGATAGTGCTTTTCGACTTATTGGTGACACGTCACTAAATCATTAGTGTGGGTCACATTGCGCGTTCCACCAAGCCCCTTAATTAGATCTTAGCTCGTAAGCTATTTGATCTTGATACATTCGATTTCCTTCGAATGATTCTATATACTTGGAGCTTAACTAGCCTGATAATTTAACAAATTTAGCACACCCTTCCTGGGTGATATCTATTGTTGAACCTTATTCTTTAACAAGAATTTAGGAGGTTTGCTAACTTCATTAATCCTTGCTTTTCTGCCGAAATAATGGAAACTTATAGATAATTAGGGATTTGTATGATCTTATTCATTGTTTCTAATACAACTTTCAGATCCTGATAATTGGACTTACCAATTCTCTATTTAACAATAGATCTTTAACATTCCACCCATACAAGGTCTCCAAAGGAGTAGCCTTGGTACTTACATAATAATTGCTATAGAAAAACTTATTTTATGGTGAGATGGTTATTCCAACCACTGCTTAACTTATCTCAAAGAATAGCTAATCCTTACAGCTAGTCGAACCAATCGACGACCCTGGGCAGGTAATAGCGATTCTTAATTGTTGCCTAAATAGGGTTGCGGTAATCAATGCATAAGCAAGATGATCCGTCTTTCTCATTTATACAAATCGGAGTTCTTAGAACTTCGAATTTTGGCTTTATGAAATCTTCTCTAAAACTTATCGACTTGGTTCTTAGTTCTTCCTATTCTATTGGTACTAACGGATATAAGGCTTTTACAATAATTGTAGCCCTAAGCGGGATGTTCGTCCTAACATTCACTTGCCTCTCAGAAGATAAACATGGTAATTCCTACAAAGAAGATAATCATGACACACACAGAGATGTTAGAGATGTCTGTATTCTCAGGCTTTGGTTCATCTATCGATGTTGGTTTCAGATATATGACACATTCTTTTTACAAATGCGAGGATGCCCTAAGTATAGATACTTATATGGACATTTTATATTGGATATCTTCTTTGAATACTACTAGTCGACTTTAGTACAATATAACCATTGGGATATCTCAGGGGTTCCATGCATTAAACCTCCATACTGATCAGGCATGGAAGCAATCTATGGGACACACTAGGATACGCCAATCCTCGTATGGAACTCTTATCAAACATAGTTTGGCATTCGTAGGCGATATATAATAATGAGAAAATAATAAAATAAGGTAATATATATTGTCGTACTCTTTTTGGGGAAGAGTACTCCAGATTCTTATGAAAGGATTATCTCCGAGGATGGGAGAGAGGGTCATTAAAGATTCCATTGGTAAATTACACCTTATTTTTAAGATCTGAAGTTCTTATGAATGTAATCAAAAGCTTGCTAAGCTTATGGTTTACTAAAGGTTTATTATCCCTTGCATTAACGTAAAATACTGAGTAGATACAATCGATGCTAAAAGGTAAAGACGTACCGAATGCCATTATTGATATGCACTGTCTCTGGCATTCAACCGTTAGTTTAGGCATTTCCTTTCTTGTCCATCCCAGACTTAGCTGCTCCTTCCTTGGCAGCCTCAGGGCAATTAGTACTGAAGTGGCCCTTTTCGCCACAGCTGAAACAGTTTGCATTCTTTATGTCCCTACATTCGTGGGACTGGTGGCCACTTCTTTTGCAGATGCCACATTGCTTTATCTTTTGGTCTGATCGACACTGTCCCCAGTGTCTTCTTTTGCAGGTTTTGTATGTAGGTTTCTTGTTGGAATCCTGTTGGTTATTGTTGAACTCGGATTTGCTCTTCTTAGGATTCTGGGAGTTATCCTCCTCCCTTTTACGCTTCCCATCTTCAGAGGCCTTGGCAGCCTTGTTTCTAACTACATCAAGTGTGAGAGATAGCGACAGATCTGTCGCTGACCTGAATGTAGTAGGTCTCGATGCTTTCAAACTTGCCTTTATTTCTGGGGCTAGACCCCCAATAAAGCGAGCTATTCGCTTTGGTTCCGGTGTGATCAAATAAGGAACCAATCGATACTTGGTATTGAAACTTGTAAGGTATGCTTGACAATCTAAGTTCTCCATGACCAATGTCAAGAATTCAGTCTCAATCTTCTCAACTTCATGTTGAGGACAGTAATTTTCTTTGATAAGAGCAACGAACTGATCCCAAGTCATGTTGTACAAAGGGATCTTCCCGGCGGCTTGAATCAACGATCTCCACCAGGCTAAGGCCTCACCCTTAAATGATTGCGACACAAACTTGACCACATCTCTCTCAGCGCATCCGCTGATATCCACAACTGTATCGATCTCATCTAACCACGTCATACAATCTACGGCTCCCTCCCCAGTGAAATCCCATGGTTTACATGAAACAAAGTACTTGTAGGAGCAACCCTTATCACGGGGTCCTTGATTTAGTATGATCTGTTGAGACGGATCACTGTGATGATTAGAAGAGTGACGCTCGTCATCTCCCTTCTTGGGTTCATCCTTCTCGGGGGGTGGCTTTGTATGTGGTGTTGATAGGGTCCTACTTCGAGTCCCACTATACTCTTCATACTGTCGTTCTAAGGCCTTTGTAACTGCGTCGTCTACTAACGCTTTTAGTTCAGCACCCGTTAAATTAATTCGGGCGTTATCATTGTTCTCCACTGGGTGGCTATTAATTTCATCTGAGCCAGCCTTTTAATTGAACTGTTACATAAAACAAGGACAATAGTTTACTTGGGAGTTTATTATGGAATTGTCTTTTATGGCAATTCATTAACCATGGTAACGGAGACCATATTTGGTTAATTTGTTAATCACATTTATTTAGGATTTATATTATAACTTATCCTAATTATAAAACAATAACAGTTTTATTAGTGGCACGAAAGGCCTAGTCGTAAGGACATTTTTAAATTATAAATTATGATTTCAGAGAATCAAAGCATTTAGGTTTGAACATAGTTCATTACCTTTTCTGGACAGGGAGTCATCGCTACCACTGTCTTTTGGCTCATGTAGAAATGAGCAAGGCCCGTAGGCACTATGTCACCAATGTATGGTCAAAATATGATCATCTTAATTGGTGATTTAATCCCATGATTCCGAGATTATTAAGTTGGGTTAGGAATCTTTTGAAGAATCCTTATGACGGGTGTGATTTTAATGAATCACGTCTGCTAGGAGTGTTAACATATTTTCAGATGTTAACAGGGATACGAATCTTGTAAACAGGTCTTACCATCTTGGCCAGGTCTTTATAATGACCCTCAGGCTAGGTTTCACTCTTAAGATCCTTATTCATATGTATGCTGGCAAGGAAGGAAGAATATTTATTTTATTCAGGATTCTTATCATAAATCCTAATTTACAAGTTAATAATAGCACAAATGGCCTAGTTGCGTAGACAAGTTTAATTTATAAGCCATGATTTCAGAGAATCGAGGCATTAAGGTTTGAATCAAAGTTCATTACCCTTTTCTGGACAGAGAGGCAAAGGCTACTACTGTCTTTAGTCCCTTAGGACAATAGGTATGGTCCGTAGGCATTTCATCACTCATGGGTGATTATTTCAAATAAGGAAATTTAGATTAACCCCCTTTTTAAAAGATGGCCTGTGTGACTTTAACGATTCACAATTTACCAAAAGTGTTAACGTACTTACAGATGTTAACAGGGATTGGCATCCTTTGGATAGGTTTTACCGTCTTGGCCATGTCAGCAATGACATTTAGGCTAGGTTTTTCCTTTAAGATTCCTTTAATATTTAACACAGAACAATCCTAATTTGAAATGTTAACAAGGATCTGAATCTAATTGTGGAACTACCGTCTTGGCCCTGTCTTAAAATGACACATGAGCTAGGTCTTATCCTTTTTAGATATTGCCATTTTACTATAATGGTAGATTTTTATAATATAGGAATGATATTTTTAATATAATCGTTCCTTTAAAATTTAAACAAGTATATGGTTGCCCGAAACGGGACTTCTACAAAAATGACTTGCCTATGCAAGAGCTAATCAGAAAATAACAAAGGAACCAAATAAGGACAAATAAAACGAATTAGAATTTGTCCTATATTCTTGTCTAGACTCAAGAATGTGCAACTGTGTAACTGAGATTAAACACAAAAGGCTAGTGTTTAATTCACTCAGTGTTGGCTCTGATACCAACCTGTCACACCCCAAATTTTCACGTATCACCGGTGGGCCCGGTGGGGAGTATCGTGACGTAGTCGATGTCATCATGGTCAAACAACACAATATATAAATGCACAGCGGAAGCAAAAGATAAATATATTACATTCCGAATATAAAGTATTGTCAAAGTATTACACGGAAAGTAAAGGATCCACAGGCGGATCTCAAACATAAATATTGTTTAACAGACTTTAGACGCCTAGAACTTGCAAGATTCCTTATTAACGTCCTGAGCATCTTCCAGCCTATTACGTACTTGTACCTGTCACTTAGACTTTTGAAAATACGTCAGTTTTCACTGGTAAATACACTCAACCGACTCATTTGAGAATGTCTGTGAAATTTTGTTTAGGCGCTCAAGGCATGAAGATGTTTTGACACTTTGTGTAAAATGCACAAGGCAAAATTTAATCTTTTATACTTGGGACAAACTATATCTCATGTTATCAGTTTTACATATCTTGCTCTACATACGGGGCCCGGTTCTATGCCGGTTCATGATTAACCGACACACCACTATTCCCTTATTGGGAATAATTAATTAATAAACATATGGCATCTGTCAGGTGTATGCCTACACCCCGTGCTTAGGTCGTGGCCATTGCATTTAATGAGTCAAGGATATCCAGGACACGGTCGCATTAGTCCCCAATGTTTCAGTCAATCAATACGAATTAAAACAGGTTATTTGGATTTCCCGACTTATTGGTCTTTGGATCCCATACCTGACCATGCGGTATTTATATTACCGTATCCCAAGCCCGTAATAGGGAAAATAAGTTAAGAGTATTTACCTGAGCTAGCTCCTGTCTTAAATAGCAAGAATTATAATAACTCAGCCGTATTCACTTAAGTAAGCGTAGGTACAATTTACCGAAAGGCTCTAGTCTGGAATGATGGTATAAATAACCAATTAGAATGCTAACGGGTCTTTAATTAAGCCTAAGCTTAGACCGGTTAATTATACGGTTCAAACGCACGATTAGGCGAAGACCGGAATAGAATGTGATTTAGACCCAACAAGTTCGGAGACTTGCTTAATATGGGTATTTCATACACATTCTGGATTTTGAGATAAAACCGATAAGGTTTGACCCGTTTCGGCTAATTTATGCGAACTAGTTACATAAACCGAACCGAACGCGCAATAAGCGTAACGGGTATTCATAAGAGCCATATACAGGTTTCCTAAGTTAATATGCTTCAAATATGTTGTGACATCAGTAAGATGTCTTTTATTATGCCCGAAACGAATTTAAACACAAACTATGCCTCGTAGGGGTAGTTTGATCATTTTGAAGGTTATAAAAGAGTCTAAATATTAACTTGAGTTACAGGTCTGATATAATCAGCAAAAATACTTAGTTTACTAAGTTATAACAGTAGGGTAAAGTATATATGTGAAATTTATCAATTATAACCAAACTATGCCCCGTAGGGGCATTTTGGTAATTTCACATAAGCCGTAAAGCTCAAAACTGAAGTCTGAGTTAAACAACTTTTTCTTACTGTTAAAATGTTATAATTTGCCCAAAATATCAGTAGGTATCAACCCTTGTATGTTTAAAATAGTTCTACTACATACTATGCGTTAAAAATGCTTAAAAAGGCGATTAGAAGCCATTTCCGGGTTCTATACATAAAGTTGATATTTTTTATTATTCCAGAAGGCATAAAATAATTTATTTATCATATGTAATCAGTAGCAAGAGGTTTGGAGTCAATTAGATATGTAAAACTCATTTTATAGCCCGTAAGGGCAAAACCGACAATTACCGGATTAAGCCTACGACTATAAGTTATGCTCAGCCTAAACTTAATTAAAAATCTTTAAAAATCCCAAAATAATATATTACATCAGTGGGTAATAAGTTTGATATCAAAAAGTAGGCTTAGATAGGCCATACGCTAGTTATGTCGTTTAATTAACATAAAGCTTTCAATTTCCGCTAATGAGCATAACTCTCAAACTACACCTCAAACTGATGTCAAACTTTGGGTACAAGTTTATATATCAGTGACTAAGGTTTTTACTCTTTTACATTTTCAAAATTCACGTTTTAAGGTGAAAAGGGCATAACGGTCAACATATGGGCAATTAACGGAATCATGCGTATTAATTGGTTAACTAATGAACCATGGTGTATAATCACAGAGGGTTATACTAGCATGTAACCTGGTCCAAATAGAGCTCTAAGGTATTTCTAAATTATACCAAAACGGGTCAGAACTGAAGTCAAGGCAAAAGTCAAAGCTTTGCGACTTTTGGTTCCGAACCGGGTCTAAACAGTAAATTGTCGGGTTTAACATGTTTAGACATGTTCTTACACTAATTACCAAGTTATATTAATGATCAAATAGGTTGTATGTGTTCTACATTGCTAATTATGCATAAATTGTAAATTAAGCATTCTGTTGACTTTCTTATAACAAGTTTGACCCGACATTTGACCTAATTTGGGTGGGAATCAGAGGGTGCCCTTTTAAGGGTTTATTGCCCACATAATTACCAACTTATAACTACTTTCAATTCGACAAATCACTGAACCATCAGTGATTAATCGTTAAGTCAACCGTTAATTACGACGGTTTGACTTTTAAGCTACAACTAAGCAAAAACTTAACTAAGGAAGGTTAGGCAAACTTACAAGAGTCCTATGAACGACCAGCGATGATTTGGAATTGCACTTGAGCTCCAGATATGATCAGGAATGCAAATGGGAATGAATGATCAATGTTGCCAACATGTGGGACTTTATATATTGATTCAAACCCACTAGATTGTTGACATGTAAGTCTACAACTGACCACAACTCATCCACAAGTGTCCCTAGTGTTCTAGGGGTTGCCTAGGGGTCGCCCATGAAGTGAAACATCTGTTAAAGGTCGGTTACAAGATCAAACAGCCAACTGTCACATTTTTCTGCATCTGGGCCTTTTAGGCGGCCCGTGTAAGATGTTGTTGGGTCTTACGCGGCCCGCTTGGGCCTTATGTTCAGCTTCCACATTTTCTAGTTTCCGCATACTTGACTCTTGGCCCTTCCGAAAGGTCAACTAACTTATTTCTTGCAACATGAACCCTCTAATTTGACACATAAGGGCTTCAAGATATATACCCACTTTGTTAAGACCTCGGTTAACTTTATTGTTACCCGAAAAGTCATAACTTTCAACGTTGACGCTTTAACCCCTCGCACACGAAATTGATCATAACTTTCTCATACGATAACGAAACTTTATGAAATTTTTATCATGCATTCTAGTGAGCATAATTAGCCGTTACAAAGCTTCGGGTTTGTCAAAAGGTCACTCAGAGGTATAACTTAAACATGTTGACACATTTAACCCCTATAGTTTGTAATCTCTCACCTTCTTTCATATTTAGCTTCGTATGATCCATGATTTATTCGTTTGAAGGTATGAGCATCATGTAGGGTTAATGTACAATATATTTATTCACTGTTGACATTTAGAACTCGTATATTTACATACTTTCCATGATTGTTAACTTTAGTCCTTCCATAACATTCTTTCCCACGTTCAAACATATGACACGTGTCAACACATTATAGGACGCGAATTTTCGAGGTGTTACAAGATTCATCGCCAGAAAATAGCTCATCTAATTTTGATGAATTAGAATCATTGCTAGAACTATCATCAGACTTTTTTACAACCCATTTTTGGTTGTCAAGGTTTGCTTTTCTCTTGTAAAACCTTTTTGAGCATTCACCAACTTCAAACTTTGAGTTTTTGAAAACTATAAACGGTTTGGTTGGTGGTTCATTGTCAATCATCTTTTCTTTCAGTTTACAAGACACTTCCTGTTTTGCATGAATTGCCTTAGAACAATCTTTGGCAATATGTCCAATAGTGTTGCATTGAAAACAGGTTCTCGTCTCTTTCTTTTGCACAACTTCACTTTTCATTTCATCTTGCTTTTTCGCGAGGATTTCTCTATTTGTTTGCTTCCAGAAAGAACTTTTCATCTCTTCTTCCGAGCTTGCACCTAAAACAAATTTTGTTTTTGGTTTATATATTTTCTCATTTTTATGATTTTCTGGTGGAATAAAACCAAGTCCTTTCTTTTTGAAATTACCGTGGTGGTTTAGTTTCTTTTGAAAACCAGAACCAGAACCGTAACCCTTTTTCTTGTTTTCTCTTTGTTTAACTCTTGAGGTGTATTTTTTAAGTTTTTTAGAAAGATTTACATCTTTTATTTCAGAAATATTAATTTCTGTTAGTTTGAAAACCTTTTTGATCATTTCAGTTTGACAGCTCTAATTGGAAATTCCTCATCAGAATATAATTTGTCAGAATTATTCAAAGTATATGCCACTTTGATTGGTTCGTCATTCAAATTAGATTTTGATAACAGAAATTCTTTATTGTAAACTCTTTTGCCCTATTTGACGGTTTGACTCGGAGTGCTGGACTCAGACTTTGACTCTGACATAGACTCCGACTTTGACTCCTCGATTTCATCGTTATCTAACACATGATCCACCACTTACTTCATCAATTGAGATTGTTGATCAGTGTCAGACGATGTGAACGTGACATCAATGTTTTCTGGCAAATTAACTGATGATTCAGACTCCCACTTTAAGTTGGTTGCCTTTTCGACTCTTTCTGAATTTGGATTTCTTGGCGAATATCCATTTTCAAGCGGGGGGTGGACACTTGTTGTAACTGACACCTTGTTTCTTTACTAGAATTCTTCACTTTAGTACTTTTTTTCTTCTTAGAGTTCTTTTTCTCAGATGTCTCTTCTTCTATGTCAATCTTTTTTCCTTCAGAAGTGTCTTCCTCAAAAGCCTTCATGCCTTCCACTATTGGATAAATCCTGTCAATGACATAAGAAGTACATGAGTAACTTTTTAACAAACAATTAACTCTTTCTGTTTCAATTCTTTGAGTCTCCAGTTTTTGTTCCAGAGCAGCACACTTTTCAATGTAATTATTAACCACTTTCTGCTTTGTCATGAATGCTCCTTGAAGAGTCTTCATTGTTGTTTCCTGTTCATCGCTTGTTTCATTGTACATATTCATGGCTTTGTTCAGCACATCATATGATTCTTTCAACCTGTTCATGTTGTTACTCAATTCGCTGTTTTTCTTTTTTATGATCTCACAGGTTTCACAATTCGCTGGAATCTTTCTAGCATCAGCTTCTTCATCAATTTTAAAAATTGGAACTTCTTTTACTTTTCTTTTGATCCTTGGAACTTCTTCATCATCACTGTTGATTGGTGTTTTAACTTTCTTCTTTTTCTTTTTAGCTTTCTCATCATCACTATCACTTTCTTCCAACATTTTCAAGTGCTTTTCCATCCTTTTTGCATAATAATCATCATCATTATCACTCTCTTCAGCAACTTGAGCAACATAAGCTTTGTGACTTGAAATTTTGTTCGGATCATAATCATCCCAATTGAAATTTGCCCAGCTAAACCCTTTTTGCAATTCTCATCATCTTGATTGATCAGACATGCTTTGTTGTCAACTAAAACATATTTGTCCCAACTGAAACCTGTTGAAGATTTTTGATCATCATCTTGATTCACCAAACAAGCTCTTTTTGATGATTCTTCAATCTCCTTCCTGGCATGAGCAGTTTGTGGTTGTTTTTGATGTGGCTGCTGAGCAACTTGATGATAAATTGATTTCCGATAGTAGTCATTGTTGTTGAATGGGTTTTGAGCTCCACTTGCTTCATGATTTTTGCACTCTCTCTTGAAGTGTCCTTTTTCCCTGCAACAAACAAGTGACTTTAGATTTATCAAAGCCTAAAGTAGAAACATTTGCATCACGAAAATCATCTCTTCCCGTAACCTGTTTAAACTTTTCTGCTCTCCTCAACACACTTGCCAAACACCACTTTATGTCCATCAATTCCATCTCTTCAGCATCTATTTGATCGTAATCCTCTTTTGTAAGCATTGGATTCCCGATCCTTCCTACCACTAAACTTCCATAGGACTCTAACACAGTCCCCAACAAAGACATATGGCTTTTTGCAACTTCTTCAGAATAATCCTGATCATTCTCAAGATTTAGTACAATATTGCATTGTAGCTTCTTTCCGTTCTTGGTTGCAGAAACATTTGGATCAAATGATGGGTATGAAGAAAAACTTGTTTTGCTGTTTGATCCTTTTGATGATCCACCAGATGAACTCTTAGCATTGAACGCAGTCTCAACCTTCGGTGACATGTTTGTGGTTTTATCACCGATACCTCCTTTATAATAAAGACTGATATCTTGTTCACCATCGAAATCTTTCATTCTTGAGATCTTTCTTTGTTCCATCTCTTGAGTCTCAATCTTTTCAATGAACATGCTCAAAGTTAGATTGTTAAACCCTTTCTTATTTTTTAACATCATCAAATATGTTCCCCAAGTTTCATGTGGCAATGCATCAGCCAGTTTCTCAATCAACTCTTCATTATCCTTTGTGATGCTCACCCTCCTCATGTTTACCAACAAATTGCAGTATCTTTCAATTATATGCTTTGTACTTTCAATTTTCAAACCACGAAATAGATCAAACTCTTTTTTCAGAAGCGATTTTTTGTTCTTAATCATTTCTTGACTTCCAACAAACTTAGATCTTAACGCTTTCCAAATCGAATATGCACTCCCACTTTGTTGTAATAAGACCAAAATGTCTTCTTTTACAGCTTGTTGCAATAAACTAATCATCATTTTCTCGTTTTTGTATTTCTTTTTCTCATCAGCACTCAAGTCTTTAATTGCAATCTCCTTTTCATCATCATTCGTCGGTCTAACATATTTCGTCTCAACACATTCCCAGGAATCCAAGTAATTCGCTTGTACCAAATTTTCAAAACGCTTTTCCCATCCTTTATACTCCTCGATATTCTTGAGCTTAGGCGGTTTTTGCATAGTCCCCGTTTCATTTTCCAACATGGCTTGCTGAGTAATAGTAATCGGGGTAGCAAAGGCGTTATAAAATTCCTCTTCCATGTTTCTGTTTTCAAAGTTCACAAAATCCGTATGTTCAAACGAAATTATCCTTCAAACGAAATTCCCTTTCAAGCGAAATTATCCAGTCCATACGAAATTATCTTTGGAGCGAAATTACCCTAATTTCGTATGAGCTAACACTCTTTCAAATGGAATTGTAATTCCGTGCGGAATTATCAAGCGAAATCAAGACTTTCAGGCGAAATTACTAATTTCGCGTGGACACCCAAACGAAATTACACCAACTGATGCGAAATTAGCTAATTCCGTGTGAATTTTCAAACGAAATTAACTATTGAAACGAAATTAACTTTTAGTTCCGTGCGGAATTACGTTGATGTCATCATCTTGAGTAGAATTTTGTCAAATTGATCAAGTTTTAAGCCGATTTTAGATCTGAAACTTTCTAGGGTTTGTTAAAACACTATTGCGCACGTGATATATGAAATTCAAAGCATTTTGACCGTGAAAACTTGTTAATTGTGAAAAAGAAGGTGTAGAAATTAGAATTTTCAGCTGAATTGGTATGAACTCTTCCTCCTGAGCTCTGATACTGTAACACCTCGAAAATTTGCGTCCTATAATGTATTGACACGTGTCATAGGTTTGCACGTGGTAATAAATACTACAGAGGGACTAAAGTTGACAAACATAGAAAGTATGTGAATTCGAGGGTTCAAAATGTCAACAAGGGATAAATATACTTCACAGTAACCCTAAATGATGCTCGTACCTTCAAACGAATGAATCATGGATCATACGGAACGAAATGTGGAAGAAAGTGAGGGATTACGAACTACAGGGGTTAAATGTGTCAACATGTTTAAGTTATACCTCTGAGTGACCCTTTAACAAACCTGAGGCTTTGTGTCGGTAAAATATGCTCACTAGAATGCACGATAGAAATTTCATCAAGTTCCGTTATAAAATGAGAAAGTTATGATCGAATTCGTATGCGAAGGGTTAAAAGCGTCAAACATTGAAAGTTATGACTTTTCGGGTAATAATAAATTTACCGAGGATTAAAATGTTGGGTAAAAGTTCCGAGGCCCTTATACGTAAATAAGAAAGGCCCAAAACGCAAAGTTACCCCTTCGAAACGCCAAGAGCCGACTGTAATTATTGAAAAAGATTTGAAAATCTTACAGCAGGTCTCAGGCGGGCCGCGTAAAGGTTGCAAAGGGCTTTACGCGGGCGGCGCTGACAGTAGAAGATATGGGCTCTGACAGGAAGATTCAAGCGGGCCACGTAAGAGTTGAGGGATCATTAACGCGGGCCGCGTCAGCCTCCCAGATACAGAAAATGCAGACAGAAGCACTGCTTGCTGTTTTAACTGCCTTAGGAGCCATTATGAGCAGCATGGGCGCCCCCTAAATGACCCCTAGCACTCAGGGACACATGTTGATGATCAAAGGACCCTTGTAGCCTTAGTTGTAATGATCCTAAGCTCAAAATTTCACTATATAAAGGCCATGAGATGCAACATTGTAACCACACCTTCATTCACCACTTCTTGTCACACCCCAACCGATGGCGGAATCATCGGGGCGCGGCACTGAGCGAAACAGATTGTCCAGAAGTTTCCACAACAACTATTATACAAATTCAGTTAAATGATACGTCCCATACCGTATCCCAAATAAATAATAAGTTATCATAGAAAGCAACCAAACAATTAATACTGTTCCGACCACTCAGATTCAATTATTACAACCCAAATAAATATTGTTTGATGTTTCTAAGACCCCTATTTGTGGACCCCTCTGGCTACAAGTGCCAGTGGCAAGATGTACAGACAACTATGGCCCCGGATCAGGTAAGTGGACAGAGGCCATCGGTTGTGGGCTCCTAGAAGCTTATTATTGCCTCGCTTCCCTAGCAAGCTAACACTTTAAACACCTGTCACATACGTTAAGATAAAGTCAATACATATAATGTAAAGGTGAGTACACAAGTTTGATATAGCATATAGAGTTCGCATAGTTTACGCATAACCAGGCACGTACACAGAGGAAAACGATGCATGTAAATTATCAACATGGGACCATCGGTACCAACGACTGCGGGTTGACTGTCCGAGACAGTTCGCAATACATGATTACCACCGTAATCCATGCAAGTAATTGTCCTTAGCAACCCCCGTGTGAACGGGTGCTGAGTCCAAACTATAGTACTACGTTGCTAAAGCAGGTAGATAGCACTCCACGTGTAAACATAATAAACAGCAATCATTTAGTCAAGTAGCACATGCGGATAGGTTAGCGTTCAAATAGTTTGTGTTTGATTGTGATTTTTGTTAGATAACGTATGTAACACCCAAAAGTGCTAAAAGCAAAAAGGGTTCGAGTATACTCACAGTGATTTGGTGTGGATTGAAGGGAGCACTGAGAGAAGTTAGCCTGAATAGTTCGATAGTATAACGATGAGTAACGCGGAAATGCAAACAAGTGATGATGGATCGATTGGGCCGGTCGATCGGACAGCTGGTTCGATCGGACGGGTTGTTCGTCCAGTTTGAAAGTCCGTTTGAACATTCCCATTCGATCGGTCGGCAGACTCGATCGGCTGGTCCTTTCAAGTGGATTGTTTCTTCCTCTAGGAAGGGATGTGTTTGTGTATGATGGTTTGTACTTTTGAAGTTTTTGCAGCATTACCTTTCAAGTCGGTCGATCGAACGGACTGTTCGATCGGTTAGCCCAACCGATTGGTCTGCAACTTCAGTGTTTAAATCTGGCAATGTGCCACTCGATCGGGTGGCATGCTCGATCGGGTGACATTCCAATGTTTCGAAAAAAGGTTAAGTGTTGAAGTATAGTATCTCATGATTCGAGCAGTAATGTTACAAATCGAGTGGTAGGTTCGATCGAACATCACTTTGTCAACACCACATTTGTGAAATTGTGGGTCCATGTGTTAGCCGATCGGCTGACCCGGTCGATCGGCTGGGTGGTCCGTTCGGGTGGGCTGTCCGATCGGACAGCCTAACCGTTCAGCCAGCATCTTCTGACCTGGTTAGCCTATCTTCTAACACTTGGTTATTATGATTGTTTGGGGTGACTTTGAGATAGTTTGATAACGAGTTGAACCACAAAACATAAGCCCTTACTTGGTTCACTGTTCCGGGCAGGAATCACCCAAGTCCGGTCAGTGAGCGGTTCAGAACCTCAGTTTAACGTTTAACCCAAAATCGGTAAATCTCGTGGTAGAATCCGAATCTTGAACCGTGTGTTTGTTTAGAATGATTTGTAAGTTAGTTCAAGCTCCGTTTTCACCGGTTTGAGTGTAAAAGAGTTGAAAGATAGATGAAAATCCGTCTTTCAATTCTTTTCCACCGTGGAATGTTAAGATCTTTGGTAGATTTTAGATTATTTATGTGGAAATCGGTTAGATCTAAGCAAATCATGGTGGAATGATGTCAAAACTTGGTGTTCTTGAAGAACACCATGATGACATCACCCAAGAACACTTAGATCTTGGTGACTTCACGGTTGAAATCCAAGTTTTGAAAGATAGAAAGGTGTAGAATCATTAAATGAACAAAATCGTACAAGAATTAGAGTTAAAACTTACCGGATCGGAGAGAAATCGGAGAAATAGTGAAGAACAAGGGGCTGGTCGGTCAGAGCTTTCCAAAAGTGGAAAGAATGACAATGACAACCCTATTTATAGGCTTCCAAAAGAGGAAAGGCCCAACCGATCGGCCAGGATTCCTGACCGAATGGGCTGCTCGATCGAACAGCATGTTCGATTGGCTAGCCTGTTCGATCGGTGGTCCTGTTCGATCAGGATGTTCCTTTTTGAGAGTTTCGTGACGATTTTTGGTATTTCGACTTCGATGAACGATGATTTGAGTATGATAGAGTTTCTAATCAAATTACTTTTAGTCCTAATCACTATATCTAACATATAAGCATCCTCACACCACAATTCGGGTTCGGTTTCAATTGAGTTTGATTATCCTTCGAGTTTCGATTCGATTTGATTGATTCACCACACATAACGACGTAAAATAACATGCACAAATAACACGTAAGGCACACACACACGTATAAAAGTACCAAAATTCCCACACTTGAGTTCGATGATTGATTCGATTAGCTTGATTTCTGATTGATTAACTTTATTGCATTGTTACTTCCTACTATTCACAGTCGATCGTTGATTCGCGGTTAGATTACTGATCGATTAGTTTGATTATACAACACTTACTCCACATAATAAAATAAAATAAAAATTAAAATAACTTTAATTCCAATAACAGTCAGCATTTGACTTTGACTTTGACATTTGGAAAACACAGGGTGTTACACTTCTGATCATTTCTGGAGCTCAAGTGTTCTCTCTACTCATCTCTGGTCGTGCTTAGGACTTCAGTAAGTGTGCCTAACCATTCTTAGTTAAGTTTTTGCTTAGTTATTACTTAAAAGTCAATCCGTTGTAATTAACGATTGACTTGACGATTAATCACAAATGGTCCAGTGATTTGTCGAATCAAAGGTAGTTATATATTGGTAATTATGTGGGCATTAAACCCTTAAAAGGGCACCCTCTGATTGCCACTCTAACTAGTCCAAATGACGGGTCAAAGTTGCTTAGAAAAAGTCAACAGAATGCTAATTTTCGATTTAATGCATAATTAACAATGTAGATGGCTTGTAACCTATTTTATCACTCATATAACTTGATAATAAGTATTATAACTGGTCTAAGCTTGTTTGATCCAACCATTTACTGTTTTGACCCGGTTCGGAGCCGAAAGTCGCAAAACTTTGACTTTTGCTTTGACTTCATTTCTGACCCGATTTGGTATGTTTTAGATATGCCTTAGGACTCTCCTAGGACCAGGTTACATGATGGTTTGACCCTCTGTGGCTGGTCCGTTGTTTGTCCGAGTCGTTTGCGCATTTCCGTTATATGCTTAAATGTTGACCATAATGCCCTTTTGACTTTAAAATGAGAATTTGGAAATGTGAAAGAGCAAAAATCTTTGTTACTGATTTCTAAACATGTCCCTAAAATTTCATGTCAATCCGAGGTCTAGAATAGGAGTTATGCTAAATAGCGCAATTAAGAAAACTTTTGTAATTAAGTGGCGCAATTAGCATAAAGCCTATCTAAACCCAAGTTTCGACACCAAACCTTTTACACCCTGATGTAAAATTATATTTTGGGATTTTTAAAGATTTTTAATTATTTTTAACCTGCTCATAACCTACGGTTATGGCGTTGATTCGGTAAATACCGAATATACCCTTTTCGAACATAAAATGAGTTCTACAAGGTATTTTGACCCGAATCCAATTGCTACTGATTTCATATGATAAATAAAGTATTTTGAACTTTATAACCTATTCAGAAAACTCAGATTTCCTATAGAACCCGGAAATCTCTTTTATAATCTTTAAAATGTCCAAATTACCCCTACGGGGCGTATATTGGGATTAAACTCGTTATGGGCATAATGGAAGGTATCCTACTGATATCACAACCTCTTTTGAGCATATTAACTTAGGGAACCTGTGTAAGACTCTTACTAGTTTGCATAAATTAGCCGAAACGGGTCCAACCTTGTCGTTTTTACCTCAAAATCCAGAATGTGTTTAGTTTACCCATAATATACAAGTCTCCGAACTTGTTGGGTCCAAACCACATTCCATTCCCGGTTTTCTCCTTTCATGCGATTAAACCGTATTTATCCTTTGAAAACTAACCGGTCTATGCTTAGGCTAAATTAAAGACCCGTTAGGTTCCAGAATAGGAGACCAGTAAAAGATACTTGCATTTGATTGTTGTGGTTATTACTTGCTCAGGTAAATACTTTTAACTTATTTCCCTTATATGGGCTTGGGGTACGGTATATAAAATACCGCTTGGCCGGGCAATTGACCCCAACTCATTAGTAGTTGGGTATTATCAATGTGACCCGCTTGAAAATTTGTTTTGTTTGTTTTACGCCTTTGGGAGTTTAATGACCATGTCCCGGATATCCTTGGCATCATTTTACGAAATGGCCACGACCTTGACACGCGGGTGTAAGCGTACACCCGACAATGTGTCCATACTTATAAAGGTATAACCGTTGGTTTTCCCGCTACGGTTTTATACTATGTGGTGTGTTAATTAACCTTAAACCCGGCACGAACCGGGCGACTGAACGCATAACGACATGTAATTCTTTTACAAGATTAAATTTGATTAATTATCCCAAGTTATAAAAGTTTGTGCCTTGTGCATTCAAATCAATTTTATTAAACTTTTTAAAAGTGTCGGTTGAATGTATTTACTAGTGTAAACTGACGTATTTTCCCCAAAAAGATTAAATGCAGGTTCTACACGAAATAGGCTGGCCACTCCTTAGCATCGTAGAGTCTCGCAAGCCTGGATGCCACTATCTGTTGAACATTATTTCCTATTTTACTTTTGACCCCCTGTGGAATTATTTCGACTACTTGTGATACTTGGATATTACATTTGTTGGTTGAAATATATCTATCTTTATGCTTCCGCTGTGCATTTAAATATTGTGTGGTTTGACTATATTGTTGCCAACTACGTCACGGTAATCCCCCACCGGGCCCACCGGTTAAACGTGTGGAAATCGGGGTGTGACAGGTTGGTATCAGAACCAACGTTGAGTGAATTAAACACTATCCTTATGTGTTTAATCTCAATGACACAATTGCACATACTCGAGTCTAGACAAGAACATAGGACAAATTCGAATTGTGGTTCTAGTTTGTCTTTTATTGTTGTTGTTGATTTAATAATTGTTAAGCAGGAAAAATGCCACCAGCAATCAGAAGAGGAGGAAGAGGCAAAGGGCCGATCACTACTCACAATGATCACGAGGCCGGACCTTCACACATGCGAACTCCTTCCAACACAAGGAGTGAAGAACCTCAGAGGCGTAGGAGGGACCTCATTGTGCCCGCTAGATGGTCTACCTCACATAGTTCGACGCCTTCATACCGTCACTCTTTTGGGCCGAACTCGGAAAACGAGCCCAGTAACCCTCAACCTTCGTTCATACCTCTCCAGCGTTCTGTTTCGCACCATTCCTATGGTGATCCCACTCCTTACTTCCAAGGTCAGTTCAACCCGGCAGACTTTGTCCAAGAACCAGTAGGTTTTAACCCTCTAGGACCAGAGGACCATTTCTCCGAAGACAATGCGGTAGACATGGACGAGGACACGGATCCCATTGAATCTGCAAGAGGTACCCCCAACCATCCTATCGAGATCTCTGATGGGTCATCCTTCCATGGGACACCCTATCAGGGTCCAGACAGTTACCAGGCGAGGTTTAACCAGTGTGAGTGGTACTTTACACCCTCTCACCATTCATCGCCTCATGAGCAGTAACAACAACAGCAACAAGATCCTTCCGAGGATTCACGTTTCCTGGCAGTTACGCCACCGCCTCCGCCGCCACCAGTTCAACAAGCACCTCCGGATCCGCCAAGGCGTAGGAGATCAGGTGCGCGGATATCCGCACGAAGAGGGGATTTTCATTTCAGCACCCCTCGACACTCAAGTGGAAGTCACTTTCCGCCACTGCCAGAAGACCCACAAATGGGTGGACCTTCGAGTCACCCTGCAGAGGTGAATTCTGCACCAGTTGCACCACCTCTGCCACCATTCGGCTATGATAACCCGATACCTGCGTACGCCGGTTCCACAGCGTACAACCCGTTTGAGCAGCCAGCTCACACCCACTACAACTATATGGGTGGCGACCTATACATAGAAGCGGCGGCAAATTACCACGCCCTTCACCCTGAAATACCTTATGAAACACCTTGGGGAATGGGATACTCAACTCATGGGTATCCAATACCCGCTAGAACTCCGGCTCAGCACTTATCGCAGCAGCCGCGTTTTTCCCCACCAGAACAGGAAGAAATCCTCCACCGTTTGAACAGAGTGGAACGAGACTTTGAGCAAGAGCGTAAGAACAATCGTGGATTTCTCAAAGGCCTAGCAAACCTGCTAAAAGGGAAGAAGAAGCGAGATCATTAGTCTCTATATGTACTATTGTATTTCCTATTGTAATCAAGTCCCTGTGTGGACATTTATTTGTTTTGGTCCCTGCGTGGACATTTATTGTGTGTTTAGTCCCTGCGTAGACTTGCCCTTCAGTCCCTGCGAGGACATCTATCCTAGTATTTGGTCCCTGCGTGGACTTGTTTTCTGTATAACCTCTGCGTAGGTATTTCGTCTTTTAAAAGTCCCGTTTAGGGCAATGTGTAACTTTTTATATGTATTGGAATGTTAAGTTTATAAATTTCATCTCTGTCATTATATGCATAACTACATGAAATAAATAAATCAAAAATCATTCCTTTTAAATTAATCTGCCTACCAGTTGTTAAATAAAGAATCTTAAGGGTGAAACCTAGCCTGGTGTCATTATAAGACCCGACCAAGATGGTAAGACCTGATTAAAGGATTCAGATTCCGGTTAACCTCTGTAAACATGTTAACCCTCCTGGCAGACGTGATTTGTTAAAATCACACGTGTCATTTCACACAAGGATCCTTCTAAGGATTTCAAAAACCTAAATTAATGATTTATAAATCATGGGTTTAGATCATCAAGTAGATGATCACTTATCAAACATCCATTAGTGATGTAATGCCTACGGGCTATACTCATTGTCATATAAGACAAAAGACAGCTATAGTCTATGACTCCCTGTCAGAAAGGTATGGAACTATGTTCAAACCTGCATGCCTTGATTCTGCTAAATCCTGGCTTATAATATAAAATGTCCTTGTGACTAGGCTTCTGTGCCACTAACAATATTATTTGTAATTAGGATAAGTTATATTAAAATCCTAGATGAATGTGAGTAACAAATTAACCAGATATGGTCTATGTCTACCTTGGTTGATGAATTTCCCAATAAGGGTAATTCCATAATAAACTCCCAAATAAGACTTCTGTTATTATCTTTTGTAGCAGATCAAGATTTCAAATGGCTGACTCGGACGAAAATAACAGTCATCCAAACGAGAATGAGAATGATAACGCCCAAGTTAATATAACGGGTGCTGAATTGAAAGCGTTAATAGACAACGCTGTTAAAGAGGCCTTAGAGCGGCAGTATGATGAATATAGCGAGTCTCGAAGTAGGACCCGATCTGCACCACACTCTAAACCAAGAACCCATTCTAAATCTCATAGCAAACCACCCTCTGAACCTAAGAAAGATGATGATCGTCATTCATCAAATGAGAACAGTGCCTGTCCTAAGAAGATAGTGTTTGATAATGCACCTCGCGCCAAGGGTTGCACATATAAGTATTTTGTTTCCTGTAAGCCCCGAGATTTTACTGGGGAAAAAGGCGCTGTGGATTGCATGACGACGAAATGGACACTGTTGTGGATATTAGTGGTTGTGCTGAGAGGGATGTGGTGAAGTTTGTATCCCAGTCATTTAAGGGTGAAGCCCTAGCTTGGTGGAGGTCATTGGTTCAAGCCTCAGGAAAGGCTGTTTTGTACAGCATGACATGGGAGCAATTTGTTGCTCTCATCAAAGAAAACTACTGTCCTCAACACGAGGTCGAGAAGATAGAATCTGATTTCCTATCACTGGTCATGAAGAACCTGGATTGCCAGGCATATCTTACAAGTTTCAACACCCTGTCCAGATTGGTTCCGTACCTTGTGACCCCGGAACCCAAACGGATCGCGCGTTTCATTGGGGGTCTGGCCCCAGAAATCAAAGCTAGCGTGAAGGCCTCTCGGCCCACTACATTTAGATCCGTGGCAGATATATCTCTATCTCTCACACTGGATGCAGTGAGATAGAGATCATTGAGGAATGCTGACACTGAGAAGAGGAAACGTGAAGATGATAATTCACGTAGGTCAAGCAAGAAGCATCGGGGAAACCATATCACAAGAAGGGATCTGAGACCAAGAAGAATGACCAACAGTCGGGCGATAAGCCCAAGTGTAATGTTTGCAAGAAGCACCATTTCGGGAGGTGCAGGTATGAGCAGAAATCCCAGCCGAAGGCATGTGGGATTTGCAAGTCCTCTGAGCATGGGACTCTTGAGTGCAAGAAACTAAAGGATGCAACTTGTTATAGTTGCAATGAAAAAGGGCACATCAAGACTAACTGCCCAAAGCTGGTAAAGAAGGCTGAAGAAGGGAAAAAGACCAATGCCAGGGTCTTTCAGATGAATGTTCAAGAGGCTATCCAGAACGACAACGTTATAACCGGTACGTTTCTCATTAATGATGTATTCGCAAGAGTATTATTTGATTCTGGAGCAGATAAATCCTTTGTGGATAGTAAGTTTTGTGAGCTGTTAAAATTGCCTGTTAAAGCCTTGAATGTGAATTATGAGGTAGAGTTAGCTGATGGGACTATGGAAACGGTCTCAACCGTGTTAGAGGGATGTGTCATATCCATTAGGAACCACTCATTTCCTTTATCCCTGTTACCCTTTAAGCTAGCTGGTTTCGATATAGTGTTAGGTATGATTGGTTATCGCATAACCAAGCTCAGATTGTGTGCAACAAGAAACAAGTGGTGATCAAGACTCCGTCTGGAGAACCACTTACCATTCAGGGTGATACTCGGCATGGATTGCCTGCGCAAGTGTCTATACTGAAGGCATCCAGATGTTTGAAGAAGGGATGTGTCATTTATATGGCACAGGTGACCATGGGTGAGGAGAAACCCAAGATTGAAGACATCCCGGTCATCTCTAACTACCCTGAAGTTTTCCCGGAAGAACTGCCTGGTTTGCCACCAGATAAACAAGTGGAATTCAGTATCGACATCATTCCAGGAGTAGCGCCGATTGCAAGAGCACCTTATATATTGGCACCAACAGAAATGAAAGAATTGAGAACGCAGCTAGATGATCTGCTAGCCAAAGGTTTTGTTAGACCTAGTTCGTCTCCATGGGGAGCACCAATCTTCGTCAAAAAGAAAGATGGTTCGATGTGTCTATGCGTCGATTACCGCGAGCTTAATAAGGTTACTATCAAGAATAGGTATCCTTTGCCCAGGATTGACGATCTGTTCGCTCAATTGCAAGGAGCAAGCTACTTTTCCAAGATTGATCTAAGGTCAGGATACCCTCAATTGAAGGTCAAGGACGAAGATGTGCACAAAACTGCATTTAGGACTCGTTATGGTCATTTCGAGTTCCTAGTGATGCCTTTTGGGCTCACTAATGCACCTGCCGCATTCATGGATCTCATAAATCGCGTTTGTAAGCCTTATTTGGATAAATTTGTCATTGTCTTCATCGATGACATCCTCATATACTCAAAAAGTCAAGCTGACCACGAGAAGCATCTTCGATGTATTCTTAAATTGCTTCATCAAGAAAAGCTTTATGCCAAATTCTCTAAATGTGATTTTTGGCTACGAGAAGTCCAATTCCTTGGACATGTAGTCAGTGAGCGTGGTATCCAAGTGGATCCCGCCAAGGTTGAAGCCGTCATGAATTGGCAGGAGCCGAAGACGCCTACGGAGATTCGCAGCTTCTTAGGACTAGCGGGATACTACAGGCGCTTCATCGAAAATTTCTCAAGGATTGCAGCACCCCTAACTCTGCTGACTCGCAAGAATAGCAAGTTTAATTGGGGCCCTAAGCAGCAAGAAGCTTTTGATATCCTTAAGCAGAAGCTGAGCAATGCTCCTGTGTTGACATTGCCGGACGGAATGGAAGAATTTGTAGTATACTGTGATGCATCGCACACCGGGATGGGGTGTGTGCTTATGCAGAAAGGCAAGGCCATTGCCTATGCTTCACGTCAATTAAAAGTGCATGAAAAGAATTACACCACCCATGACTTGGAGTTGGGTGCCGTTGTATTTGCACTAAAGCTATGGAGGCATTATTTGTATGGCATTAAATTCATGATCTATTCTGATCACAAGAGCCTCCAGCATCTGTTCAATCAGAAAGATTTGAATATGAGGCAGCGACGTTGGATGGAAACTCTGAACGATTATGACTGTGAAATAAGATACCATCCAGGCAAGGCCAACGTAGTCGCAGATGCCTTGAGCAGAAAAGAAAGAGTGAAACCAATAAGGATCAATGCCAAGAGCATTGAAATCAAGAACAGTCTGAATGAAAGATTGTTAGCTGCACAGAAGGAAGCTGTGTCAGAAGCTAACTATCCTAACGAAAAGCTAGGAGTAACTGAAGAACAGTTATCCTATGGCAAAGACGGAATTCTGAGATTAAATGGAAGGATATGGGTTCCTGTTTATGGAGGTCTTCGGGACGTTATCCTCCAGGAAGCCCACAGTTCCAGATATTCCGTTCATCCTGGAGCGGACAAGATGTACCAGGATTTGAAGGCAAACTTCTGGTGGATAGGCTTGAAGAAGTCTATAGCCACCTATGTAGCAAAATGTTTGACTTGTGCACAAGTAAAAGCTGAACATCAAAAGCCGTCAGGCTTGTTGCAACAGCCTGAACTTCCCGAGTGGAAGTGGGAAATGGTGACGATGGATTTCATCACCAAGTTGCCAAGGACAAGGAAGGGAAACGATACGATATGGGTAATAGTTGATAGACTGACTAAGTCAGCACATTTCCTACCCATTAAGGTGACTCATAGCTCCGATATGTTAGCCCAATTATTCGTAGATAAGATTGTGTCCCTTCATGGCGTGCCTGTGTCTATTATCTCTGATAGAGATACCAGATACACGTCACACTTTTGGAAAAGCTTCCAACAATCTTTGGGCACGCAGCTAAACTTCAGTATGGCTTACCATCCCCAGTCAGACGGACAGAGTGAGCGTACAATCCAAACGTTGGAAGACATGCTTCGTGCATGCGTGATCGATTTAGGTGGTAGTTGGGATAACCACCTACCATTAGTCGAGTTCTCATATAACAATAGCTACCATACGAGCATTAAGGCTGCTCCTTTCGAAGCCTTGTATGGTAGAATGTGTAGAACGCCCGTTTGTTGGGCAGAAGTGGGAGATATCCAGATGAAAGGACCTAATATAATTTTTGAAACGACGGACAAGATTGTCCAGATTCGTGACCGATTGAAAGCTGCCCGAGATAGGCAGAAGAGCTAAGCAGATTTAAAGCGTAAACATTTAAACTTCGAGGCTGGTGACAAAGTTCTGCTCAAAGTATCACCCTGGAAGGGGGTGATGCGATTTGGTAAGAAAGGCAAGTTGAGCCCGAGATACATTGGACCATTCAAAGAAATCGAACGTGTCGGATCGGTTGCCTATAAGTTAAACTTACCGGAAGAGCTCAGTGGTATCCACAATGTGTTCCACATCTGCAATCTAAAGAAGGGTTTCGCTGATGAATCACTAGTTATACCGCATACAGATGTACACATCGATGAGAGCTTAAAGTTTGCTGAAAAACCGGTGTCGATCGAGGATCGACAGGTTAAAAAGCTTCGAAGGAAGTATATACCGATTGTGAAGGTTAAACGGGATGCCCGTAGAGGTCCCGAGTACACGTGGGAGGTAGAGTCCACGATGAAAGAAAAGTACCCTCATTTGTTTCAATAAATCTCGAGGTCGAGATTTCTTTTAAGGGGGTGAGGATGTAACACCTCGAAAATTTGCGTCCTATAATGTATTGACACGTGACATAGGTTTGCACGTGGTAATAAATACTACAGAGGGACTAAAGTTGACAAACATAGAAAGTATGTGAATTCGAGGGTTCAAAATGTCAACAAGGGATAAATATACTTCACAGTAACCCTAAATGATGCTCGTACCTTCAAACGAATGAATCATGGATCGTACGGAACGAAATGTGGAAGAAAGTAAGGGATTACGAACTACAGGGGTTAAATGTGTCAACATGTTTAAGTTATACCTCTGAGTGACCCTTTAACAAACCCGAGGCTTTGTGTCGGTAAAATATGCTCACTAGAATGCACGATAGAAATTTCATCAAGTTCCGTTATAAAATGAGAAAGTTATGATCGAATTCGTATGCGAAGGGTTAAAAGCGTCAAACATTGAAAGTTATGACTTTTCGGGTAATAATAAATTTACCGAGGATTAAAATGTTGGGTAAAAGTTCCGAGGCCCTTATACGCAAAGTTACCCCTTCGAAACGCCAAGATCCGACTGTAATTTTTGAAAAAGATTTGAAAATCTTACAGCAGGTCTCAGGCGGGCCGCGTAAAGGTTGCAAAGGGCTTTACGCGGGCCGCGCTGACAGTAGAAGATATGGGCTCTGACAGGAAGATTAACGCGGGCCGCGTCAGCCTCCCAGATACAGAAAATGCAGACAGAAGCACTGTTTGCTGTTTTAACCGCCTTAGGAGCCATTATGAGCAGCATGGGCGCCCCCTAAACGACCCCTAGCACTCAGGGACACATGTTGATGATCAAAGGACCCTTGTAGCCTTAGTTGTAATGATCCTAAGCTCAAAATTTCACTATATAAAGGCCATGAGATGCAACATTGTAACCACACCTTCATTCACCACTTCTGATCATTTCTGGAGCTCAAGTGTTCTCTCTACTCATCTCTGGTCGTGCTTAGGACTTCAGTAAGTGTGCCTAACCCTTCTTAGTTAAGTTTTTGCTTAGTTACTACTTAAAAGTCAATCCGTCGTAACTAACGATTGACTTGACGATTAATCACAAATGGTCCAGTGATTTGTCGAATCAAAGGTAGTTATATGTTGGTAATTATGTGGGCATTAAACCCTTAAAAGGGCACCCTCTGATTCCCACTCTAACTAGTCCAAATGACGGGTCAAAGTTGCTTAGAAAAAGTCAACAGAATGCTAATTTTTGATTTAATGCATAATTAACAATGTAGATGGCTTGTAACCTATTTTATCACTCATATAACTTGATAATAAGAATTATAACTGGTCTAAGCTTGTTTGATCTGACCATTTACTGTTTTGACCCGGTTCGGAGCCGAAAGTCGCAAAACTTTGACTTTTTCTTTGACTTCAGTTCTGACCCGATTTGGTATGTTTTAGATATGCCTTAGGACTCTCCTAGGACCAGGTTACATGATGGTTTGACCCTTTGTGGCTGGTCCGTTGTTTGTCCGAGTCGTTTGTGCATTTCCGTTATATGCTTAAATGTTGACCATAATGCCCTTTTGACTTTAAAACGAGAATTTGGAAATGTGAAAGAGCAAAAATCTTTGTTACTGATTTCTAAACATGTCCCTAAAATTTCGTGTCAATCCGAGGTCTAGAATAGGAGTTATGCTAAATAGCGCAATTAAGAAAACTTTTGTAATTAAGCGGCGCAATTAGCATAAAGCCTATCTAAACCCAAGTTTCGACACCAAACCTTTTACACCCTGATGTAAAATAATATTTTGGGATTTTTAAAGATTTTTAATTATTTTTAACCTGCTCATAACCTACGGTTATGACGTTGATTCGGTAAATACCGAATATACCCTTTTCGAACATAAAATGAGTTCTACAAGGTATTTTGACCCGAATCCAATTGCTACTGATTTCATATGATAAATAAAGTATTTTGAACTTTATAACCTGTTCAGAAAACTCAGATTTCCTATAGAACCCGGAATCTCTTTTATAATCTTTAAAATGTCCAAATTACCCCTACGGGGCGTTTATTGGGATTAAACTCGTTATGGGCATAATGGAAGGTATCCTACTGATATCACAACCTCTTTTGAGCATATTAACTTAGGGAACCTGTGTAAGACTCTTACGGTTACCTGTTACGCCATTTACGCGTTCGGTCCGGTTTATGTAACTAGTTTGCATAAATTAGCCGAAACGGGTCCAACCTTGTCGTTTTTACCTCAAAATCCAGAATGTGTTTAGTTTACCCATAATATACAAGTCTCCGAACTTGTTGGGTCCAAACCACATTCCATTCCTGGTTTTCGCCTTTCATGCGATTAAACCGTATTTATCTTTTGAAAACTAACCGGTCTAAGCTTAGGCTAAATTAAAGACCCGTTAGGTTTCTAATAGGTTGTTAAACCTTCGTTCCAGAATAGGAGACCAGTAAAAGATACTTGCATTTGATTGTTGTGGTTATTACTTGCTCAGGTAAATACTTTTAACTTATTTCCCTTATACGGGCTTGGGGTACGGTATATAAAATACCGCTTGGCCGGGCAGTTGACCCCAACTCATTAGTAGTTGGGTATTATCAATGTGACCCGCTTGAAAACTTGTTTTGTTTGTTTTACGCCTTTGGGAGTTTAATGACCATGTCCCGGATATCTTTGGCATCATTTTACGAAATGTCCACGACCTTGACACGCGGGTGTAGGCGTACACCCGACAATGTGTCCATACTTATAAAGGTATAACCGTTGGTTTTCCCGCTACGGTTTTATACTATGTGGTGTGTTAATTAACCTTAAACCTGGCACGAACCGGGCGACTGAATGCATAACGACATGTAATTCTTTTACAAGATTAAATTTGATTAATTATCCCAAGTTATAAAAGTTTGTGCCTCGTGCATTCAAATCAATTTTATTAAACTTTTTAAAAGTGTTGGTTGAATGTATTTACCAGTGTAAACTGACGTATTTTCCCCAAAAAGATTAAATGCAGGTTCTACACGAAATAGGCTGGCCACTCCTTAGCACCGTAGAGTCTCGCAAGCCTGGATGCCACTATCTGTTGAACATTATTTCCTATTTTACTTTTGATCCCCTGTGGAATTATTTCGACTACTTGTGATACTTGGATATTACATTTGTTGGTTGAAATATATCTATCTTTATTCTTCCGCTGTGTATTTAAATATTGTGTGGTTTGACTATATTGTTGCCAACTACGTCACGGTAATCCCCCACCGGGCCCACCGGTGAAACGTGTGGAAATCGGGGTGTGACAGATACTGTGACAACTCGAAACCTAGAACCTTCGTTGTGTCTTGATGCGATATACTTGTACGCTATGTGACTAGTTAACTGATTAAACTTGATGATAAACGTGAACTTTTATGTGCTTTGTATGTGTGCATTTGTATATATATATGTGTACGTGTTTTATGTGAACCGAGAACCCAACCCGAGAACAAAGAACCCGACTCGAGACCATGAGGTCTCGAGTGAATAGTGACCGAATGGGCCTTTGGGCCGAGAACCTAGTGGCCGGTTGGGCCTTTGGGCCGTAAACCCCCACTCGAAACCCATGAAGGGTGCACCACTTGGAACTTGACTATATATATACCACCCTTAGCCATTTTTACCATTTTGTTGAACAAGAACACACACACACTCTCCTACCTTCTCTCTCACTAGAACTCTAGAACACAAACACACCTCCAAGACTCTCGGATCCAATCGGTTGACACAAGAACTCTCGGATTTGGACTTTGGATCGGCACACACACACACTTCACCAACCGGTTAGTATTTATCATGTTTATGGTTGAATGCTTATTGTTAATATGTTCATGTTATGTTGTATGATGAGATTATGTGATAATATGGTAGTTAACTTAGTTATGCATGATGTTTTGAGAAGAAATGGATTCATGAATGTTCTTGTTATGTGTTGAACTATGCATAAATGCTTGATGTTAAAAATGGGTTCATTGTATGTTAAAAAGGTGAATGATGATATTGGTGGCACTTGGATTTGATCCGACAAGTTTGGGTGTTTATACTAAACAAATCGGCTAATGAATATGTTTGTCATGTAGGATGCATGCTAGTAAATTGTATCTTGATAGTTGTTCATAGTCTTGGTTGAATAAGTGTTGTTTATGTTATGAAGAACTTGAATATATGTTTGAATATTTGAAGAACACTTTGAATGATAGTTGAAGATATGAAAACCCTTGTGATTTTGATCCACTTTGACTAATAGCCTGATTAGGAAAACTGTTAGTGGAATTCTATTGGTTATTTCCTGATTTGGGCCTGATTACATAGTACCATTTGGCTGACTACATCTGCATCAACACCTGAACGTGAAAATGACAGCATACCGACTCGCAATCACCCAGTTGCGACTCGCAACCACAGCGTGATGACTCGAGACCACGCGGTTGCGACTCGCAACCATAACAGGACAAGCCGAGACCACAGGTTACGAGTCCCGTTGCGACTCGAGACCTCAGCATGATTAGCCGAAACCATGGTTACGACACCGGTTGCGACTCGCAACCATTTATGACCAAACAGCATGACTCGAGACCATGCTTGCGAGTCCGGTTGCGACTCGAGACCACACTTATGGGCCTAAGTTAGTGGGCCGGATTTATGGACTTCTGTGCTACTGTTGATATGTTGTTTGGGCCTGTTATCACGAGCCCAACCGTTTGGGCCTCACACTTGGACTTTGGGTTGTATTTGACTGTTAACTGTGAACTGTGTATGTTAAACGTGTTGCCATGATTATTACCCGTGCTTGCCATACGTGTTGAACATTCGTGCACTGCTTGGTTTGAATCTGATTATAAGTGGTATCCATGTTAGGACGTAATTGACTACTTGCGACTTGATTGATCTTTCTGTGATTAACTGCCGAGCAAACCAAGGTGAGTTCACACCCTCTACAAAGCATGGGATTCCCTGGGTTGGGAACGGGGTTAAGGAACGTGGATTCCTCGTCCTCCTTGGGTAGGACGTCAGTGGTTCAGGAATGTGATTCCTCGTCCGGATGGACGGATAAACGTACTAGACTAAAACTCTATCACGAAGTCCCTCCTTTTTGTATCGACTAATCGCCGGGCCAATGGCGAGCGGGTCATTAGTTAGATAGCGCTATTTAGGTCTGACAAGCCTCACACCGTGCCGCAGAGGACGGGCGTGAACTAATGGATCTGGGGCACGTCAATGATGATAGACATTGATGTTTTCAGGGCACATAAACATGACTACAGTCAGCAGTCGATATGGTAACGAGTCTAGTGTACGCATGGGGTAGCCCCCACGGCTGAAATGCCTGATAACTAACATGGGGTAGCCCCCACGGCCGGAGTGCCGGAGTAACTGGGAACGAACATGTCACGTTTTTAAACTATGGGGTAACCCCCACGGCAGGATGCCAGTTAAAGTAAACTGTTTTCGAAACAACTAAAACGAACACCCAACCGTGAACTCACTCAACTAGTTGTTGACTCGTTACTACATGCTTTGCAGGACCTTAGGTACTCAGCTGGAGCTTGCCTGGAGGAGGATCGTTGTGGGACACGGATTGCTACGTGCTATGATAAACTTGGAACTTTTGAACTTATGTTATATCTTTAAACTTATGCTTCCGCTTGCAACTTAAACTTAATTGTTTTGAAAACACCAATCGTATTTGTTAAACTTTTATAACTGTTTATATGCGTGTTCAGTATGATTGGTGGCTGGATCCTGGTCAGTCACGCCTCCAAGCGGTAGTACTCCGCAGGTGGGATTTTGGGGGTGTGACAGATTGGTATCAGAGCCATTGGTTATAGTGAACTTGGTTTTAATAAAGGAGAAACGTTTTTGTTAAAACCAGACTATAACCGGTTTAGTGCTCAACGGTCCACAACGACACTTCGCTCCTCATGCAAGGCTCGACACTCTAGGTAATATGATGTGTGTATGTTGCCTACTTGTTAGTTACATAGTACATTGCCCATGGTATGCTTGATTAGTATAACTACTGTTGCTTGAACACGTGCGTGCTTACTCTGTTCTACTATCGTACTTTCGCGAACCCCTCTCACACGTATTACTCTTGTTATGAAGAACCATGTCTGGACGCGTTAACATGACACAAGCCCAGTTGACGGCTTTGATCAACGAACGAGTTGCCGCAGCGCTTGCAGCTGCAAACGCAGGAGGTATATCCTGCAGTCCGAAATTGTTCTAGGATCATTTGGATCCTACTCTCGTGAACCAACCTTTGTGTTAAACTTTGTCTTTCTTTCACCTACCTTAGGTCAATATGCTCAGGCACCGGTGTGCACTTTTAAGACTTTTATGGACTGTCGACCCACAACTTTTAGCGGCACTGAAGGAGCAGTAGGCCTCCTACACTGGTTTGAGAAACTGGAGTCTGTGTTCGAAATGTGTGAATGCCCTGAAGCGCGCAGGGTGAAGTATGCTACTGGTACTCTCGAGGGTTTGGCCCTCACGTGGTGGAATGCACAAGTGCAAATGTTAGGGTTGGTTGCTGCCAACGCCACCCCATGGGAAAATTTCAAGGAAATGATCAGGGAAGAATACTGCAGTCGTGACGACATTCACAAGCTGGAAGATGAGTTCTACAATCTCAAGATGACGGGGTCAGAGATTGAGGCATACACTAAGAGATCGCATGAGCTAGCCTTGTTGTGTCCTACTATGGTGGATCCTCCGTATAAGCGAATTGAACTCTATCTCAAGGGCTTGGTGCCAGAGATCCAAAGTCATGTGACTTCAGCGAACTTGACTACTATCCAACAGGTTGTACAGTTGGCTCACCGTCTCACTGATCAGGCGGTGGAGCAGAACAAGTTACCGAAGCGTATAGGTGCTGCAACTACTTCTGGTGCTTCTAGTGGGGATAAACGGAAATGGGATGGAACTTCAAGCAGGGGTTCAACTTCGGTGCAAACTCAGTCTCAGCAGAGAAAGACGGACGATCACAAGAGCCCCAGTCAGCAATCGTCCGGTGGCCAAAGTCATGGTGGATACAAGGGGAATCACCCCAAATGCAATCGTTGCAACCTACACCACAGTGGGCCATGCACCAGGGGCAACTGTCATCGGTGCAACAAGCCTGGTCATGTTGCAAAGGATTGCAGGAGCGCATACCCCGCCAATCAGAATCGTCAGCAACCTCAGCAGAACCAGCGACAGCAGCAGGGTAACAACAAAGGGTGCTTTCAGTGTGGAGCTGAAGGCCACTTCAAGAAAGATTGTCCCCAACTGAACCAGAACAACAACAACAATCAGGGGAATGGTAACAATGGAAACAACAACAATGGTGCTAGGGGACGAGTGTTCGTGATTGGTCAAGGTGAAGCAAGGAATGATCCCAACGTGGTGACGGGTAAGTTCCTTCTCGACGACTTTTATGTTACAGTCTTATTTGATTCGGGTGCCGATACTAGCTATGTGTCACTAGAAGTTAGTAAGATGCTTAAGCGTATTCCTACACCCCTGAGCGACAAGCACACTGTAGAGCTAGCTAATGGTAAGAGTTTGGAAGCCTCACACGTAGTCAAGGGTTGCCAGCTTATTCTCGCTAACCAGACCTTCTCTATTGATCTTATTCCTATTATCTTGGGTAGTTTCGACGTTGTCATTGGGATGGATTGGTTATCCCAACACCGAGCAGAGATTCTTTGCAACGAGAAGATCGTTCGTATTCCTGGTTTAGGTAGTGAACCTCTCATGATTCGTGGCGACAAGAGAAGTGCTGTTGAGAACATCATCTCTCTTCTTAAGGCCCAGAAATGCTTACGAAAGGGGCACACTGCGATTTTGGCTCTAGTTACTGATACCACAGAGAAGGAGAAGAAGCTAGAAGATTTTCCCGTTGTACGCGACTATCCTGAGGTATTCCCTGAGGAATTACCTGGTCTTCCGCCCCATCGCCAAGTCGAGTTTCAGATTGAACTAGCTCCTGGAGCTGCGCCTGTAGCCCGTGCACCTTATCGTTTAGCTCCATCTGAATTGGAAGAACTCTCCACGCAACTACAAGAACTCTTGGATAAGGGTTTCATTCGTCCTAGCTCATCGCCTTGGGGGGCTCCGGTGCTATTTGTGAAGAAGAAGGATGGTACCTTCAGAATGTGTATCGACTATCGTGAACTCAACAAAGTGACTGTGAAGAATCGTTATCCTCTACCGCGTATTGACGACTTGTTCGACCAGTTGCAGGGGTCGAGCTACTATTCAAAGATCGATCTGAGATCGGGATATCACCAGCTGAGAGTTCGAGAAGAGGATGTCTCTAAGACAGCCTTTAGAACTCGTTATGGGCACTATGAGTTTCTGGTCATGCCGTTTGGGCTGACGAACGCACCGGCAGTTTTTATGGATTTGATGAATCGAGTGTGCAAGCCGTACCTGGACAAGTTTGTTATAGTCTTCATCGACGATATCCTGATCTATTCTAAGAGCAAAGAAGAGCACGAACAGCATCTACGACTTATTCTGGAACTCCTTCGGGAGGAACAGCTTTACGCGAAATTCTCGAAATGCGACTTCTGGCTTCGAGAGGTCCATTTCCTAGGGCATGTGGTGAACAAGGATGGGATTCACGTTGATCCATCCAAAGTGGACTCTATTAAGAACTGGCCTGCGCCTCGCACACCAAAGGAAATTCGCCAATTTTTGGGATTGGCAGGTTACTATAGGAGATTCATTAAGGATTTTTCTAAGATCGCGCAGCCTCTGACCTTGTTAACACAGAAAGGCGTTGTCTACCATTGGGGAAATGCACAAGAGTTGGCTTTTCAGCATCTAAAGGATAGACTTTGTAGTGCACCTATCCTTTCACTGCCAGAGGGCACAGATGATTTTGTGGTTTACTGTGACGCATCAATTCAGGGTCTTGGTTGTGTATTGATGCAACGAGATAAAGTCATAGCCTACGCCTCACGACAACTCAAAGTTCACGAGAAAAACTACACTACGCATGATTTAGAGCTGGGAGCTGTTGTTTTCGCACTTAAGTTATGGCGGCATTACCTATACGGAACCAAGTGCGCCATCTACACTGACCACAGGAGTTTAGAGCACATATTCAAGCAGAAGGAACTGAATATGCGGCAGCGCCGATGGGTCGAACTGCTGAATGATTACGAGTGCTCTATCAGGTATCACCCGGGCAAGGCCAATGTTGTGGCAGACGCCCTGAGTCGGAAGGACACTACGCCTAAGCGCGTAAGAGCTTTACAACTCACGATCCATTCTAGTCTACCTTCGCAAATACGAGCTGCTCAGATAGAAGCACTGAAACCAGAGAACGTTAGAGCTGAAGCCCTACGCGGGTCAAGGCAACGCTTAGAACAGAAGGAAGACGGTGCTTATTATGTGACAGGACGCATTTGGGTCCCACTCTATGGTGATTTACGGGAACTCGTGATGGATGAAGCGCACAAATCTCGCTACTCGGTACACCCTGGTTCGGATAAGATGTACCACGATATTAAAACTACGTATTGGTGGCCTAGCATGAAGGCCAACATAGCAACTTACGTCAGCAAGTGTTTGACTTGTGCGCGAGTCAAGACGGAATATCAGAAACCTTCAGGCCTACTCCAACAACCAGAGATACCACAATGGAAGTGGGAGCAAATTTCCATGGATTTCGTTACTGGCCTACCTAGATCACAGCGTGGAAACGATACTATCTGGGTGATCGTGGATCGACTCACGAAATCCGCACACTTCTTGGCAATCAAAGAAACAGATAAATTCTCCACTTTAGCGGAGATATACCTCAAGGAAGTTGTTTCGAGGCACGGGGTGCCCACTTCTATCATCTCTGATCGAGATGCACGTTTTACTTCGGAACTGTGGCAGGCAATGCACAAATCTTTTGGCTCACGTCTTGATATGAGCACAGCGTATCACCCACAAACGGACGGGCAGTCCGAGCGAACTATTCAGACCCTGGAAGACATGCTTCGCGCCTGTGTAATCGACTTTGGCAACAGCTGGGAAAGACATCTGCCACTCGTGGAATTCTCGTATAATAACAGCTACCACACCAGCATTAAAGCTGCTCCGTTTGAGGCATTGTACGGACGTAAATGCCGGTCACCCCTCTGTTGGGCAGAGGTGGGGGATAGTCAGATCACTGGTCCAGAACATGTGGTAGACACTACTGAGCGGATTGCTCAAATACGACAACGCATGGCGGCCGCTCGTGACCGTCAAAAGGCTTACGCCGATAAGGGCAGGAAACCACTTGAGCTCCAGGTTGGGGAGCGGGTATTACTCAAAGTTTCACCCTGGAAGGGTGTTGTTCGTTTTGGTAAACGAGGCAAACTCAACCCACGGTACGTTGGACCTTTTGAAATCATTGAGAAAATAGGCAAGGTGGCCTACAGACTGAACTTACCAGCAGAACTCGGTGCAGTTCACAACGTTTTCCATGTGTCGAATCTGAAGAAGTGTCTGTCAGATGAGACGCACGTAGTTCCTCTGAAGGAACTCACGATCGACGAACAGTTGAAATTCGTCGAAGAACCTGTCGAAATCACGGACCGGGATGTTAAGGTCCTCAAGAGCACTAGAATACCTCTCGTTCGAGTTCGTTGGAACTCACGTCGCGGCCCAGAGTTCACCTGGGAGCGCGAAGATCGGATGAAACAAAAGTATCCCCAACTGTTTGAGAACAGTACAAACGCTACTGAGGCTGAAGCTACAGAATTTCGGGACGAAATTCCAGATCAACGGGGGGTGGATGTGACACCCCAGGATAACCGGGAAAACCTTACAACTTGACTAGCTTCCTCAGTGAGTGCCATCAAATTTCGGGACGAAATTTCTTTCAACTTGGGGATGATGTGACAACTCGAAACCTAGAACCTTCGTTGTGTCTTGATGCGATATACTTGTACGCTATGTGACTAGTTAACTGATTAAACTTGATGATAAACGTGAACTTTTATGTGCTTTGTATGTGTGCATTTGTATATATATATGTGTACGTGTTTTATGTGAACCGAGAACCCAACCCGAGAACAAAGAACCCGACTCGAGACCATGAGGTCTCGAGTGAATAGTGACCGAATGGGCCTTTGGGCCGAGAACCTAGTGGCCGGTTGGGCCTTTGGGCCGTAAACCCCCACTCGAAACCCATGAAGGGTGCACCACTTGGAACTTGACTATATATATACCACCCTTAGCCATTTTTACCATTTTGTTGAACAAGAACACACACACACTCTCCTACCTTCTCTCTCACTAGAACTCTAGAACACAAACACACTTCCAAGACTCTCGGATCCAATCGGTTGACACAAGAACTCTCGGATTTGGACTTTGGATCGGCACACACACACACTTCACCAACCGGTTAGTATTTATCATGTTTATGGTTGAATGCTTATTGTTAATATGTTCATGTTATGTTGTATGATGAGATTATGTGATAATATGGTAGTTAACTTAGTTATGCATGATGTTTTGAGAAGAAATCGATTCATGAATGTTCTTGTTATGTGTTGAACTATGCATAAATGCTTGATGTTAAAAATGGGTTCATTGTATGTTAAAAAGGTGAATGATGATATTGGTGGCACTTGGATTTGATCCGACAAGTTTGGGTGTTTATACTAAACAAATCGGCTAATGAATATGTTTGTCATGTAGGATGCATGCTAGTAAATTGTATCTTGATAGTTGTTCATAGTCTTGGTTGAATAAGTGTTGTTTATGTTATGAAGAACTTGAATATATGTTTGAATATTTGAAGAACACTTTGAATGATAGTTGAAGATATGAAAACCCTTGTGATTTTGATCCACTTTGACTAATAGCCTGATTAGGAAAACTGTTAGTGGAATTCTATTGGTTATTTCCTGATTTGGGCCTGATTACATAGTACCATTTGGCTGACTACATCTGCATCAACACCTGAACGTGAAAATGACAGCATACCGACTCGCAATCACCCAGTTGCGACTCGCAACCACAGCGTGATGACTCGAGACCACGCGGTTGCGACTCGCAACCATAACAGGACAAGCCGAGACCACAGGTTACGAGTCCCGTTGCGACTCGAGACCTCAGCATGATTAGCCGAAACCATGGTTACGACACCGGTTGCGACTCGCAACCATTTATGACCAAACAGCATGACTCGAGACCATGCTTGCGAGTCCGGTTGCGACTCGAGACCACACTTATGGGCCTAAGTTAGTGGGCCGGATTTATGGACTTCTGTGCTACTGTTGATATGTTGTTTGGGCCTGTTATCACGAGCCCAACCGTTTGGGCCTCACACTTGGACTTTGGGTTGTATTTGACTGTTAACTGTGAACTGTGTATGTTAAACGTGTTGCCATGATTATTACCCGTGCTTGCCATACGTGTTGAACATTCGTGCACTGCTTGGTTTGAATCTGATTATAAGTGGTATCCATGTTAGGACGTAATTGACTACTTGCGACTTGATTGATCTTTCTGTGATTAACTGCCGAGCAAACCAAGGTGAGTTCACACCCTCTACAAAGCATGGGATTCCCTGGGTTGGGAACGGGGTTAAGGAACGTGGATTCCTCGTCCTCCTTGGGTAGGACGTCAGTGGTTCAGGAATGTGATTCCTCGTCCGGATGGACGGATAAACGTACTAGACTAAAACTCTATCACGAAGTCCCTCCTTTTTGTATCGACTAATCGCCGGGCCAATGGCGAGCGGGTCATTAGTTAGATAGCGCTATTTAGGTCTGACAAGCCTCACACCGTGCCGCAGAGGACGGGCGTGAACTAATGGATCTGGGGTACGTCAATGATGATAGACATTGATGTTTTCAGGGCACATAAACATGACTACAGTCAGCAGTCGATATGGTAACGAGTCTAGTGTACGCATGGGGTAGCCCCCACGGCCGAAATGCCTGATAACTAACATGGGGTAGCCCCCACGGCCGGAGTGCCGGAGTAACTGGGAACGAACATGTCACGTTTTTAAACTATGGGGTAACCCCCACGGCAGGATGCCAGTTAAAGTAAACTGTTTTCGAAACAACTAAAACGAACACCCAACCGTGAACTCACTCAACTAGTTGTTGACTCGTTACTACATGCTTTGCAGGACCTTAGGTACTCAGCTGGAGCTTGCCTGGAGGAGGATCGTTGTGGGACACGGATTGCTACGTGCTATGATAAACTTGGAACTTTTGAACTTATGTTATATCTTTAAACTTATGCTTCCGCTTGCAACTTAAACTTAATTGTTTTGAAAACACCAATCGTATTTGTTAAACTTTTATAACTGTTTATATGCGTGTTCAGTATGATTGGTGGCTGGATCCTGGTCAGTCACGCCTCCAAGCGGTAGTACTCCGCAGGTGGGATTTTGGGGGTGTGACAGATACCACTTGTAGGATCGTTTTACCGACCAAACGAGTCGTTCAGAAGAGTTTATATTCAGTACGAAAGGCGGAAACAGTCGTATTGAAGTCAATTAAGCAAAATATACACTTTAACTGTCGATTTGATTGATTTGACAACGATTTACAGTGAGACGACACTTCGGCAGCAGTTCGGCACTGAAACCGAAAAGTTACAAATGATTTCGCATGAAAGGTATATATATGGTTATAATTCCGCATGAACATGTTCCAAACGGAATTAGATTTCATACGAAATCTAATTTCGTGCGGAATTACCCCTGTACACATTTCAAACGGAATTACACACTTTCATGCAAAATTATATCTAAAACCTATTTTCTCGAACTACGTGCCCTGATCTAACATTCTTAGTACAAGACTCGATACAAGACAAAGTCGACAGACGTATGCACCAACACTCCCAATTCACACCAACACACCAACACATCACTCTCTCTCTCTCTCTTTCTCTGTCACAGGCGATTAGCTGGTTTATTCCTAAAATAAAAAAAAAAACAATTAAAACCCTAACCCTAATCCAAGATGGAAGACGATCATCCTCAAATGTCCTACTGAGGCGTTTGTGGCACATAATGTGTATCGTAAGTATGCTAAAACCCTAAGTAGATTCTGTAAAAAAAAATAAAAAATGATTATATTTCCCTTGTTTATTGTGACATAACAAGTGGTTACGACAACTTGTTCACTTTAAAAGTCTATCATGGAGGTATATTCACTAAACTTCCAAGGAGAAAATACGTAGATGGCAGGGTTAGCTATGTTGACTACTGCAACATAGATGAGTTTTCTGTTCATGAGATTAATTTTATGGTAAGAGACCTCAACCTTTATATCCCAGATGTTGAAATTTACTACCATTTTTAAATACTTGGGCAAGATTTGGACACTTGTTTGACATCATTAGGAAATAATGGGGATGTTCTATGTTTAGCCAAATATGTTGCAGGCTACAAGGTTATAAGGATGTATATAGAACATGGTTTTACTAGGATTGCAGATTACCTTATCCCTCCAAAAGCAACTTCAGTGGTTGTTAAAGAACTAGAAGATGCGGGGCCCAATGTTGTTAATGCTAATATACTTAGAAGGAAGTTGAAGGTAGCCAAAAGCTTGAGCATTTCTTTGATAGAAGCTCGTGAGGGTTCTAGTGAACCTAACAGTAGGGTGAATGTGGGTAGTGAAGATGTAGAAGTTAGACTGGATGGGATTGAAGATATTAACAATAGGATGCAACTTGAGGTTAATATAGGTAGTTTAGAGGGGGATGTGGGTGCTAATTATGGTGTAGGTGTCAATGAGGGTACTGTGGGTAGCGTAGAGGGCAATGTGGGTACTGTAGATGAGGATGTGGCTATTATAGGTGGTGTAGGTGTCAGTGAGGGAAATGTCGATGGCAATGTTGGTGGTAAGGAAGGTGTAGATGGTAATGTGGGTAGTGTAGAGGGCAATGTGGGTACTTCAGGCTGCAATGTTGGTAGTTTAGGGACAATAATGATTGTGTAGATTTCAATGAGGGAAATGTTGATGGTAATGTTAGTGGTAAGGAAGGTGTAGATGGTAATGTGGGTATTGCCAATGAAGTAAACATTTATCAAACATCATTGAATGGAGAGTTTTCATGTGGCAATGACAATGTAGACTTCTCTAAGGATTTTCCTATTGACAATACAGATGTTCAATATGGTCATGAAGCTGACAATGAAGGTGAGACTGAATGTGAGCATGGGGGATTCTGTGAGGGTGAGATTGAATGTGAGCATGAGGGATACTGTGAGGGTGAGTCTGAATGTGAGGGAATATCGGACTGGAATCGTTGAAGATGCTGCACGTGTGGAAATGGCTCAATGTTAACTTGGTTGGACGTGGTCTTGCACCATTTTCAGACTTGTTTGTTATTTCTATTTTAAAGGGGTTAATCAAGTATAGATACAACAACTGCTATTAGCAAAACACACACTCTCTCGGGAACATCAACTCTGTCGAATACACTCACACTTTAGCAAACTTTGTACAACGCTTGATCAACCTTCGAAGATGTAAACTCTTGTTAGCTTAATACATTTGATATTGATAGTTTTCACTATCCGAGGTTTTTTGTGCCAGAGATCACATTGAGATCAAGGGCTTTTTCCTCGTACAAATCCTTGTGTTCATTGTTCATTACATTTCATACTTGTTCATTCATTTGTCAAACATTCAAGCACACTACCTCACAAAATCAGATTTGGTTACATTATCCTTTGTTTGATTTTTTACCAAAACACTAACCTAGTCATATTTATTTCTATATAATCAATTAAGTGTATATATATATATATATACTTAATTTAAACATTATGTACATTATGTACGCTTCATCCACAACCGTCAGATCATCTCATTTAAACAGCGTGTTTTACTATTAAATTTATCAAATTAAAATTAATAAAAAGAAACCGCCAAGGTTAAAATCGTCAAATGCGAGATCAAAACCCCTGAAAATCAGCAAACAAAACCTCAAAAATCATAACATAAGATTCTAAAATCAAAACCGAAATCGAAATTATAACAATTAATCAAAAATCGATCGATTCCTGTTCACCAAATCCTTCCGTGAAAATGAACTTCTGATGAATTTAGAAATTCTGAACTGAAACAAATCGATGGACTGACTATCGAAGAAGATGATGCAGGATGTGATATCATGTGCGAATTCATGGACAATGCAAATGCGATTTCAATAAAAAAAAAAGAATTCTTTGAAATTTCATATAGTGTGCGAATTCATAACAATGCACATGCGATTTCAGTAAAAAGTTAAGTATTCTTTGAAATTTCATATAGTGTGCGAATTCATAACAATGCACATGCGATTTCAGTAAAATGTTAAGTATTCTTTGAAATTTCATATAGTGTGCGATTTCATGCTTGTACACATGCGATATCAGAAGAAAAAAAAATTATACTTAGGTTTCTTAAAGTTTGCGAATTTGTTTCCCATTCAAATGCGATTTTGAATAAAAACACTGCAAAAAACTTTAAAATTACTTTCTCCTAAAAATGCAAAAAAAAAAAAAAAAACAAAAACAAATTACGAATCTTAAAAACTAAAAATAGTAGTATTTTATATAAAAAAAATTAATTTATTACCGATGTGACTGTAATTTGACATGTAATGATCAATTTTACAATAAATACTATTGAACTTACCACCCTACCTAAATAATAAATTTACTATATTAATATAAAAAAACCTAGATATAACTACCTTCCATATTAAGACATGAAGATAAAAAAAAAAACACACACAAAAACACAGACCAACAAAAATGGCATCTGAAGATTTAGAAAAAAATCAAAAACATTGCAATCAAAGAGTTATTGTCAACTCGCACGTTGACAGAAATAAGCACTGATGTCACCTCTTCTTATCTGGTTCTTGATGTGCAGGGCAAAATTCTTGAACAAATCAAGAAAAATCAAGCAGTATGGGAAAAGCAACTTCAAGAACCACCATCAAGCTCCAGAGACAGAGCTTTGGATTACATAAAAGAGCACTCTCGAGTTGATGACTTAGCCTTCTCTTTCCTGACAGATGCTCTGAACACTGTGAAGGAGAAGATGGAGTTCAGCTCTTCTGAACGTGACAAAATATTTGCTTCAAGTAACTAAAATCTCTTTTTAATCGTTTTGTGGTTGTGGCTTGTAACACCCCGACCCGAATAGGGCTGACGTGTCACTCTTACAGATATCAAAACTAAAAACCAATCCATAACATTAAATAAAAGATCTTAATTACATTTTATTACGTTACTGAAATAAAGAATCTTGGTCAGCAACTTCCTAACGCTCCTCACTGAAATCCCATATTATCCCAGATTACCTGTAAAAAAAATAAGACAAACACAAAAAGAAAAATACGGCTGAGCCAAAAGTTGCTCAGTAACGGAGAAATCAACAGTACAAGTAAAGTCATATCAGCGGAAGCAAAACACAATAGAACATAACTGAACTGAGACTGAACTGAAACGATCACTGAAAACAAATGGAGGCACATGACTGATGCAAAAACTGATACACGAACCGATCTGAAATTGTAACGGAAACTGATACGAAAACAAAAGACAACACAAAATCGTTGTAGAGACTGATACATCGTTGACCACGATGACTAAAATATGTTATCTTGTATAAACAGACTTATTGAAAATATTGTTTAAATAATCTAGTATCCGTATAACCAGAAAAGTTTCCAACCTATCATTTGTAGTTTTTAAATGGAACGTTTATACAAATCCAAGAAATAATAACTATGGAATATTTTAAATAACGTTTAATAATGCTATTATTTTTAAAATAAGATACTTGACAAAAGTATTTTCTTATATTGAGTGTTTGAATTTTATCAAAATAAAATAGTTTATCACATTTCATAGCAAATCAACATTAGACAAAAAGAACAATTTTCTAACTTTGAAAACTTATAATTTAGAAATATAATAAATGTAATAAACCGGATTTCAAATGCAATACTTATAAAAGTTACGTAAACTGACATGGAAAGCCGATACAGAAACAAAACAAAAAACGTAAGCCTGGACATGTTAAATACCATTAAAAATAATATAATCTTTAAAAGAAAGGATTGTTGAAGCTATTATATTTAAAATAACGTTCAGATTCAAAACCATCTCTATTACTTAATCAAATTTCATAAGTTATTATTTAATTAAAATAACTATTTGTATAGCTTTGGAGATTTATATTTAATAACCAAAATAATCTCGATAACTTGATTTTAAACGTAGAATAATTTAATGCTTACGAAATTTCTTAAACCGATCGGAAAAATGGACACGGAACAAAGATAGATTCAACAAAAAAAATATCGACAGACACCGAATCAAATACTGAATACAGATATTGTCGGACACAAACTAAACGTATATCACGGAATCTAAATCCAAACTGAGACTGATACTGATCAAGACAAATCTGATACAAACCGGTACATATGCTGAGTCAAAAGAGACATAGCTGATACATAACAGAATCGGATACGGAACACAATCAAAAGCATAATTAACCCAATACACAATCGGAAACATAACCAGATGCATACAAACATATCAGACATATCAGAACAGATACTTAACATATTCACATACAGAAACATATACTAACTTACACGACAACTATATATCAACAAAATAAGTCGTGTAACACAGAAGCACCCAAAGCCAGAAACAGAAACAGACTGGTACACAGCTAGCTAGTCCATGCACCTATGAGATGGTGAGTGTGGCGTGCACCCATTATTCCATCTCCAGACAAACAAACTCAAACTCAAAGCTAAGATCGATCTATACGCCTCTAGTGGCCAAGGTGCTACACAAGCACAAGCTAGAGACGCCGTGAACTTTTATTACGCACTTTCACGATAAGTGCCATGTCGTTGACGCCCAAACGACAAGCCAGACATGCTTGGGTGACAGAGTACAAATACGAAGGCCTTATAAATAATTTACAGGCAACTGAAAATAATACTAACAGGAACATGCGACCATGATACAAGTCTGAGGTATGGCATGCTACAACATACTAATAAACAAACAAACAAATACAAACCGACTTCTATAATGTATCGCCTATCAAACGAATATTGGTATCGAATCATGAAAATAACACTATAAGACAGAGACAAAAATCCGTACTACAAAGTAACGGATATGATAAAGATAAATACTACGATGAGAAGACCAAAGAATTTGTACCAAAGAGTAACGAATCTAATAAATAAAGATACTACGAGGTAATCAAAACAGAATCCGTACCAACGAGTAATGAAAAAAAAATATAAGTATACTACGATGAAAAGAAAACAGAATCCGTACCTTAAGCGAATAACGAGAAACCATGATAAATCCAAAGCTTGAATCATACGTCGTAAAATCCTACGATTTTCGTATTCATGATTTTAAATTCCTTTACAAAGGACTTGATATTTAGTTTATTTATTATTAAGATTTTCGATTCAACTGGTCATTGTAGATTTATACAAAATGGTTCATTTTAACTAACATTAATTGGTTCGAATCACTTTAATGGGGCTGCTACTAATTAAATATGATTAAATAAATGTAAATATATTGAACCATAAAACTTCCAAAGTTTTCAATTTACTCCAAGGTACTCATGACAATAAAGAAATATATTATTAAACTAGTTTATAGACCCGCGTATTACACGAGTTTGTATAATATAAATGATATGGTTATATAATCTTTAAAATACTTTATATTACTAATGACCTATGTTAATTAGTCACGAAACTTTATATATACCAATTTCCATTACCATATAATGGTTCACACAACTAACTTGAATTTATCATAAAAACTGACCCATCTTAATTAATAATAGTGAAAATACCATAATAGTCGTGTATTACAAAATTTGAATACTGAAAAACATGTAATAAACAAATTTATATATTATTAATATCAATGAAATGAAATTATGTATTACGTTACATATAACAATGTATAAATAATAATAATAATTTTTATCATTGTGTATCTTTTAAATGTAACTTTTATTTAAAATAAATCTCTAAGACCTCAATTCTGTTTACAAAATTCATTATTTAAGCTGTGTTTTTCTTCTCTTTATTGGTAAAAAGCCAATTTTATCGATATGACATAATTTAGATTTGTTATTCTTACTAATAATTGTTATGCGAATTTAATTAATAAATAGTATTTGTAAAGTTATGATATAAGTTAAAGGTTTATATATGATGAATAAATCTTTTCATTATTAAAGGTTAATTGACTGTGTCAAAAATATGTATAAAATGAAATTAATATATTTCTTAGCTCTATTAATTGAAAAGACATCATAAATCAATGTAGCTACAAATCTTAATATTATCTCATCTATAAAACTTCAAAACGTTAAGTTCTCTTCGTCTATCATTTTAAAACCGAGTTCAATAAAAGTTTTTTCTTGTTGCGAGATAGTCCTCTGGTTAGTTACTCTTTTTTAGCTTTTATTTATATGTTAGAAAAACCCATATATTGATTTTATAGATAATCTCAGATATGGATAACCGTTTTTGTTTTTTTTTTCCTTTTGTAATTTAATCTATTTTATTTTAATAAGTACTAAAATAATAGTTTTAAATATCATAGAACACTTATTTATTTTTTTAATCATATATTAGAAATAGATATTAATTATTATATATTATTAATGACATCATAAATTAGAGTTAGATATTAATTATTATATATTATAAATGAATTAAAGATGAAAATGCCATGTGGCATTAATTAGAAGAATGTTAGATGAGAAAATGTCATGTGGCATTAAAAGTATTCTTTTATTAGACCCGCGTATTACACGAGTTTGTATAATATAAATGATACGGTTATATAATTTTTAAAAAACTTTATATTACTAACGATCTATGTTAATTAGAAACGAAACTTTATATATACCAATTTCCATTACCATATAATGGTTCACACAACTAACTTTAATTTATCATAAAAACTGAGCCATCTTAATTAATAATAGTGAAAATACCATAATAGTCGTGTATTACAAAATTTGAATACTGAAAAACATGTAATAAACAAATTTATATATTATTAATATCAATGAAATGAAATTATGTATTACGTTACATATAACAATGTATAAATAATAATAATTTTTATCATTGTGTATCTTTTAAATATAACTTTTATTTAAAATAAATCTCTAAGACCTCAATTCTGTTTACAAAATTCACTATTTAAGCTGTGTTTTTTTCTCTTTATTGGTAAAAAGCTAACTTTATTGAAATGACATAAATTAGATTTTTTATTCTTACTAATAATTGTTATGTGAATTTAATTAATAAATAGTATTTGTAAAGTTATGATATAAGTTAAAGGTTTATATATGATGAATAAATCTTTTCATTATTAAAGGTTAATTGACTATGTCAAAAATATGTATAAAATGAAATTAATATATTTCTTATCTCTATTAATTGAAAACACATCATAAATCAATGTAGCTACAAATCTTAATATTATCTCATCTATAAAACTTCAAAACGTTAAATTCTCTTCGTCTATCATTTTAAAACCGAGTTCAATAAAAGTTTTTTCTTGTTGCGAGGTAGTCCTCTGGTTAGTTACTCTTTTTTAGCTTTTATTTATATGTTAGAAAAACAAATATATTAATTTTATAGATAATCTCAGATATGGATAACCGTTTTTGTTTTTTTTTTCCTTTTGTAATTTAAACTATTTTATTTTAATAAGTACTAAAATCATAGTTTTAAATATTATAGAACACTTATTTATTTTTTTAATCATATATTAGAAATAGATATTAATTATTATATATTATTAATGACATCATAAATTAGAATTAGATATTAATTATTATATATTATAAATGAATTAAAGATGAAAATGCCATGTGGCATTAATTAGAAGGATCTTAGATGAGAAAATGCCATATGGCATTAAAAGTATTCTTTTATTAGTATTAGATACATAAAATGCATACAGATGGCTCTATATGAAACAAGCCATCATTATTTGATGAAAATCTCATTGTATCGATTTGCAACATTTAAAAAAAATACTTAAATAATTTGTAAAAAGAAATCATCACGTCATGTGCACCCTTTCCATTGTTAACTCCGGTGATCGGAAAAAATCTTTTGATTAACCAGTCTAATTTATATATATAACACAACTTAGTGACTACCCATATATAACGGCAAGAAGAGGCCAGCTAATTACCTGAATACGTGCTATAAGATCGTGAGGCAACGGGTCCGACTATGCTAGTGAAAGTCAATCGGTGTCGTGGTGGCTCGGAGTTGTCGGGTTGTCTGCGGTATGCAAACCGTAGCGACGAAAGTCTCCTGTTCTTGGCGGCGAGTCGTGACTGAAACCGGGGTTGTATGGTGGTGAGATTCCCATAGGCAATGGCGCTTTACGACTGTGGCTAATACAAATCAAAGTATGGAAGTGGTTACGGTGGTATTTGGCTGGTGTGTGGTAGCGACTATGGGTGGTTGTGTGGCCTGAACAGCGGCGACGAGTATTCGAGCCAAGATGATCACCGCGGGGTGGTGGTGTATCTTCATCCGAAAAGATCCGATCGAATGCCAACAGGAGTCAAAGGTTTAAAAAAAAATAGTATACGTCCATCAATTCCACAAACTTCGCCAGTTTGTTTCATTTAAAAAGGAAATGAATTGATTTTGGGTTATGTGGTTTACCAAACTCAATTACATCTAGATTTATAATATTATTATTATATCTCTATTTGGTTTATTTTATAAAACACAAAAGTTAACCAATATCTCTAATATAATCCCATTTAATATATTCATGATTAAATGTATTAATATAAAAAATAACGAGGGAAATAATAAGTACAAATATACACTTGCTAAACAATACACTATTGCCTAAATTTATTTATTGATTAGAAAGAATGTACCAAATTGATACAAGTTACTTAATCATGCAACCATTAGACCTTGTATTCTTATTCTTGACCATTAAACTTAACTACAAAATACATCTCAATTTTTCAACTGTATATACAGTAAAAAAAATGATCCAGGTCAATATTACTAAATTAGTCAAGTTTTATTATCCGGAACTAATATCTAATATAATATTAAGCTTTAAATAAGAATTTTTTTCCTCATATATATTCCCAACGTAAATCATAACTCTCTTTGATGACATATGTGTATATATACATATATACAATAATTATTACCAGTTATATGTATATTAATTCAATGTAGATAAAACTTATATATCAAATTAAAAAAAATAAATTATTTGACCCAACTCATTCATTTACCGCATTAAAATGTATCAATTATGATCTATATGATTAATGTTATTATGATATAATTTGAGATATTACAGGCTGTGTTAGACAATAACTATTATTATATTTTGGGTACATGTTTTGAACACATATTATGTTTGCTCTTAATATTATATCGCATGAATGATATAGCCATCATTGTCATATAACAAAAACAAGATAACTCACAAATTGCATGTAATATAATTGAAATCGCATGCAAGAATGATTATAAATTGAAGATTATAAAATCGCATGTTTAAAAACTATAATCGCATGAAAACTAATATAAACAGGGGAATATAAAATCGCATGTGTTTCGTATAAATTCGCATGTCCACTTAGAAAAAAACTACTCATCCTCATCATCTTCCGAAACCTCCTCCCACTGATCTTCTTCTTCAGATCCATCATCACTACTGTAATCTTCAAACTCATCTTCCTCTTCATCGTCTTCGACCTCATTGTCTTTGTCTCTGGCAACATTTTCGATCTGGACGCCCTTCTTCTTCTTTTTTTGCTGTTTACCTTGTTGTTTGGCTTTCAGCTCCTCGCAAGTCAGAATGTCATGACATTTTTCATTACATACGCTACATGTCCTGTTGGTGCATGCATCTGTCGACTTCGTCTTGGATCGAGTCTTTGTCTTAGAGTGTTAGATCTGGGTACGTTATCGAGAAAACAGGAGATTGTATAAGTGTTAGCAATAGGTTTCGCTTATAGGGTCTTAACCAGATAGTTTCGCTTGTATGGTCTTAGGAGGTTTCGCTTATTCGGTTCATGTAGTTCCGCTTGAATGTCAGCTAAAGGTTTCGCTTGTATGACATGTACAATCAAGCGAAACCCCATGCACTATATATAGTCTCATAAGCGAAACCATATAAAACAGTTTTGTAACTCGTACCGAAGTGCTGCCGGATCGAGATTTGAATGTACACTGTCAGAAATCAATGCAAATAGAAGTTTAAAGTGATTTGCTAGCTGTTCCTAAGTCAAATACTTATTTTCCGCATCTGTATTTGATAGAATATCCTCTGAACGACTCGTTTGGTTCGAGACACGATCCTACAATTGGTATCAGAGCTTCAGGAGGAGGAGTTCTGCAGAGAATAGCTGGAATTCATCAAGATTTTTCACTTCTACACCTTCTTTCTTCAGTTCAGAAACTTTCAACGGTCAAAATCAGCTCAAAATTTCATGAATTGTGCGTAAAAGTATATAGACAAACCCTGGAAAGTTTGGTGTTAAAATTCGTATTAAAAATGGGTCAAATGAACTTCCGTATTGGTTCCGAATATACGATCATTTCATAGTTCCGCTTGAGTGTACGTGGTAGTTCCGCTTATTGATAGACTTAGCAGAGGTTCCGCTTCAAAGTTCGAAGGTTCCGCTTCAAAGTTCAGAGATTTCGCTTTAAAGTTCGAAGGTTCCGCTTCGTTGAACATCGTTCAGGTCCGCTTCAGTGAACAACATTAGGTCCACTTCAGTGAATGTTTCGAAGGTTCCGCTTGTTTAAACATCAAGTGATTCCGCTTATTTGAACTTAATAGTTCCGCTTGTTTGTATCTTGTGGTTTCGCTTCAGTGTACAACTGCCTTAGTGGTTCCACTTATAAGGACTGTTGTGAGAATTTTGTAAAATTTGAAAATGGATGAGGAATTTTTCAATGCATTCGCTACACCAGTTACTCCAATGAGTATTGTTCAAAACACGATGTTGGAAAACGAAACGGGAACAATGCAAAAACCGCCCAAACTCTTGAATATTGAGGAATATAAAGGATGGCAAGAACGGTTTGAAAATTGGGTACAAGCAAACTACTTGGATGCTTGGGAATGTGTGGAAACGAAGTATGTTAGACCAAAGAATGACGATGATGAAGAGGTTGCGATTAAAGATTTGATTGGAGATGATAGGAAGAAATACAAAAACGAGAAAATGATGCTAAAGTTTGCTACACCAAGCCATAAAGGAAGATATTTTAGTGTTATTGCAGCATAATGGGAGTTCATATTCGATCTGGAAAACATTAAAATCAAAATTTAAAGGAAGTGAAGAGATGGTTAAAAACAAGAAATCACTTCTAAAGAAAGAGTTTGATTTATTTCGTGGATTGAAGAATGAAACTACAAAAGAACTCATTGAACGATATTGTAATTTGGTAATGTGCATGAAAAGATTGAGCATCACAAAAACAAATGATGAACTGATTGAAAAATTGGCTGATGCATTACCCTATGAAACTTGGGGAATGTTTTTGATGATGTTGAGAAACAAAAAGGGGTTTAAAGACTTGACATTGAGCAAATTCATTGAAAGTTAGAAGCTCAGGAAATGGAGCAGAGAAAGATAGTTAGAATGAAAGATTTTGATGGTGAACAAGATATTGGATTGTATTACAAGGCAGGGGTAAACGCGAAATCTACCAATCCATCTCCAAAAAAAAGAGACTGCTTTCAATGCCAAGAATTCTCCTGGAGGATCATCATCAGGATCGAACAGCAAAACAAGCTTCACATCGTTTCCGTCTTTTGATCCAAACATTTCAGCAACAAATTGGGAGAAAACTTCAGTGCAACATTGTTTTAAATCTTGAAAATAATCAAGATTATTCTGAAGAAGTTGCCAAAAGTCAAATGTCTTATTAAGAATGGTTTTGGAATCTTATACTTGTTTTGTTGCAGGTCGTATCGGGAATCCAATGTTAACCAAAGAAGACTACGACCAGATAGACGCTGAAGAGGTGGAGTTGATGGACATAAAGTGGTGTTTGGCTAGCGTGCTAAGGAGAGTTGAGAAATCTAAGCAAATAACGGGGAGAGATGATCTTCCTGATGCAAATGTTTCTACTTTAGGTTTTAACAAATCTAAATTCACTTGTTTTCGGTGCAGGAGAAAGGACACTTCAAGAGGGAATGCACCAACCGTGAAGCAAGTGGAGCTCAGAATCCTTTCAACAACAACAATGATTACTATCGAAAAGCCATCTATCACCAAGTTGGTCAACAATCATCTCAACAACATAAACATCAAGCTCAAACTGCACACGGAAGAGATGTGATTGAAGATACTGGAAAAAGAGCTTGTGTGGTTAATCAAAATGAAAAGAAATCATTCGAATGGGATAATTACATATCATCTGATGGAAAAGCTTGTTTGATTGATCAATATGATGAAAAGTTACCCGAGGGATTTAGCTGGGAGAATTTCTCTTGGGATAATTACATTCCTGATCAAGCTACAGCTCATACAGCTTTTGTTGCCAGAATTGAAGAAGACAGTGATAGCGATGATGTCACTAAGTATTATGCAAAAAGAATGGCTGAACATTTGAAACAAATGGCAGAAACTGATAGTGAAGATGAGAAAGTCAAGAAGAAAAAGAAGAAGGTGAAAACACCGGTGAGCAGTGATGATGAAACAACTCCGGTGATTCGAAAGAAAGTGAGAGTTCCAGAGTTCAAGATTGATGAAGAAGCTGTTGCTAAAAAGAGTCCAATAATTTGTGAAAATTGTGAAGTTGTAAAGAAACAAAATAGTTCTTTGATTCACAATATGAACAGATTAAAGGAATCTTATGATGTGCTCAACAAAGCGATGAACATGTATAATGACACAAGTGAAGAGCAGGCTACAGCAATGAAAACACTTCAAGGAGCTTTCATGGTTAAGCAAAAAGTTGTATACTGATGTGCGTGTAGTGTAATATATTTTTAATGTATATTTAAGCCCTTTTTACACTTTTAGCCAAGTTTTAAATTTATAAAACACGATATTCACTAACACTAAACACACATATGGGCAAGTGCACCCATCGTGGAGGTAGTATAGTGTTGGTAAGATACCGAGGTCGTCCAAGGACACAAGAGCTTTTAGTACCGGTTTATCCTTAACGTCTAATCAAATCAAAAAGTTAGAAAAGGTTTTTAAACTGAGAAAATAAAAACTAACTAGATGCTGAAAAATAAAAATAAAATAAAAACAGATAGACAAGATGAATCACTTGGATCCGACTCGTGTATTAGTATAACCTTTGATTATTTTCGCACTTTTGCACTTGTTTAAGAGATTATCTTAGTTATTGTAGTAGGCCCCTCTTTTGAAGGGGACGTTACCCTCAACCCAGTAGTTTGAGTCAGCAAGGATACAATCCTAAAGGGTTGGATTATTGGAAGATAATTAATTAAGTTATTAATGCAAATTGTGGTAGGCCCCGCTTTTGGCGGTGACGTTACCCTCGGCTAAGTAGTCTGAGTCAGCAGGGATACAGTCCTAAATAGCCGGGTTATAGTATTAATAGTAGTTAACTTATGAGGGGGTCAAAGAGTTTGGATCCCCGCCATCCAATACCTATGGGCATTGAAGGAGATCCTACTAAATTTGACCCAGGTCCCTTGCAGGACCTCTAAACGCTGAACAAGGGCAAGACCCTTACCAAACCGTTCCCTTAACCCCCGACCAGGTAGCCAACATACCTCCATATAGACCGTGGAGATATGAATGGTGAAAATCTTTTATTTTATATAGACAGTAAAATAATGTCAAGACACCACGGACAAACGATAAGGAAAGATCACCTTCAACATAAGTAGCTAGTTATTAAAGTCACTAATACAATACAAAACCAAATAAAAAGTGCAAAAAATTAAAAATAAAAAGTATTATACTAAACACTTGTCTTCACCAAGTGATGTAAGAGACTTAGGCAAACATGGCCTTGATTGTCAAGAACTCTTACGATCAATCTTGGATCCCGAGACGACTCACACACTCTATGATGGACAATGGATGATGGTGGTGGATGATGGTGTTATGGTGGTGGTGGGTGGTGGATGAAGTGTGAGAGAGGTGGTGTGCCAAGGGATGAGTTGAAATGAAACCAAGCACTCCTATTTATAGGCTGAACAGAAGGCTGGGCACGGCCCCGTGTCCGCTGGACACGCCCCCGTGCCCGTCTGACACTCTCTCTCTTCATTAATTGTAATTCGCAATTACAATTAATGCGCCTGCTGTACTTTCACCACGCCCCCGTGCTCACTGGACACGGCCCCGTGGTGGGCAATGGAAGCTTCTATAGGTTTGTCTTTTCTGCTGCTTCTTGGGCACGGCCCCGTGCTGGCTGAGCACGGGGCGTGTTCAGTCTTCTGACTTCTCTTCTTTGCTTGGGAGGATGCCGTTGAGGGGTCGGGCAATCCACTTTTGTTCCTTTTCTTGTATTTTTGTTAGAATTAGCTGTCTTTTTGCTTCTTTTGTGAATTTGAGCTCATTTCATCCTGAAAATACAAAAGGAAGACAAAAACACTCTTTTTCCAACATTAGTACTCAAAAAGGGTTAGTTTTATGCCTCATTTGATGTAATTTATATGTTGCATTTTACACACATCAAATACCCCCACACTTGAACTTTTGCTTGTCCTCAAGCAAAACTCTTTAAATATGTGGCTTACACTCCCAAATGGAATAGGTAGAAGAGAAGTTTTTTGGCTTGTCATAGAGTGTCGGGAATCCAATATCTTTTTGGTTTTATTTTTAATTTTTTTACAATCCTATTCGTTATGATTTATTTAGAACGTTTCATAAGAGAAATTACTTATTTAGGCTTAGCATGCCTTTTTAAAATTTCATTTATATACAAGTTCACATACCTCATGGGAGAAATCACTCAACACTCGGCCGAAGGTGTATTTTTTTAGTGAATCACTCGAGAGCGGCATGGAACTTACTCCTACCATAAGCTTGCCAAGCAATCAATCCTCCTCCTTTTTAACTATATAACTTTGTAAATATCAAGAGGACTTTTTGGGTGAAGGGTTAGTCTTGGGCTAAAGGTGGGTGGTTGGGTTAGTGGTTAGTAAAAGGGCGAAAAAGCGTAAAAAACGTCGGTTTTCGTAAAACACTTTGTTTTTAGTGACTTTTTATTTTGAAGTATTTCTCCAAACAAGATTTTGTTTTCATAGCTTTGTTTGTTTTTAACTTCATCATTTATTTCTTTTTTTTTTTGGTCACACGAAAAACCGAGCTTACGAAAAACCGAGCTTGTTACTAAAATAAAGGGTGAAAATAAAAAGGGTTTTTTGTGGGTAAAAAGGGTTTTAGGGTAAAGAAATGAAATGTTTAGGCTCAAAGGGGTTAACTAGGGGGATTTTGGGTAGGTGGTAAAAAAAATGAAAAATATTGGTGTAGAAAGAAAAATGGTTAGTCCTAATGCCTCCATCATTTGCTTACTTGGGTTTAAGTTGGTAAGGACCGGGAATGAATCGTCGTGGCAAGTTCTAGAGTTGTAAGTGTTGGTGCACTACATCTGCACATGATAAAATCCAAAAACATTAGAAAATTTGAAAAAGACAAAAACATGATAAAATCCAAAAATGAGTTTGTTGTGAAAAAGAGGAAATGATAGTGTGACAACTCGAATTTCCAAGATTCCTATTTTGCATTTATTGCACGTTCTTGTATTGTTTAGTTGTTTATTTGCACAATTGATTGCTATGGAATTGTATACGTTTTGATTCAATGAAGTGCATTGTGTGCTTATGCATGGTTATGTGTTATTTGTGATAGACTGGTCAAATATGTGAACTTGGTGGTGAAACTGTGAAATTGATGTGAGATGGTGTACTTGTGTAAGATATAGTAATTCAGGGTGTGTAGTGAAAATTAAACTATACTTAACCCTAACCCTTCACTAAACCTCACACAAGAAATCAAAGCACGTACTTTCATTCTTTGGTTTTCTCTGGCAATCATCACATCATCATTGGCAAGCTATTCATCACTTTCGATTTCTACATTTTCTCTAGAATCAACACAAGGTAAATGATTATTGTTTATTGATTGCTTAATTGTATCAATTCTTGATTCTTGATTATGTATGCATGAAAAACCCTAGTTTCACATGTGATGTTTCTGTGTTTAAGGATTCTGATTGTTGAGAAACGAATATGAATAGTTGTATGCTCGTTAGATTGTTCTTGTAATGATTAATTGTTGATCATAGGTGGATTGGTTATGATTCTGCCGTCAATATGAATAAAATTAGGGTTTTTGTTCGTATGCGTAACTGTTATTCATGAGACTGATGCTTGCTCGATGATTGTTGATCTGAGTTTTGTAACGTAATGAGGTAGTCTGACTTTTAATGTGATGACTTGTCTGAGTTTTAAACCATGAAATCTAGTCCGACTTTTATCACATAGAGATAGGTCCGACCTTTTAAGGTGATAACAAGGTCCGAATTTTAAAGATAACATAAGTCCGACCTTTATGCTTATATTGATGTCCGAATTTCATGGCATTGTGATGTCCGATCTTTAACACTTGAAAGGGTGGTCCGAGTTTAATGCCCCTCACTTGTCCGACTTTTATTTGGATCTTAGGGTGTCCGAGTTTTGGAAGGGGCAGCCCTTAGTCCGACTTTGTGAAGCCCAAAACCCTGTCCGAGTTTCTAACTCCCCTCACAAGGTCCGAGTTTTGATAGACCTTCCTCAGGTCCGACTTTGTGACTTCATTTCCCCTTGGTCCGAGTTTCACCCCTTCTCTTCCTTTGTCCGAGTTTTTAAGGTAAGGAAGCCCCACCCTAGGTCCGACTTTCATATTGTAAGGACTCTTGTCCGACTTTTGAACAGGGGAAACCCCCCCCCCACATATTTGTCTGAGTTTTAGAAGGGCAAGGCCCTGTCTGATGTTATGTGATATTCAATTTGAAACAATGAACTGTATGATATGTAATGACTAACCTGTTAAGCTTATTAACGATAATAACATGTTAAGTACGATAACGTTGGCAATTAGGTTAAATATCCACGGTAGATTAAACAGTAAAAATCAAAGACGTGACGCATGAATTATGTGAATACGATTAACTGTCTACGTGATGTATGATTCTGTATGATCGCATGATACTGAATGCAACTGTATGATACCGTATATGTGAACATTCGATGTGATATCAGACTGTACACAATAAGCACACAAAACACATTGCTTGAATGTCAATGACTTACAAACCCTAATTGGATGCAAACACTTACATCGTGTCATGTGCAATATATCCTAGGTCGTGTGTAACGGACTTAGACATTTGATAAACCCTAGAAGCAATAACATACCGAGCAAACCAAGGTGAGTTCACACTCTTACCAAGGCATGGGATTCCCGGGTTGAGGGAATGGGATTGAAGGGTTAAGGTTGAATAGATTCGTACTGACACTAATACTAGACTACCATACCACTGTCCTCGGTTGTGCAGGACACATACTTATACTTACTACTATCCTCGGTTGTGAAGGATACTCACGTAAAACCTACGTGTACTTATACTTACTACTATCCTCGGTTGTGAAGGATACTCACGTAAAACCTACGTGTACTTATACTTACTACTATCCTCGGTTGTGAAGGATACTCACGTAAAACCTACGTGTACTTATACTTACTACTATCCTCGGTTGTGAAGGAAACTCACGTAAAACCTACGTGTACTTATACTTACTACTATCCTCGGTTGTGAAGGATACTCACGTAAAACCTACGTGTACTTATACTTACTACTATCCTCGGTTGTGAAGGATACTCACGTAAAACCTACGTGTATTTATACTTACTACTATCCTCGGTTGTGAAGGATACTTATGGTTACGAATAGTCTAGTGGTTATACAACATGGGAAGCCCCCACCAATAGAACGCACTATCGGCCCAGAAGAGCCACATGTTACATACGAACTTACTATTACGCGTTTACTTTCTGTGAACTCGCTCAACTAGTGGTTGATCCTCTGTTACATGCCTTGCAGGTCGTTAGGTACATGGAGCTTGCACAGGGAGGAGCAGGTCGTTGTGGGCTTGGATCGTGATTATCTTGTTAAACACTTATGATACTTGATACTTTATTACGATGGGTTTTAGTTATACGCTTCCGCTAAACAATGATAACTTACTTATGTTTTTGGAACACCTTTCATATGGATTGGGTTTGGTTTAATAGCAATTACTTTTACTATATATATATTGTTCTATATGATTGGTGGCTTGATCCTGGTCCGTCACGCTCCCAAGCGGTGATACTCCGCAGGTGGATTTTGGGGGTGTGACAGATAGTACATCAGTGGACTATCACAACATGCTAAAGAATTGGAAAGTTTAAATGTGATAAACGATCTTACTGCGGATGTGTCAGTAGATTTTCGCACATTTAGTAAATTGAAACGAGATATAAACCTAAATCAAACTTGCTTTATTCGTGGGTAACTATTCTTGAATATATGGGTAACCCCCGAAATCTTGTTTGAAAGGTCCCGTATTCTGAGATACTAGGTCTTTATACTCAGTGATATCTGGGGTATTATCCCGGGACTTCTGCTGTATGGAAGTACTGACCTAGTCCCCGGATAATGCTTTTCGCAAAATGCTTGAAAAAGCGCCGCCCTCAGCAATCTGATTAAACAATAAAATTGATAGTCATTGCTGTTGTAAAAAAGATCCTCTAAAGGGGACCCACCAAAAGTCGAGCCGTCATCTCTCTGCTGAACGGAAGTTCTGACCTGAGCTCTCACGGTTTCGCATCTACCCCTTTACAGATATCATCTGTGGTATACTTACCTGTAAGACTGAATATTTGGGATCTGGATACAGGAGTATATTCAAGTGGAGTGATACACAATTAAGTTTAAGTCTCTAAAACATTAATATCGTATCTCGAATCAATTGAAGTCTGTGTGAAAATTAAAGTGGACAAACATACTGACAATCTAGGTAAATTGTTTATAACTGAGTATGTTTAAAGCTTAACGGTGTTGGTGATTTGTCTTAAAACTGATATGATCCTCTTGCACGAGCTCACAAAAATATTGTTTGTAAATAGTTTATTTCTGCTTTCTATTTTCTTTCAAAAAATCCAAAAAGATTTTTAGTGTGTTTTAGCATAAATTTTTGAAAAGTCAAAAAGATTTTCGACAACTGATGTTGAATAGCTGATTTTCAAAATTCCGAGTGCTAAACATGATGAGCAACACTTGAGGGAGAGTGTTTGTGTGGAGTTTAAATGTTTTTATAAATCTAACCTTTCTAGTGGTTCATCAAAATCTCGGTGTTGATAGAAAATCTGAATTGGTGCAGGGGTATATGTTTGATATATATGTGAAAGAAATTTACTTTGAGGTAGAGTTTATGCAGGAAAACCAGACAACGATCCTGAAGATGTTGCTGAAGATCAAAGGAATGCCAGCAAATCGAGAGGGGGAGTCTGAAGATAGAGAGAGAAAAGCCCAAAGACTGATCAAGACTGAAGATCTGAAGATACAGCATTGTTGTGACTCGATAGTCGACTCCATCAACATCTGAGGGGGAGTTTGTTGGTGCACTACATCTGCTGATTTCGTCTTGTATCGAGTCATAGTTTTAGAATGATAGATCTGGGCACGTAATACGAAAAGTTATGAGAATTGTATAGATTTAGGTTGTTTGGATCGCTCATAGGTCCATTAGGATTAATGGATCGCTTGAACGTCAAGAGCTGGATCGCTCGAATGACCAAGACATGGATCGCTCGTGTGGAAACTGTCTTGAACCGCTCGAGTGACATGTATGGACCGCTTATTGGGCCTGTCCAATAAGCGGTTCCAAAGCTCTATATATACCTGATGAGCGATTTCATTTGTAACGGGTGACTGAATCTCGTACCGAAGTGCTGCCGGATCGAGAACTGATTGTATTTACCGTCAAATCAATAGAAAAGGAGTTTAAAGTGAATTGCAAGCTATTCCTACGTTGATTACTTGTTTTCCGCACCTGTAATTGACGAAAACACCTCTGATCGACTCATTCGGGTCGCTATACGATCCTACAAGTGGTATCAGAGCTTCAGGAGGAGGAGTTCTACAGAGAATAGCTGGAAATCGTCAAAAATTCTGTCTTCTACACCTTCTTTTTCAGATTCAGACACTTTCAACGGTCGAAATTTGCTGAAAATCTCAGGGATTGTGCGCGATAGTATAGAGACAAACCCTTGAAAGTTTGGAGCTAAAATTCGAAGGAAAAACAGGTCCGATTGGCAATTCGCTTATTCGAACAAGTTCTGAACCGCTCATTCGGATGATTATGGACCGCTTATCCGGACAATTGTGGATCGCTCATTCGGTCGAGTGACCTGGATCGCCCCAAATCAACTTGTCAGTCCGCTCGAACAACATCATTTCTGGACCGCTCATAGGATTGTGATTGGATCGCTCATTCTGACAAGTGTGGACCGCTTTTTCGAACAGTACTTGGACCGCTCCAAATGAAGTTTGTCCAGCCCGTTTATTTGGACACATCCGATTCGTTCATTTGATCTTATTGGACCGCTTTTGTGACATTTTGATCATCTAGTCCGCTTTTGTGTACAGTTGACATCCCCAGTTCGCTTTTAAGACTGTTTGAAATATTTTTCGAAAATTTGAAAATGGACGAGGATTTCTATAATGCGTTCGCTACTCCTAGTACCCCAATCACCGCTATTCAAACCACAATGCTAGAAAACGAAACAGGGACGATGCAAAAACCTCCCAAACTAATGAACATCGAAGAATATAAGGGTTGGGAAGGTCGGTTTGAAAATTGGGTGCAAGCGAATTATCTTGATGCTTGAGAATGCGTAGAAACAAAGTATGTTCGACCATTGAACGATGATGAAGAACCTGTTCCAATCAAAGATCTTACTGCTGATGCTCGGAAAAAGTACAAAGACGAGAAAATGATGCTTAGTCTTCTTCAACAGGCAGTGAAGGAAGATATCATGGTTCTTTTACAGCATAATGGAACGTCGTACTCAATTTGGAAAGCTTTACGTTCGAAGTTTAGAGGAAGTGAGGAGATGGTCAAGAGTAAAAAGTCACTTTTGAAGAAAGAGTTCGATTTATTCCGAGGGCTGAAAAATGAGAGTACGAGAGAAATTATTGAACGATATTGTAATCTGCTTGCTAATATGAAAAGATTGAGTATTGAAAAGAGTAATGAAGAGTTGATTGAGAAACTTGCTGATGCGTTGCCATATGAGACGTGGGGCACATACTTGATGATGCTCAGAAACAAGAAAGGTTTTAGCAATCTGACACTCAGTAAGTTCATTGAAAAGATTGAGGCTCAAGAGATGGAACAGAGAAAAGTTATCCGAATGAAAGACTTCGATGGTGAACAAGATATCAGGTTATATTATAAAGCTGGGGTAAATGAGAAATCGTCGAGTTCATCTCCAAAGATTGTTACTGGTATGAGTGCCAAAAGTGTATCTGAAAGTCCATCACCTGGATCAAGCAGCAAAACCAGTTTTACTTCATTTCCATCATTTGATCCAAACATCTCAGCAACTAAGAATGGGAGAAAATTACAGTGTAACATTGTATTGAATCTTGAGAATGATCAAGATTATTCTGAGGAAATTGCCAAAAACCAAATGTCTTTATTAGGAATGGTTTTAGAATCTTACACTTGTTTTGTTGCAGGTCGTATCGGCAATCCAATGTTAACCAAAGAAGATTACGACCAGATAGATGCTGAAGAGATGGAACTGATGGACATAAAGTGGTGTCTGGCTAGTGTTTTACGGAGAGCTGAGAAATTCAAACAAATCACGGGGAGAGATGATCTTCGTGATGCGAATGTTTCTACTTTAGGTTTTGACAAATCTAAAGTCACTTGTTTTCGGTGCAGGGAAAAAGGCCACTTCAAGAAAGAGTGCACTAACCGTGAAGCAAGTGGAGCTCAAAATCCGTTCAACAACAACAACGATTACTATCGCAAAGCCATCTATCACCAAGTTGGTCAATCATCTCAACAACAAAAACATCAAGCTCAGACTGCACATGGAAGAGATGTGGTTGAAGATACAGGAAAGAGAGCTTGTGTGAGCAGTTATGATTGTGGAAAAAGAAGAGATGGTAGTGCTTTGATAATTGATCAAGATGATGAGAGGTTACCAGAAGGTTTTAACTGGGCAAATTTTACTTGGGATGATTATATTCCTGATCAAACCACAGCGTACACTGCTTTTACAGCAAAGATTGTAGATGATAGTGATGATGATACAGAGTATTGGGCTAGAAAATACAGAGAAGATATGAAGTTGCTTGCTGAGAGTGATAGCGAAGATGAAAAAGCTAAGAAGAAAAAGAAGAAGATTAAAACGCCGGTGAGTAGTGATGATGAAGAAGTGCCAGTGGTGAGAAGGCAAAAGGTGACAGAAGTACCTAAGTTTAAAGTTGAAGAAAAAGTTGATGCAAAAGAAGTTCCTGTGAAATGTGAAAACTGTGAGATTGTGAAAAAGCAGAACAGCACGTTGATTTACAACTTAAACAGTCTGAAGGAGTCTTATGATGTACTGAACAAGACAATGAATCAGTACAATCAAACTAGTGAAGAACAAGCAGTTGCTATGAAGACTCTTCAGGGAGCGTTTATGACTAAACAAAAAGTTGTAAACAATTACATTGAAAAATGTGCTGCTTTAGAACAAAAACTTGAGCTGCAACAAATCGAAACGGAGAGAGTTAATCGTTTATTAAAAAGTTACTCATGTACTTCCTATGTGATTGACAGGATTTATCCTACAGTTGAAAGCATGAAGGTCTGGGAAGAAGATGAGATAACTAAAGAAAAAGCAGCTGAAGTTAGTGTTGGAGAAAAGATTGCTGACAAGAAGAAGAGTGACAAGATAAAGGATACTGAAAAGACGTCATCTGGTAAGAAGAAAAGTGTCAGTTATAACAGATGTCCACCTCCACTGGAAAATGGATACTTGCCTAGACATCCTAACGATGAAAGAGTCAAAAAGGCCACAAATCTACAGTGGGAGTCAGAGTCATCGGTCAATCTTCCAGAAAGTATTGATGTTGTGTTTACATCATCTGACACTGATCAACAGTCTCAATTGATGAAGAAAGTCGTGGATCATGTGTTAGATAGTGATGACAGTGAAGAGTCAAAGTCGGAGTCCGCGTCAGAGTCAAAATCTGAGTCAAAAACTCCGAGTCAAACAGAAAAACAGGGAAAATTAGTTTATGATAGAAAATTCCTGTTATCAAAATTTAATTTGGATGATGGATTGTTTAAAGTTGCTTATACTTTGAATAATTCAGACAAATTATATTCTGATGAGGAATTTCCTATAAGAGGTGTCAAAACTGAATTGATAAACAAGGTTTTCAAACTCACAGAAATTAATATTTCTGAAATGAAAAACTTATGTCTTAATGAAAAATCTAAAAAATACACCTCAAGAGTACAACAGAGATTAAACAAGAAAAAGAATTACGGTTGTGGTTCAGATTTCCAAAAGAGATCAAACCATAGCGGTAATTTCAAAAAGAAAGGATTAGGTTTTAATCCTACAGAAAAACAGAAAAATGAAAAATATGTTCGTGATTTTCAATCCAAGATGTCATTTGTTTCAGGTACGTCAACTAGTGAAGAAGAAAAGACAAGTTTCTGGAGGGAAACGAACAGTGAGTTTCTGAAAAAGATACAAGCTGAACAAAAGAAGGACTCAAGAACCTGTTTCAAGTGCAACAACGTTGGACATATCGCCAAAGATTGTTCTCAGGCGATACAATCAAAACATGGAGTTTTTCGCAAAATCTCAGAAAAGGTGTTTGCGTTCGAATCACCATTTAATAGAACAAAACTGTTTAAAGATTCTATTTTTGAAACTGGTGAGAGTTCGAACAAGTTTTACAAAAAGAGAGCCAAATCTGACAATCAGAAATGGGTTGTGAAGAAAGGTGGTAAAAGTTCTAGCGATGATTCTGATAGATCAAAATCAGAGGAGCTATCTTCAGGCGATGAAACTGATTCCACAAAGTCAGTTGAGCCACAAGTTGTGTCAAAATGTGAAGCTGATGTAAAAGTTGAGAACTCAGTTCCGAGTGTTAGTGATGATGAGTTTCCATCACTTCGGGCTGAAAATTATAAAAAGAAAATTGGTAAAGTTGAGATTTCTAATCAATTTTATCATGATGAACAGGAATTTGATGCTGAGAAGGTCTTTAACCCCAAGGTAAAACACATCTTTGGCAAGATGATTGATCGAAAAGTCAAAGGGGTTAAGGAATTTTATGAGAAGAAAACAAAGAAAGAAAAGGTTGAACCATCCCTGGTTTGTGACTGGGATGGTACATATTATGAACAGTAAGTTTCAGGAATTGCCGGAGCTCCCAGGTTGGTAAGCGTGGAGCATGAATCGGCATCTTTCTTGAATTTTATTCTGTAAAGTCAATTATGCAAACGGTAAACAGGTTTGTTTATGATTGTTGATGTTTTATAATTGGTACAGAGGTTTCTGAACTGAAAATGGTAAATCAAGGACATTAAGTTGTACTTGTATTTTCCTACATTGGTTGGTAGACAAGATGATGAACCACAACCCTGAACTTTTGTTGGATATTCCTACAATTGATAAACCTACAATTGGTAAAATCAATCAAACGTATTTTCCGGAAAAACCATTTTGATTAAAACAAACTTAAGTGTTTTGAAATCTTAATGGGAAAATAGTTTGTTGATAGGGGGAGTTGTGATTGTTTATGCCTAGTGAATGGCGATTTGAGGTGATTTGATATCGGTTGTCATGTTTCTGTACAGTTTGTTTTCATATTTTCGTTAATGTGTTTGCATTTTAGGGGGAGTAGAAAATTTCAGAAAATCCAAAAACATTAGAAAATTTGAAAAAGACAAAAACATGATAAAATCCAAAAATGAGTTTGTTGTGAAAAAGAGGAAATGATAGTACATCAGTGGACTATCACAACATGCTAAAGAATTGGAAAGTTTAAATGTGATAAACAATCTTACTGCGGATGTGTCAGTAGATTTTCGCACATTTAGTAAATTGAAACGAGATATAAACCTAAATCAAACTTGCTTGATTCGTGGGTAACTATTCTTGAATATATGGGTAACCCCCGAAATCTTGTTTGAAAGGTCCCGTATTCTGAGATACTAGGTCTTTATACTCAGTGATATCTGGGGTATTATCCCGGGACTTCTGCTGTATGGAAGTACTGACCTAGTCCCCGGATAATGCTTTTCGCAAAATGCTTGAAAAAGCGCCGCCCTCAGCAATCTGATTAAACAATAAAATTGATAGTCATTGCTGTTGTAAAAAAGATCCTCTAAAGGGGACCCACCAAAAGTCGAGCTGTCATCTCTCTGCTGAACGGAAGTTCTGACCTGAGCTCTCACGGTTTCGCATCTACCCCTTTACAGATATCATATGTGGTATACTCACCTGTAAGACTGAATATTTGGGATCTGGATACAGGAGTATATTCAAGTGGAGTGATACACAATTAAGTTTAAGTCTCTAAAACATTAATATCGTATCTCGAATCAATTGAAGTCTGTGTGAAAATTAAAGTGGACAAACATACTGACAATCTAGGTAAATTGTTTATAACTGAGTATGTTTAAAGCTTAACGGTGTTGGTGATTTGTCTTAAAACTGATATGATCCTCTTGCACGAGCTCACAAAAATATTGTTTGTAAATAGTTTATTTCTGCTTTCTATTTTCTTTCAAAAAATCCAAAAAGATTTTTAGTGTATTTTAGCATAAATTTTTGAAAAGTCAAAAAGATTTTCGACAACTGATGTTGAATAGCTGATTTTCAAAATTCCGAGTGCTAAACATGATGAGAAACACTTGAGGGAGAGTGTTTGTGTGGAGTTTAAATGTTTTTATAAATCTAACCTTTCTAGTGGTTCATCAAAATCTCGGTGTTGATAGAAAATCTGAATTGGTGCAGGGGTATATGTTTGATATATATGTGAAAGAAATTTACTTTGAGGTAGAGTTTATGCAGGAAAACCAGACAACGATCCTGAAGATGTTGCTGAAGATCAAAGGAATGCCAGCAAATCGAGAGGGGGAGTCTGAAGATAGAGAGAGAGAAGCCCAAAGACTGATCAAGACTGAAGATGTGAAGACACAGCATTGTTGTGACTCGATAATCGACTCCATCAACATCAGAGGGGGAGTTTGTTGGTGCACTACATCTGCTGATTCCGTCTTATATCGAGTCATGGACTTAAGATGTTAGATCTGGGCACGTAATACGAAAAATTGTGAAGATTGTATAGATTTAGATAGTTGGATCGCTCATAGGTCCATTAGGATTAGTGGATCGCTCGAACGTCAAGAGCTGGATCGCTCGAATGACCAAGACATGGATCGCTCGTGTGGCAACTGTCTTGAACCGCTCGAGTGACATGTATGGACCGCTTATTGGGCCTGTCCAATAAGCGGTTCCAAAGCTCTATATATACCTGATGAGCGATTTTATTTGTAATGTTGGCTGAATCTCGTACCGAAGTGCTGCCGGATCGAGAACTGAGTGTATTTACCGTCAAATCAATAGAAAAGGAGTTTAAAGTGAATTGCAAGCTATTCCTACGTTAATTACTTGTTTTCCGCACCTGTAATTGACGAAAACGCCTCTGATCGACTCATTCGGGTCGCGATACGATCCTACAGTAAGAACCAAGCGGCTATTCACACAAGAAACGAAAAATGAGCATTTAGTCTAAAGATGTGAATTTGTATGCTCAATAAAGGCTCAAAACTCACTTTTGTGGGAATGGGTTTTTAATGTGATCAAGTATATATAATCAAATTTTAATTAGACTTGTTATGCCGTTTCATAATTTTCTTATGTTGGTTCTTGTTTATCACGACGCTCTCGGTTGTAAAATTTGTAAAACTATAACCTTATTAATCTTAGGATTCCTAACTTAAACTTTAGACAAGTAAAAAAAATGAAATTTTTTGAAAAAAATTTGGGGTGTTTAGCGGTTCCAATAGAGTTTTGTGTAAGGCTTGTTGTTAGGACTTGCAAAATTTCAAGGTTTTAGCTTCCCCCCCCCCCACACTTAAATTACACATTGTCCTCAATGTGTCCCAAAAATAAATTTTTAGGTTGATTGGATGTGTAATGTGGTGTTAAAAAGCAAAGATTTATGTTACTGGCAGTCTGGACACGGCCCCGTGGGGACCGGACACGGCCCCGTGTTCAGGTGCCAGTAACAGAAATTAAAGAAATGAGACAGAAGCCTGGACACGGGGGCGTGTCTGGTGAACACGGCCCGTGTCCAGTTACCTGAACTGGGCATTTTTCTACAGGGGGTTCAGCACGGGGCCGTGTTGGTTGAGCACGGCCCGTGTTGAGCCTTCTGTAATGGAGAAATTTGTGTCAGGTTGCCTCGTTCTTGTGCATGGGGCCATTTTTCTCGTTCCCTTTTTAATCCTTTACCACCATGAGTGTGTTTTATTTATTATAAACCATCAAACTTTTTTAAAAACCATCATGTCATTGCAACCATAGAGAGATACATATAGTTCCTAAATAAAATAAAATAAAAACTTAACTAAATAGGTCAGGAAATACACGAGATTATCATAAAGGGTTCTACTTCTTAAGAAAATTTCGAGAATAGTTTCCCGATGTAGTAGGACCTTTGGCCAATGGTTCCCTAGATGTCATTCAAAGCCATTCTTCTATCTCCCGTGGAAGGAAGAAGGCGGCTTCATTTTCCTTAGTGGCTTGAGGGGGAACACTCATCGGGACTCCTCGCACCACCCTTTGCGGAGGCTCTTGGTGCATGGCATACCATTCGGCCGGAATGATGACCTCGGGCACTACATTCCACGCTCTTTGGGTTATTACGGGAACCAAAGGCGGGGAAGCAAGAAGGTTTAACCTCTGGTGCAAGAGGTTAACCTCTCGAAGACAACCCTCCAATCCCACCGTCAGATGGTTGATACGGTCCACTAACATTTCCTCCACTCCCGTCATTTCGTCAATGGCCTCCCTTAAGGCGTAAACATAGTTCACCAGGGAGTCTTCTGCTGTGGACGACCTCCTCCCCTGTCGGTTATTTCTTGAAGATGACCCGCTTGCTCTGCTTGCTATTTTCTGAGAAAGAAACCGAAGAGAAATAAATTTTTACAAAACAGTACCTCGGACACGGCCCCGTGTTCGCTGAACACGGCCCCGTGTCCATTTGTCTGCAGGATTTTAGGCTAAGGATTCCTGGAGTTTTAAATTATTTTCATGATTTTTAACTATGGTTTAAGCTTAGATAATTTAAAACGAAGTGATACAACTAACTTTAAACAAGAATCCGTTAGCAAATAATCTTACAAACTTCACATAGAGGGTTCGAATCATGGAGTTTCCAAGCTTCCATGGAGGAAATGTTGAAAAATTTTGAAAGAAGAGGAAATGAACAAAAGTGGAAGGGACAAGATGGTCCTTGGGAACCTTCTTTTAGCACTTAACTAGGATGGTATGAGTGAAGATCCCGGGAATCTCTGTCTAGTGAAGTGGTAAAAAATGAGCAGGAATCAGGCTGCATTTAAAGAAAACGACAGCGCACTGGACACGGCCCCGTGTTCGCTGGACACGGCCCCGTGTGCAGAGAAAATCCTGACACATTTTGTCCGTATTCTGACAAAATCAGCAGAGAATCTTTTAGGTGAGCATGGGGGCGTGTTGACCGGACACGGCCCCGTGTCTGGAGGCTGTCTTATGGAGTTTTGTTGTTCCTAAGGACCTTATTGATATCGGGTGGTTCCTTACTGGTTGGAACAACCCCAAAGTGCCTAAGATACCTTAATTGTCCTAGACTAAGGCGAGAACGCAAGAGGTTGTCGGTGAGGGTAATTCCTATTTTTATTCTAGGTGGACAAGTCCAACCCTTTTCCGGGCTCTCGTTAAAGAAGGTGTATGCCGAATCGCTCAGGTCTATGTATGCACCGAACGAAGTCGGTGGAGAGTCCTTCACGGCACAATCGGCACAGGGACGACTATCGTCCAAGTCTTTTCTAGGTATGAAGGTATTTTCGGGAGCAACGAGGTTGTTGGAATGCGGTTCCAACATTTCTTCATGGTCATCGTCTTGGGGCGGATCAATAAAATCCTTCCTAAGTTCTTTTGACCAATTTAGAATTAGCTCTTCTAGTTGAAATAACTCGTCAAGGAGCATTTCCCCTAGAATGTCTGGCTGGGCGCATTCGAGGGAGAGATAGTGCTTATTTTTACTTTCGCCCCTCTTAAGGTTATAAGGAATTGGTGGGTCTATATAGTGGGGCCTATAATTTAGGAAGTAACATTTTAATTCTTCATGTTCGCCCCCACATAATTGACACCACATACCATAAGAGTGCCGAAAGTAAAAAGAATTACTATCACTCATGTTTATGTCAGAAATTACCAACCGCCGGGATCTAACGGTTCTGTTTTCAGTAAGAGAATCTTGGGCACGGGGCGTGTTGAGTGAGCACGGCCCCGTGTTCAGGTTACTGTCTGACTTTAAACAGGATTGCCAGTTCCAATGATTGAGCACGGGGGCGTGTTCAGCGGGCACGGCCCGTGCTGAGCTCTGCAGAAGCTGAAAAACTAAGAAAAATCCTAAAAAATTAAAAAGAAAAATAAAAAATATGATTAGACCGTTGATTCCTAACTTTCTTAAAATCCTTGTGCCCCCGGCAACGGCGCCAAAAACTTGATGTGCGTGTAGTGTAATATATTTTTAATGTATATTTAAGCCCTTTTTACACTTTTAGCCAAGTTTTAAATTTATAAAACACGATATTCACTAACACTAAACACACATATGGGCAAGTGCACCCATCGTGGACGTAGTATAGTGTTGGTAAGATACCGAGGTCGTCCAAGGACACAAGAGCTTTTAGTACCAGTTTATCCTCAACGTCTAATCAAATCAAAAAGTTAGAAAAGGTTTTTAAACTAAGAAAATAAAAACTAACTAAATGCTGAAAAATAAAAATAAAATAAAACCAGATAGACAAGATGAATCACTTGGATCCGACTCGTGTGTTAGTATAACCTTTGATCAATCTTGGATCCCGAGATGACTCACACACTCTATGATGGACAATGGATGATGGTGGTGGATGATGGTGTTATGGTGGTGGTGGGTGGTGGATGAAGTGTGAGAGAGGTGGTGTGCCAAGGGATGAGTTGAAATGAAACCAAGCACTCCTATTTATAGGCTGAACAGAAGGCTGGGCATGGCCCTGTGTCCGCTGGACACGCCCCCGTGCCCGTCTGACACTCTCTCTCTTCATTAATTGTAATTCGCAATTACAATTAATGCGCCTGCTGTACTTTCACCACACCCCCATGCTCACTAGACACGGCCCAGTGGTGGGCAATGGAAGCTTCTATAGGTTTGTCTTTTCTGCTGCTTCTTGGGCACGGCCCCGTGCTGGCTGAGCACGGGGCGTGTTCAGTCTTCTGACTTCTCTTCTTTGCTTGGGAGGATGCCGTTGAGGGGTCGGGCAATCCACTTTTGTTCCTTTTCTTGTATTTTTGTTAGAATTAGCTGTCTTTTTGCTTCTTTTGTGAATTTGAGCTCATTTCATCCTGAAAATACAAAAGGAAGACAAAAACACTCTTTTTCCAACATTAGTACTCAAAAAGGGTTAGTTTTATGCCTCATTTGATGTAATTTATATGTTGCATTTTACACACATCATATACAACTATATTGAGAAGTATACTGAACTCGAACAGAAATTGGAACTTCAAAGAATTGAAACTGAAAGGGTTAACCGTTTATTGAAAAGTTACTCATGTTCGTCTTATGTCATTGACATGATTTATCCGACAACTGAGAGCTTGAAGGCATTTGAGGACAATGATGTAACTGAAGAAAAGAAAGTTTCTGAAGAAAAGGTTGAAGAAAACACTCCGGTGAAAAAGATTAAAAAGAAGAAAGACACTAAAAAGATGTCATCTGGTAAGAACCAAGGTGTCAGTTACAACAGATGTCCACCCCCGCTGGAAAATGGATATCTGGCTAGAAATCCAAATGATGAAAGAGTCAAAAAGGCAACAAATTTACAGTGGGAGTCGGAGTCGTCTATCAATCTACCAGATAGTATTGATGTTGTGTTTACATCGTCTGAAACTGATCAACAGTCTCAATTGATGAAGAAAGTCGTGGATCATGTGTTAGAAAACGATGAAATAGAGGAGTCAAAGTCGGAGTTCGCGTCAGAGTCAAAGTCTGAGTCAAGCACTCCATGTCAAACAGAAAAACAGGGCAAAATAGTTTATGATAGAAAATTTTTGTTGTCAAAATCTAATTTGGATGATGGATTGTTCAAAGTTGCATACACTTTGAATGATTCTGGCAAATTATATTCTGATGAGTAATTTCCAATAAGAGGTGTCAAAACTGAATTGATAAACAAGGTTTTCAAACTCACCGAAATTAATATTTCTAAAATAAAAGACTTATGTCTTAATGAAAAACCTAAAATGTACACCTCAAGAGTACAACAAAGATTAAACAAAAAAAGAATTACAGTTCTGGTTTCGTTTTCCAAAAGAAATCAAACCAAAACGGTAATTTCAAAAAGAAAGGTCTAGGTTTTACTCCTACAGAAAAATGAAAATTATGTTCGTGATTTTAAATCTAAAATGAAATTTGTTTCAGGAACGTCATCTGAAGAAGAAGAAGAAAAGAAAGCATTCTGGAGACAGTCAAACAATGAATTCCTTGCAAAGAAGCAAGATGAATTGAAGAGAATGGCTGAGGAGAATACAGATACGAGAACCTGTTTCCGGTGCAACACTGTTGGACATATTGCCCGAGATTGTTTTAAGGCAATACAATCAAAACAGGGAGTATCTTGTAAACTCAAGGAAAAAGTAATTGAGTTCGAACCACCAATTGATAGAACAAAATTGTTTAAAAACTCTACATTTGAAATTGGTGAATGTTCGAATAAGTTTTACAAGAAGAGAGCAAAATCTGACAACCAAAAATGGGTTGTTAAGATAGTTGGTGAAAGCTCTAGCGATGATTCTGATAGATCAAAATCAGAGGAGCTATCTTCAGGCGATGAAACTGATTCCATAAAATCAGTTGAGCCACAAGTTGTTTCAAAATGTGAAGCTGATGTAAAAGATGAAAAATCAGTTCCGATTGTGAATGATGAGGAGTTTCCATCACTTCGGGCTGAGAATTATAAAAAGAAAATTGGTAAAGTTGAAATTTCTAACCAATTTTCTAATGATAAACAGGAATTTGATGCTGAGAAGGTCTTTAACCCCAAGGTAAAACATATCTTTGGTAAGATGATTGATCGAAAAGTCAAAGGGGTTAAAGAATTTTATGAGAAGAAAACAAAGAAAGAAAAGGTTGAACCATCCCTGGTTTGTGACTGGGATGGTACATATTATGAACAATGAGTCTCAGGACTTGCCGGATCTTCCAGGTTTGTAAGCGTGGAGCATGAATCGGCATCTTTCTTAAGTTTTATTCGGTAACGTCAATCATTCAAACGGTAAAAGGTTTGTTTGTGTTTGCTTGCTAGTGGTTTCATAATTACAAGTGGTTAGGAGAGTTGATTGTGCATTGTTTGCATATGGTAAATCAAGGACATTAATTTGTACTTGTATTTTCCTACAAGTAATTGAAAGTCAAGATGATGAACGACATCCCCATCCTTACAAGTGGTAAAATCAATCAAACTTATTTTCCGGAAAAACCATTTTGATTAAAACAAACTTAAGTGTTTTGAAATCTAAATGGGAAAATAGTTTGTTGATAGGGGGAGATCTGATTGTTACGCCAAAAGAATGACGAATTGATGTGATTTGATATCAGTTGTCATATTTCTTTAATGTGTTTGCATTTTAGGGGGAGTAGAAAATTTCAGAAAATCCAAAAACATTAGAAAATTTGAAAAAGTAAAAAACATGATAAAATCAAAAAATGAGGTCTGTTGCGAAAAAGAGGAAATAATAGTACATCAGTGGACTATCACAACACGCTAAAGAAATGTAAAGTAAAAATGTGATAAACAATCTTACTGCGGATGTGTCAGTAGTTTTGCACACACTTAGTAAATTGAAACGAGATATAAACATAATTCAAACTTGCTTAATTCGTGGGTAACTATTCTTGAATATATGGGTAACCCCCGAAATCTTGTTTGAAAGGTCCCTTATTCTGAGATACTAGGTCTTTATACTCAGTGATATCTGGGGTATTATCCCAGGACTTCTGCTGTATGGAAGTACTGACCTAGTCCCCGGATAATACTTTCTGCAAAAAGCTTTGAAATATAAGCTCGCCCTCAGCATGCTGATGAAACAATAAAATTGGTAGTCGATGTTGTTGTAATTAAAAGATCCTCTAAAGGGGACACACCGAAAGTCGAAGCCGTCATCTCTCTGCGTATACGGAAGTATCGACCTGAGCTCTCACGGCCCTCGCACATAACCCCTTTACAGATATCATCTGTGGTATACTCACCTGTAAGACTGAATATTGGGATCTGGATACGGGAGTATATTCAAGTAGTGGGACACACAGATAAGTTTAAGTCTCTAAAACACTAATTGCGTATCTCGAAACAGTTGAAATCTGTGTGAAATTTTAAATGGACAATATACTGACAATCTAGGTAAATTGCTTAGAACTGAGAATGTTTAAAGCTTAACGGTGTTAGTGATATGTCTCAAAACTGATATGATCCTCTTGCACAAACTCACAAAAATATTGTCTGTAAATAGTTCATTTCTGCATTTACTTTCTTTCAGAAAATCCAAAAAGATTTTAGTGTGTTTTAGCATAAATTTTGAAAAAGTCAAAAAGATTTTCGACAACTGATATTGAAAAGCTGATTTTCAAAATTCTAAGTGCTAAACATGATGAACAGTTGGTTTGGGAGATTGTGTTGGTTTTGATACGAAAAATGTTACAATCTCAAGTGGTTCATCAGTATCTGAGTGATTGATTGATTTGTGGTAAGTTTTAAGTGGTGTCTATATGCTTAAATGTTTGTCATAAAACTTATGTATGTGGTAGAGTTTTGTTCAGGAAAAGTCATTATTTGAGGGGGAGTGAATGTTGGAGCTGAGAAACTCAAAAGATATCAACATCAAAGTGAGGGAGTCTATTGATGACAAAAGAGAGAGAAATGAAGATAGAGAGAGAGAAGCCCAGAGACTGATCAAGACTGAAGACGTGAAGAAACAGCATTGTCATGACTCGATAGTCGACTCGTCAACATCTGAGGGGGAGTCTGTTGGTGCATGCATCTGTCGACTTCGTCTTGGATCGAGTCTTTGTCTTAGAGTGTTAGATCTGGGCACGTTATTCGAGAAAACAGGAGATTGTATAAGTGTTAGCAATAGGTTTCGCTTATAGGGTCTTAACCAGATAGTTTCGCTTGTATGGTCTTAGGAGGTTTCGCTTATTCGGTTCATGTAGTTCCGCTTGAATGTCAGCTAAAGGTTTCGCTTGTATGTTATGTACAATCAAGCGAAACCCCATGCACTATATATAGTCTCATAAGCGAAACCATATAAAACAGTTTTGTAACTCGTACCGAAGTGCTGCCGGATCGAGATTTGAATGTACACTGTCAGAAATCAATGCAAATAGAAGTTTAAAGTGATTTGCTAGCTGTTCCTAAGTCAAATACTTATTTTCCACATCTGTATTTGATAGAATATCCTCTGAACGAATCGTTTGGTTCGAGACACGATCCTACATGTCCTTGACCTTTTCCCTTTGCGGCTGATCATTTGTTCCTTCTTAGATTTAATCCTTTTATGCGAGCCGCGACCTTTGTTTCTTATACTAGCCGGCACACGGACAGTAGGAGGAGCATTAGTTACTAGTTGTTGATAACCAATCAACTTTGAAAATCGGTCAAATTTTGGATCAAGTTGCTTGGTTATTCGACTCTGTTCAACTCTCTCTTTAAGCTGCATCATTTGATCCCTCACTAAAACAAATTGATCAAGGTTGGAAATCAAATTACTAACCAAATACTCACCTGTGTGGATGATTTCACGAGCAATCCGTTTAGCCTTGTGTTGCACATCCTTGCCACCAACATTTAGATTGTACTTCACATTTAACTCATTCGGCGCAACATCCTTCGTCTATCTCTTCATAACATATTTGTTTGGTATTTCTTTAACACCAAACATCTTGAAAAGAAAATAAACGTGTTTGCATAGCAGCCCATACTGCTCAAAACGCAAACAGCTACACTGTGCAGTTACATCATTTTCAAGATTCTTGAACCACACCTAGGAAAAACCAAATATATATATATAATAACAATAAAAATCGCATGTGTAACATAACAATTTCTCATGCCTAAAAAATCATGCAGATGAATAAATTTTAAAAATCGAATGATAAAAACCAAAATCGCATATTGCAAGATGATGATCTAAAAAAAAAAAGAAATTCGCATGTATGTTATCAACAAATCGCATGTTTGAAATAAATATGCTATAATACCTCCAATAAACCATCTCCATGGGCTTTAAAGTCCTTCAACATTATCCTGATCTGTGGACCCTCTATTTTAGTGCCCATGGGCAGACATTCAGAAATTGTACCATAGATCTCTATTTGCTGATCAAAGAATATAGATCTGGTGAATCTCTTAGCAGCATCTTTTTCCAAAGTAGTTTAGCTCCAATCAGCAGGCTCGGTGTATCTTGAAATATGATTGTTCTTTCTATGATTAAAACGTTGGACATCCATTGCACCGTCGAAATGATTCATAAACTCTACGAGAGTGAGTTGTGAATTAGCCACCTGGCAGAAAAAATGGTTCTCACTCTCTGATCTTGAGGTTGTTCTCATAAGTCCCGACATTGGCTAGTGTCGGTAAAAAGCCGGAATCCACATGGATCTCATCACAAACATATCATCAATCCATTTGTTTTCTGTGAGACCGAACTCAATCATCACCAACTTCCACTATCTCTCGAATTCTTCGGGCTCAATCGAATCAATCCATACAATGTCGCACATCCTCCTTTTAAACTCATCGTTATTGCACAACTCGTGTCCAACCTATAACAATAAATGCTTTTTATATCAACCTATAACAAAAATATATAATATAAAAAAATAACGCTAACAGAAGACAATATAGCATGCTATACCTTATCTGCCACATTTTTCATTATGTGCCGCATGCACAATCTGTGTCTGCTGATAGGGAAAACCTCCTCAATAGCCTGTTTCATAGCAGGGTCTTGATCCATCACTACAACCTTTGGCTGCTAACCAAATGACTTTAAGAATGAATTCAGAAGCCATTTATATGATTCAATTCTCTCCGATGCCAACAACCCAGCTCCAAGTGTTACATTTCGACAGTGGTTGTCAATGCCAGTGAACGGAACAAACACCATCTTGTACCTGAACAACACATGCGAAAACACGTTGAAAAACATGCGAATTATAAAAAACCACATGCGAAAACAAAAAGTATAACATGCGATATATTCAACACCACTTCTACACATGCGATATTACAAGCTCATGAAAACATATAACATGCGAAAATAGTAAAAAACATGTTTGTCTTGAAACACTAACCTGTTTGTCTTGAAAGTTGCATCAAAGGATATCACATCCCCAAATTCCATATAGTTAAGCTTGCATAAACCATCAGCCCAGAACAAACCAGTTAAACGTTTGTCATCATCAACAGAATATTCAAATGAATAATCAGCTAAATACTTTTTTTTGTCAGTCATCCTATTAATCGCCATATCAGCATCATATTCTCCTATATAGTTGTTAATTCGCTTCCTAAAATTTTTGCAATCATCAACCGTGGCACCAACGTTCTCGAAACCACCATAACGTTTCCTCATTATATGGAAAGCTTTGACAGGACCAAGGTTTAAAGTGCCTAGTTCCCATACCATCTCCTCCGGGACATCTGACAATTGTCTGTAAGCTGGCAGCATGTGAATATCATCTTGACAAACAAACTTCTGATTATGCCCATCAACAAATCTCTTTACTGTATATAATCTACCATCCACAGTGCAAATCATAAGTTGAGCTTTGCATCCAGTTCTAATAGTCCCCCTGTTCCTTGTTTTGAATTACTTCTTTGACTTCGAATAACGATCGTCAATACACAGTGGCTTATGTCCCTCTTTAGAACAAACAAAATACTTAGTTTTGATTATACCACCACTGTGCACTTCACCACCTTTCCGAATAGAAAAACCAGCTAACTTAGCATATGATTGGTAAAACACATATGCTTGTTCAATAGAGATAAATTGCATTCCAATCACAGGTTTAGCTGATGCTTGAACCTCCGGAGTGTAAACCCTTTCATCTAAATGAATCAAATCAGAAAAAAAAAACATGCGAATTATCGGACTTTTTACATGTGATATATTAATAACAGCATAATTTCATTTTAAAGAACACCAACACATGCGAAATCTATGAAAAAAAACATGCGAAATTAATGATTTTGATTAATGTGTTTTATACATGCGATTTATTATACCATAACATGCGAAATACTTAAAGAAAATAAAAATCAAATGCGAATTGAAAGACTCATAACATGCGAATTTGTACATGTTGCTTTCATGTGAAAAATATACTCAACATTCAAACTTCAAAAACAGTTACAACAATGTAAGAAACAAGTATACGAACAATTTAGAAATCTGAATTAACATAATTACCATTAGAACAATCGATTACAACACTTGAACTTGCAATTGGATTTGGATTTGCAGATGGCGGATTTAAAACATCCTCAATAGAAACTCTCTGATATGCAGATAATTGAGCATGATCACTGATAGGTCGACTTTCTTCAACATCAACATTTACTCGTCCAGTGCTGCTCTGTGGATCCAACGAAAAAAAAACAATTGAATGAAACCCTAACACAGAAGAACAAAAACTGCAAATTGAGAATTATGAAAAATTTGAAATTGATTCGAATGATAATTACCGGGATATTAGTGTAACGAACTTCTCGCTCGCTGATTGAATGAAGAGACGAATTTACCCTCAGATGATTGAATTAATTGCCTCATTTAACCTTATATATGAAAAAACGAATCATGACACGTGTATGGCTATTATGGTCGCGTATGTAATGTACGATAAGGTAATTTGTACCATACTCTTTACCCATATATATATATATAGTGGAGAGTTCAAATGAGAAGAAATTTTTTGTAAGAAGAAAAAAGAACAAATTTCAACCAATAAGAATGCTTTATTTTACTTCATTTAATATAAAAATTTAAAGTTACTATAAGGGTTCATTGGTAAATCTACATAGGTCATTAATTTGTAGTCTTCCTCTTTAATAGCTAATACATTAAATTTTTTGTAACTTATCTTCAAAATATATATTTTTTCAAAGAAAATAAATAAAATAATTTAAAGTGTAGGATAAATTAGAAGTTGTGTAGGATAAATTACGAGTTTTGTAAGATAAATTTCAACGTGTAGGATGAATTTTGAAATATGTAGGACAACTTTTTTATGTGTGTAGGCAAAAAAAGTTAATGTGGAGGATAATAGTCTTTATGACTAATGAATTAGTCAAAAATGATAATAAATGAAATAAGTGAAAAACTATTTAATATTTTACAAAATTAACCTTTGTTCTTTTTCTTCTCAATTAAATTTTCTTCTCAAATGAACCTTCACCAATATATATATATATATATATATATATATATATATATATATATATATATATATATATATATATATATATATATATATATATATATATATATATATATATATATATATATTGAGAACGCTAAATATTGCGAGAACCGTGAGAACGAATGAAAAAACCAATCAAAACTAATTTTTTTTATACAAACCTCATTGTAATTAAGATACAACATCAAAACAAGAATTTATAACATCAAATAATTCATTTCTCATTTCAAAATCATTCTTTTTAGATTTTTTACACATGTGTAAATATAGCAGATTTACACATGTGTAAATGGCAAACTTACACATGTGTAAATTTTCTTTATTTATGAATTCACGTAAATTTAAACGTATAAAATAAATTTCTAACATTGTATTTGAATAATAATGATAAGTGTAGAAAAAATTTTGAATTTGATTCGTTTTTTACCACGTTCTCACGGTTTTTTCATTTGTTCTCACGGTTCTCACAATATTTAGCGTTCACATTTAAACCCTCCCCTATATAAATATATATATATATATATATAGGGGATGGTTCAAATGAAAACCACTTTTATTGTAAAAACTCGAAAACTAACTAAAAAGAGCCTAAAAAACACACAAAAAATTTTTTGTTTTCAATTTTTTTTATAAAAATCGCTAGTTTTTATATATAAAAAAACTTTTTTTCAAAAACAAAAAAAAACATTTGTGTAGTGCACATGTGTAGTACACATACATATGTGTAGTATTACACATGTGCACTACACAAAAAAAAAATTTTTTTTTTTGAAAAATTTTTTTTTTATATTAAGAAACCTGCGAAATTTGGATTGCAAAAAAAAATTAAAAAAAAAATTTTGTATGTTTTTTTGGCTTTTTTTAATTAGTTTTCGAGTTTTCACAATAACTAGTGGTTTTCATTTGAACTTCCCCTATATATATATATATATATATATATATATATATATATATATATATATATATATATATATATATATAGGGTAAGGTTTATGCGAGAACCACCCTTATTGCGAGAACCGCGAGAACCAATGTGAACACAAAATAAAATTTAAAAAAAATCAAAAAAGCACTCAAAAAATTTTTTATATTTTTTTTAATATTTTTTAACAAAAAATCGCTATATTTCGTTCCATAAAAAAAAAAAAAAACCTTTTTTTTTCGAGTAACAGTTATCCATGCACATGTGCATATGTATCATTACTTCAACAAATTCGGTAATACATTATCAGGAATAGACAATTGCACTTTAATTTACAATACCATTAGAAATACACTACTTTTTACATTACCAATATTCAAAATGCACATGTGCATAATTAGGTATAACCATGATATAATGTGTTTTGATACAAAAAGTTTGTGATTTTGAATGGAGAAGTAGACCCATATACATGTTTTTTGGTTAGTTATATCTAGTGGTTGATGGTTTGGTTATAGTTGTCAATTTTTTATGTAATATGTTGATTGGATGGTATAAATGGTGTTTACATACATGTAATAAAGTGAAAATATTGTTAATGGTATTGTATTATGGATGGTAGGAGGTAATGGTATTGTATTATGGATGGTAGGAGGTAATGGTAGTGTATTATGGATGGTATGATAGATGAAAGGGAAAGTGTATTCAAAGTGGTGTACCAAAACACCTTATTTCATGTTGATACATATAATGCATATGTGCATTTCTAATATTGGTAATGTAAAAAGTAGTGTATTACATATGGTAGTGTAAATGAAAGTGCAATTGTCTAATATATGTAATGAATTATGGAATTTGTCAAAGAAATGACAGAAATGCACATGTGCATGCTTGTGTATTATGGATGGAATGATAGATGAAAGAGAAAGTAGTGTACCAAAACACCTTATTTCCTGTTGATACATATAGATGCACATGTGCATTTCTAACATTGGTAATGTAAAAGATAGTGTATTACACGTAGTAGTGTAAATGAAAGTGCAATTGACTATTATTTGTAATGAATTACGGAATTTGACAAAGAAACGACACATATGCACATGTGCATGGATAACTGTTACTCGAAATTTTTTTTTTTTGAATTTTTTTTTATTTTTTTATTAACAAAATATAGCGATTTTTTCAAAAAAAAAATAGTAAAAAAATAAAAAAAAAATTTTTGGGTGTTTTTTAGATTTTTTTAGGAATTACTGTTTGTGTTCACACTGGTTCTCGCGGTTCTCGCAATAAGGGGTGGTTCCTAACGGATCTTTGTCCTATATATATATATATATATATATATATACATGGGAGGGTTATCTTGAGAACGCTAAATATTGCGAGAACGAATGAGAACACCAATCAAAACCCATTTTTTTTAATACATACCTCATTGTAGTTAAGATACAACATCAAAAAAAGAATTTACAACATCAAATAATCCATTTCTCCTTTCAAAATCACTCTTTTTAGATTTTTTACACATGTGTAAATATAACAGATTTACACATGTGTAAATGGTAAACTTACACATGTGTAAATTTTTCTTTATTTATGAATTCACATAAATTTAAACGTGTAAATTAAATTTCTAACATTGTATTCGAATAATAATGATAAGTGTAGAAAATTTTTTTGAAATTGATTCGTTTTTGACAAAGTTCTTGCGGTTTTTTCATTTATTCTCACGGTTCTCACAATATTTAGCGTTCTCATTTAAACCCTCCCCTATATATAGGGGAGGGTTATTTTGAGAACGCTAAATATTGCGAGAACCGTGAGAACGAATAAATAAACCAATCAAAACCAATTTTTTTTAACACAAACCTCATTTTAATTAAAATACAACATCAAAAAAAGAATTTACAACATCAAATAATTCATTTCTCTTCTCAAAATCACTTTTATTAGATTTTTTACACATGTGTAAATATAACAAATTTACACATGTGTAAATGGCAAAGTTACACATGTGTAAATTTTATTTATTTACAAATTCACGTAAATTTGAACGTATAAATGAAATTTATAATATTGTATTCGAATAATAATGATAAGTGTAAAAAGAAATTTTGAATTTGAATTGTTTTTGACAAAGTTTTCGCGGTTTTTTGATTTGTTCTCACGGTTCTCGCGATATTTAGCGTTCTCATTTAAACCCTCCCCTCCCTATATATATATATATATATATATATATATATATATATATATATATATATATATATACAGGGAGAAGATCATGCGAGAACCACCTCTTATTGCGAGAACCGCAAGAACCAATGTGAACACAACCAAAAATGCCTAAAAATCACACAAAATTTTTGTTTTTTTAATATTTTTTATACAAAAATCGCTACTTTTCGAAGCGAAAAAAAAAAATTAAACAAATTTTTAAAAAATAAAAAAAAATTTGGCCACTAAAAGTAGCGATTTGAGCATAAAAAATATTAAAAAAAAATTTAGACTTTTTTTTTGATTTTTTTAGCTTTTTTTAGGTTTTTTGAGGGTTTAGTTTTTAGCATTTTAGCTTGGGGGGGGGGATGGGGGGTTTAGGTTTTTTTTTGGGGGGGGGGGGTTAGGGTTTTTTAGGTTTTTTTTTTAGGTTTTTTTAGCTATTTTAGGTTGTGCTCACATTGGTTCTCGCGGTTCTCGCAATAAATGGAGTTCTCACTTGAGCCCCTCCCTATATATATATATATATATATGCGTAGTTAGGAATACTTATATGTATCACACATAATATTTTATACAAAAATTCCAATTCAAGAACCTGACTTGTTAGTCCCTTTTATCGTTTAGTATGTTTAGATTTTTGATTTATTTATATTTTAGGGTGATTGTTGTTATTTTTTAGATATAATTCGTTTCTTTTTGTGCGGTAATTCTCGTGGGTAAATTCTTCGCAACCACTGAGTAAACTCTTTCCCCTTTTTATCATTAAATTTTTGGGGGTGTATCAATGTGTTTCGATCAACGGTTTTTATCTAATATCAAGCATACAATATTTAGTGTGTCGTATATGCATTATTTGTTGTTGTTGGGTTGGGTTGGGTTGTCGTTGTAGTCAATCAGTCATTCATTCAGTGGATCTACGGTCGACCTTTCCTCATGACTTGGAGATGTTGGTATCGCCCCATTAGTATTCGCCTGACCATTCCTCCTAACTATAAGATGTTGGTATCGCCACAGTCATACCCTTTTTGGGTGTGGGACACAAGAAGTTGGCGCATAAATATTTACATGTTTAATTTATAAACTAATATTTGAATCTAAAAAGGGCAAAATATATTAGTAAAACTATTTTTACTTAACTAAGATTTACTCACTAGCTCGTTGTAGCTGACCCAAAAATACTATTTTACACATGATACAGGTGCTAAGAATCGAAGATTGGACTGAATCAAGATCACGTAGGAGACTTTTGCCTTAGAAATAAATAAATAGAAGATCGTATTATTTTGTTTGAGATATTTGACCTTATACGAAAAGTATCACATTTAATCTTGACATGTTTAATAATGAAATTTTAATAAGTTTCATAAGCATTGGACAATCATTATGTCCCGTACCATTCCGCTACGAGTCGGAGTGTGACAGAATGAGAATTGGTTTCGATGTGGTGCAAAATTCAGCCAGTGTTTGATTCCACCTCTTAGGGTGTCTGGGGCGCTTTGCGGGGAGGGGTGCGGTGAGGCGAGTCCCCGAGCGGGAACACCGCCGTCGACCCCTCGGTGAGTGTTTGCGGGGAGGGTGGCTCGGTGGGTGTTCACCGCACAAAAAGAGAGGAGAGAGAGAGAGAAGATGATGATGAGATGTGACGTGTGCGCGACTATACATATTTTTACAATGAAATTACACACGATTTGGTTTTAAATTTATAAAAGTGATTATTACTTTTACATCAAAACACACACGAAAGAGGCAAGTGTACCCCGTTATATATGTAGTAAAGTATCGGTAAGAACCAAGTATCGATCCACGGAAACGGGCGGAGAAATAATACTAGACCGTTGCCACTAAATTACCGGTAAAAACATAAGTTGTTTTGGTTTTAATTAAACTAAAGTAAGCATAAATAAATACTTATAAAACATAGTAGATTATATATAAATAGCCTTGCTTAATACACAACCAAAGCATGTCATCTAAGTCAGTTTTGGCACTAAAAGCATTCGATCAATTTTCCATTTTGAGACAATTAGTATCCCTTTCGGGAATCCTAACATTACAATCATTCGGAAAGTTAAAACGATAAACACACTTTAACCACCTAAAATTGTTCTTTAACGTGCAATTGATTAATGTCTACAAAAATCTCCTAAAAATAAGTTAGTCATCCGTTAGGAGTTTTCTAACCTCACTTAATCAAGGAAAGCAACACCGATAAACACAATGCAACCACCGAGACAAGCATAAACTAGATTAAATCACAACCGAGTTCATTTTACAAATCTTGCGCATAAATTCACCAAGATAGCAATTTTGGCCGAAACTACTAACTAAGCTAACAAATCATGGCAAGAATTCATAACAACACCATCTAACCCGTTAGAGTCCTTCCGTGAGGGCAAGCTTTCTTGATTAACAATAATTACATTTTATTAAACCACTAACCATTTCTAGTATCATGGTGCCCACATTTTAACCAAGTTAAACTAGTTAACCAACTTAAAAGTTTACTAATACATGATTAATTAAGCTTCATTTTTCAACTATCTTAACTAACCCAGCACCAATCATCCAAGACAATTACTTATAATCAAGAAATCAATATCAATAACAAGGTTGCAAACTAATCATCAAAGATAATCATAGAAAATACTTCAAAATGTAATTACAAACAAAGATTAACATACTAATGGCAATAATCAAGCAAGGGATTGTTGTGTTTTTGCCCAAAGGCTTACATTAATACATAATAATCAGTCTAAATGCTTGAAACATAACAAAATTATGGAAAGATTTGAGAAACCAAACCATAAACAAGCATAAGAATGAGAATTCGGATAGTAACCGAGCTAAACCGGGCAATGTGGCTTGAATCCGGGCTAAAGCTGATGCTTCCGGAGCCTGAAAATCGCCTGTGAAGCTCTCCAAAATTCCAGAGTTACGAGCAGAATGTTTCTGCCAGTTTTTTTTTATCATTTTGCGATCGCACGGTCGTGCACTTTATGGCACGACCGTTCACTTTTTGCATTATTGGAGTTACTGTTCACCATACCGCATGACATCATCAGATATTGACCGGTCTTCAGATCCGCACAGGGGTGCAAGGGGTTGGGGTGGCACGAGCAGCTGCACTGGTAGTGCATATCCGGGCTGGTGCTGGTCATCGCATCCGCACGGGGGTGCCACCATTCGCACGGGGGTGCGTTCCCGAGATTTCGTTGCACTCCTGATCGCACTGGGTGTGCAACGCCGAGCTGAGCCTTGTTGTCGCATCCGCACGGGGGTGCCACCAGTCGCACGGGGGTGCAACGCCGAGCTGAGCCTTGTTGTCGCATCCGCACAGGGGTGCCACCAGTCGCACGGGGGTGCAACTTGCCCAGGTCAGAATTTTCCACAGAATGTTCGCAGTTCATTCGTTTCGCCCAGAAAATTCTCGTTTTCACTATCATCTTGTCTGGTATGTTGTTTTAGGCCTGTAAACAAAAGTATACATGATTAAGTATCCGAATGACGGTTTTACGACCGAAAACGCAAAAAATGGGGATAAAATGGGGGACTAAAATGTGTGTAAATTAGCGAATATCAAGATGTAATTAAGAGAGGAGTGCTGCCATCAAATTGAGGGTGTGGGGGGAGTTAGGGGGGGTTTGACGTGGTGCGTGCTGATTGGGTGTGGGTAAGAGAGGTCACTCCCCCCTTAGAGGAGTGCCCCTTAGGGTGAGAGGGGCACTCCTCTCTTAGGGGAGTGACCTCTCTTACACACACCCAATCAGCACGCGCCACGTCAACTCCCCTCTTAAGTCCCCATTTTGCACTCAAACGTTGGCATCACTCCACTCACACAATTATTTTTTTATAAAAAAAGAAGAAAAAAATATGATTGGTGGAAAAAGGGTGGACCCACATTAACAACAAATCACCCCCTCTCTCTCTCTCTCCTCTCTCTCAATCGGTGAATACCCCCGCTCCCACTCCCCGATTACTTTCCCCGAATTGATGGCGGCGGTGTTCCCGCTCGGGGACTTGGCTCACCGCACGCCGCCCCGCTAAGTGCCCCGGACACCCTTACACCCTTAAGATATGTTCGACCTTGATACGCACATCTAGGCTCGGTGATGAAAAGGAGATGCATACAATCAATTATGCATACAATTAATTATCTCGATATCTTTTTGGTGAATATGGAGAGTTACAAAAAACTGGGTGTTCCACAACATCTTCGTCAACGTTCAAAGCATATGTAATGACATCTTATAGCTTCTTATGCATTAAAACTTGATCTAAAGTGAAGAAACACGGAACTAATCTTAGGGTTAATTAGTTTGATTTATGTTTCTACCATAAGGGTTAATCTTCTTTGATTCCTTGAGCTCTTTAATGACAGATTATCCTGCAAAACAGGACACCGTTAGCTCGTTAAGAGGGGAATGTGGGGGTTTCCCTCTTAACCAGGCTCCGGCGTGAGAATAAGTAACTATCTTGAGGAGATTAAAGTGAGTAATGAGTGAGAGTAGAGGGAATAGGATTCATTAAGCTGTGAATGGAGTGTTCTATTTATAGCCGGAGTGGTGTAAAGGATGTGGGCTGATGGGTCTTAGGCCAGAAGACGACAATAGAACGGATATGCCTTTTGTCTCACTGGTGTCGACCGTTAGTGTGTTCTGGACGCTTCTCGGTGCTGGCGCACCATGAGTGGAGCCACGTGTCGCTGTTGTTGGATTCTGTCATCAGCCTGTTAGTGGAGATCGTGGTGCAGGTGACTCTGGCCCGTGATTGGTGCCACGTTGGCGTCCTTGAGTACTTTTTGTCTCCTGCATGTCAGATGATCGTGGAGCACGATTGAGCAGAGCCTGGAGGATATGGATTGGCTCTTTTCATCTGACACTTGTACCTTCTGTACTCTAAGATGTCTTTACGCCGCATCCTTGCGCGCCCATGTTTCTCATGGAGACTGAACTGCGCGAGGTATGGGTGATAGGTGGCTCATCTTCTGGATGCTAAGTTATTAGTTTGTCCCGTCTGAACCCGCGCGACGTTGGCTAATGATGCTCAGGCAGCGCGAGGTTAAAATCAGGAGGATAATTGATTAAGGAGTATGGTCTGTCGCGCGACCTGGAGGGAGGTTTGTGCGAGCTTTTGGGACCATACCCCTTCAAGTCCCCCTAGTCCAGTGCTGCACCATGCGCAAGTGAATGGTTGGAGCTCTGGACTTAGAAAAGGGAAGTTAAATGCTCTGATGGTGCTTGGTGGACCCTGGTTGATGGTGTGCGTTTAATCGCTTGTTGATTACTATGGTGCTGCTACCAGGCTTGCTCTTTTAACACACTGTCTTTGGTTTTGAAACGCGCAAAGTCATGTGAGAAATTGCAGATAATGCGCGGCTTTAGTATCTTCCGTATGAAGTTTTGAGTAAATTTTGGGCGGGAATATCCTCGAATTTTTAATTCTGACGGGTTGGTGCAAATGTCGTTGATGGTGACGTCTGAGTTGACTGCTGACATGGTTGTCATCCAGTTGTTTCTGACGGTTCGGCTTTCCGTCAGTCGAGTGAGGGCCACGCGCGCCTGGTAACCGTCACTCCGATAATCCCGCCTTACGTGGCGTCTTGTGATTGGGCACGCGCGCGGTGATTTTGGCACGTTTACCCATCGCATTAAATGCGATGGGTATATATAGTCGATGAGATGAAAGAGGAGAACACTCTTTCCTTCAACTGCTCCCCTTTTCTCTCCTTCTTTCTTGCTGATCTTCAAATCTTCAAGTGATTCGAGCAGATCTTTGAAGCGATTTTCATATCTTCAAACCTCCGTTTTAAATTCTGCACTTTAAGATACTCATGGCTGAAGAACATCATGAAGATGTTTCCGGAGAAGAGGGTCCCGTTCCCATCCTCCGTTGGGATCTAGGGCTTTTTGAGCAAATCGCTCGGAGCTTCCGGTTCCCACCGGAATGGGATGCTAGGTACCCCGGCCAGAATCAGACGGCCGCTGATGCACCATCGGGGTATATCACTTTGTTCGAGGACTTCTTTTATCAAGGCAACTTTCGGCTGCCGGCGACGAATTTTATGGCCATATTCTCCAGTTTTATGGGCTTCATATCTCACAGATGAGTCCTCCTGGGATGGTCAGGGTTCGACATTTTGAGTTTCTCTGCCGATCTCATGGCATCGAGCCCACTGTTGAAAGATTCCGGGTCTTTTACTAGCTAATCAGGAATATGGGTTTCTACTTTTTCGCAAGTCGAGGAGCTCCGAAGAAGATATTGCTGAACCCTCCTAAAAGTTTCCATGACTGGAAACCGAAGTTCTTCTTTATTCGCGAGGAGGTGATACCCATTGCTATGACCTTCCGTGACTGGTCGGAGCCTATTCTGAAGGAGGATCTTCTGATCCCTAAACAAGAGACCTGGTATGTGAAGCTTACCGCCACTCCAAACCGAGTATTTGGAGAAAACGTTCTAGTAGCTGCGGGGATGAGTGACCAATGGTCGCCAGATAGCAAAGACGTTCCAATTTTGAAGTTTGAAGATAGAGTTTAGTAATTCTCGCTTTTTATTATTTCTATTTTTTGTATTGTAACTTGCGCTTATTTAAGTAACTTGACGTGTAGAAGCGCATCTGTACCAAGCTGCCTTCCCTACTTTTGACGGATCTATGGGTGTGCGCCCACTGGAGGCTGGGGAAGAATATTGGTATGACCAGATTAAGGGTCGATTTACGTATCCGGTTGCTGATGCCTTTGCCGCTCCACCTACTGCAACCGAAGGTGCGCATATACCTAACCCTCGACCCTTGCGCGTTTTGACTTCTGCTGGGAAAGAGATTATTTATCTTTCCAGCGAGGAGTCTGTCGGATCTTCCAATGGGGAGCTAAGTTCCTGGTCTACCGTCCTTGCAGGTGTGCTGCGCTACTTAGGTATCGATCCTGAAGAGAAAAAGAAAAAACCGAAGAAGAAGAAGGTTATCACAATTGATGCTGATGTGACCAGTAAGAGAGGTGGTAGCAGCCGCGTAACTTCTGGTGTTGCTGATAAAGGTACCCTTCGCCTTCGTCAAAGTAATTTAAAAGATTACGTTATTATTAGTGACTCATTTGAAGGCTTATCGCGCATAGACGAGAGGAAGTATGGCGCTGCTGGTTCAAGAAGCTCGGGTAGTGCGGGTTCTCGCAACCCTGATGCTGGCGCCACTCCGTCCTCTGTCGCTCATGGAGAAGAGAAGGAAGAAGAAGTAGAGGAGGAAGAGCCTGCTGCGCAGTTGATCCGGAAGAGAAACAGGGAGGCTGCAGTTGGAGCTTCGATGATGTCACAGCCTGGTGGGATTCCTTTGATCGGAAAGAAGAGTAACTTGCGTTCTCTTTACAGATTCTCCCCTGGTTAGCCTCTTGGATCCTGCTTTTTACATTCCGCTGTCTACTTTCTCATTGACCCTTTATTTTTGCAGAGGCCAAGAAGAAAACCACTGAGAAGAAGGGAGTCGTTATCACAGAGCCTTCGGAGCCGGCGCTTAAGAGGCCCAAGGTTACTATCAAACCTCTCAAGACTACTGAGTCTGAGAAAGAGAAGCTTGGTCGAATGGAGAAGGAGGTTGAGAGGAAGAAAGCTGCTGATAAGCCTGTTACTTGGCCCAAGAAGCCCGAGGTTACTGCTGTGACCCTTCCTGAAAAGGCGCATGGTCCGGAGGTTGCTCAAGTCACAGGGCTTGACCAGCCCATTCATGATAAAAAGAAAGAATCTGGAGTTCAAAAAGACCAAACTGCTATTGCCGGAGGCTCGAGTGCTGGCTTTGCTGCTGGCCAGATTGGCGCGGGTGGTCAAAAGGCCATGCCTCACTCTCCCATAGGTCCTAAGGATACCTTGGGGGATATTTATTACAAGACCTATACTGAGGAGGCTCGCGGTGATGCTCCGCACCATCCTCCTTGGGTTTGAAGCAAAAAGACACCTTTCTGGAATTTGCTCCCTGCCGCGATTGGTTCCTGAACTCTCTTCCTCCTGCTGAGGTTAACCGGCAAAGGGCGCGAACCCATAGTGGGTTGTACCACACGTATATTGTTGGTGAGGCCAACACTCGTGCTGCGAACCATCAAATTGTTCGTGAGTGGCGAACCATGGTTATGGAGCGGGAAGAATGGGAGAAGTATCGCGAGCGGTTGTTAAGACATGTTAAAGATTTTGAGAAGTCGAAGCTTGCCTTTGATGAGGAGAAAGCGAAGTTTGAAACGGACAAGAAAGCGGAGGAGTGGGGCCGTGAGGGCCTTAAGGGCAAACTCCGCGCTGCCGAAGAACTCTTAGCGAAAGAGCGTGTCGACTGGAAGGCGATTTGCACCAAAGATAACGAGCGCATGTATGTGGCTCGTGCTAAGATTACCGATCTTGAGGGTCAAGTTGCGGAACTGAAGAAGAAGATGGAAGGCGCGCAAGCTACTAAGGAGCAGGTTGAGGTATGTTATTACCCTTTTTTGCTCATATTCTAGCTTGTAAATGTCACACCCTGGCTTTGCGGAAGCGTGGTTAATTTGGTGTGACTTCTTAATACCATAGCTTAATCATAACAAGCTATATGAATTAAAAATATGCAAGATCATCCATTGATAATAAAAATATTAAACATTGTCTTAACGGGTTGTCACCCAACAACCATAACTTGTCTAAACATTACAAATGCAAACTTAACATAAACATGATTCAAGGACTGTGACTTGTCCAGGAAAGGGTCACAAGCCTCGAACCCTGGATGACCTCGGGCCTAATGCAGCGGGAAAAACAAGCCATACCGCGCCAGATCGCTAATTTCCTGAAATACATGTAAGTTGAAAAATCAACAAAAATGTTGAGCGAGTTCATGCGAAAGTGAGTATATAAACCTTTATCTTTATCAAAAACCTGGTATGTAGCAAATAAGGAAAAAGAGATCACCAATGGTTTGCAAGGCCATTGATATGTGTGAAGTGCAAGTAGGGATGACTCAAACCTAGCGGATTTATGCGTCGGGCACTAAGTCACCCCGAGGTCCGTTCAGCTGGACCTGGGGCTGGGCTCGCTACACCCAGATAGATCTACCGCTCCTGTCCCTCGGTCCTACTATGAGGATTAATGGCCTCAAGTTTCCGCCTACCCACTCACATGATCTAAGTAACAAACCTCCTTACGCTAATCATACCATGTATAAACATATTCATAATCATTGTAACATGTATTTCACCCCCGCAGTTTAGAAAACTGAAAACAGTTAAGAGAAAAGGGGGACATGAACTCACAGTCAGTGCGTAGCTAAATCAAGCACTCCAAAGTCCGAAGCTGTGCAACGACCTACATGTGCTAATTCTATTAGACGGATGGCCGTGCTTTAGCTTTATAGTTTAAGTTTTCGGGAAACAGTTAGACAACCGTTCCTTGTATATATTTTGTAGTTAATCTCCTTCCCAAGGATGGGGGAATTAATACATGTGCGTTTATGATATTAAGTCTCACTTAATATATTTTATTTCTCATTCCAAAATATAATTATTTTTCTCAAAAATAATATATTTTCTCTTCGCATAATACTTTCCAAAATAATACGTTGACAAAATACGCATTTATGAATATTTCCGTATAAAGCGTAAGTTACGTTTTGGCGATTTAGTGGTAATAATAATTACCATTGTAACTTATACGTTTGTCGTGTAGGCGTTGGTATTATTTTGGTTCGACAAAGTTTGTAAATATTATTTTTACTCTAAAAATAATATTTATATATTTTCACAAAATAATCATAAACAGTGTGGTGAAAAATATATTTATTGAATAAATATTTACCACGTTTAGTTTTTGTGAAAATCCCACCTCCGATTGTTTAATAAATAAAGTCATGGCGAAATATATTTTGAAAACATTTCAAAATAGTTTAACACTTGTAAATAATCCTAAGTGTTAGATTTTTAGAAAAATTTCGCCAGAGTTTCCCCTGTAACTGGAGGTGGCCACGCTTTCAAGCGTATCATTTTCTTTTACAAAATCATTCCAACAATTTCTTTAATCAACCAATCAAGTTCCGATACTTCAAACCAGTTTCAATACATTAAACTTGTAGACTAGTATGTAAAATCGCATTATTACATGAACTTATAATTTTTCCGAAAGTCATAGTGTAGATCACCTTATTTTTAGTGGATCTATGTATAAAATAGTTTAGTCTTGCAAAAACCCCGTTTTTGGAACAAATCATTCTTTACAACTTCCCGACAACTTTTGTAAAAATTGTTATTTTGTCGGATCTTTCGTTTCACAAGTGTTTATACACTTGTAGTTTGTAAAAATCATATTTATTAACATGTCATCCACCTTTTAAAAACATGATTTTCTCGACACTTGGTTCTACGAATATACCACTTGTACATACGTAGATCGGCTCGTTTTAAACACTATTTTACAAGTCAAAATACTTTTACACAAGTTCATGCTTCTCGTGTGGTGGAGTTTCACCTTTTAACCCTTGTACAAATAGAAACAAGCGTATGTCAAGATTCGTGATCTTAACAAAGTCGGGTTAAACGATGATAAGAGCCACCACATCGTAGATCGGGCCTCAATAATCAACATATTCGAATACTACGACTTTTACACGCGTTATAAGCTTTTAACCAACAATATTCGAGTTTTAGTAGTCTTTAAAGATTCAAAACGCATGATTCCAACTTTTAACCGTTAAAAATCATATTAACCACTTTAGATACGATCAAGAGTGAGTTTTAAACATTATACCTCTAGCTCGGGGCTAGGGAAGAATCTAGTCGAAAATGGCGTGGATAAAAGCAAATGAACGAGGTCCTTCAACTTCCGCTTGCTTCAAGCTTCCCTATACGTGACCCGTATGCCTTGTATGTGCTTGGAATGGCTAAACAAGAACCGAAAGATGGATGGTTGTGGGTGGGGGGTTACGGCCGAGAAGGAGAGAGCAAGAGGGAGAGTAGAGATGTTGGTGATTTGTGGATGACAAAAATTGTGCCATCGTCCAACGGTTTTATGTCGTCTAGATATCCACGAAACCAATAAAATATCAAAAAGGTGTACTCCCCTTGTCCCATCATGTTGGCCGATTCCATTAGGGGGGGGGGGGTATCCGGTTGGATCTCGATTGTTCAGTTAGAGTTCAGTTATGTAAAGTAGGTTAAGTTTAGAGATTAACCCCGTTAGTTGCGTGACGCGTTATAAAGCGGGTGTTAGGGTAATCAGGGACCCTTACTGGCTCAGAAAAAGACCAATAATATTTCTGGCAATATTTTTATGTTCCGGGTATAGTCCGGTTGTTCGGTTGGATAGTAATCCGTTAAAGTGCTTAAGTAATCCTTTAAGCGTCGTAATTAATATTTTTAGCGACACAATTTATTCTGCAAAGTGTCAGGAATATTTCCCCATGTTTTGGCACTTTATTAATTACCTAGAAGCTAGTGTGTTGATAAAAGTGCTGTGTTTTGTGCTTAGAGTACGTTTTAGGCACATCCAATCTCTGTATCTTATTCCTAGAGACGCAGTTTAACAACCCTTGTATCCCTACACACACTATGGGTGTAGTAAAATATTTCTGGCTCATTCAGGCCTTTAGAAGCAGTGTCTGCCTGATGCTGGCTATATCAGCATGTTCAATAGGTTATCCGTTCAAATGCTACTGTGCTTTTGTGCATCATGTTTGTCACTAGAGTTCAGTAAGTAAATAATGTAGTGACGGAAAAACCGAAGTATGATGCAGATATGTACAAGTATCAACAATCAAGTAGCAGTTTATCAGAAATCTCAGTTAAGCACAGTAATTAGGCAACAATTAATAGTTAATTAAGTCGTACGGATACCTGGTTTAGTGAGGGTTGTCACATTCTCCCCCGTTAAATAAATTTCGTCCCGAAATTTTAAATTCTGCTTGTAGAAGCAGGGTTCTCTGGAAATAAGTGGGGGTATTTCTCTTTCATTCAGTCTTCACGCTCCCAGGTGAACTCAGGACCATGTCTAGCATTCCAGCGAACTTTGACGAGTTTGACACTGCTCCGGCGGGTCTTGTTCACTTTCCAATCCGTGACCTCGACAGGTTCTTCAACGAAGTGGAGCGTGTCATCAATATGAATTTCGTCGGTAGGAATGGCAACGTTAACTTGAGTTGGACTTCTCTTCAGATTGGATACATGAAATGTATCGTGAACATTATTCAGTTCGGCAGGTAGATCCAACTTGTATGCTACGGTCCCAATTCTTTCCAAAACCTTGAAAGGACCAATGTAGCGCGGATTCAACTTCCCACGCTTCCCAAAGCGTGCCACACCCTTCCAGGGTGATACCTTCAACAAAACCATATCCCCAACCTCAAACTCCTGAGGTTTCCTTTTCAGATCTGCGTAGGTCTTCTGACGGTCACGAGCCGCACTAATGCGATCTCGGATTTGCGCGATCTTATCTGTAGTTTCCTGAACTACATCGGGACCTACCAATTGTCTATCACCTGCGTCAGACCAACAGAGCGGCGACCTGCACTTGCGCCCATATAACGCTTCGAATGGCGCGGCACCAATACTGGTGTGGTAGCTGTTGTTGTATGAAAATTCAACCAGGGGTAAATGCTTATCCCAGCTACCGCCTAAATCCATCACACATGCTCTCAGCATGTCCTCCAACGTCTGAATCGTCCGCTCACTTTGGCCGTCGGTCTGCGGGTGAAAAGCTGTGCTCATATTCAGCTTTGAGCCAAAAGCTTCCTGAAAGGATTGCCATATCCTCGATACGAACCTCCCGTCTCTATCAGAAATAATCGAGAGAGGTACTCCATGGCGTGTAACAATCTCTCTCATGTAGATTTCAGCCAATTTTCTTGTGTGATCCTTCTCGCGGATAGGCAAGAAGTGTGCTGACTTTGTTAAGCGATCCACTATCACCCAGATAGTGTCATGGCCTTTTGGCGTTCTTGGCAACTTCGTAATAAAATCCATGGAGATTTCTTCCCACTTCCACTGGGGAATTTTTGGTTGCTGCAGAAGTCCCGAAGGCTTCTGGTATTCCGCCTTAACTTTGGCGCAAGTTAAACATTTGCTCACGTAAATAGCAACATCGCCCTTCATCTTAGGCCACCAGTAATAATCTTTAAGATCCTGGTACATCTTATCCGCTCCAGGGTGGATAGAGTACCGCGACTTGTGAGCTTCATCAAAGATAACCTCTCTTAAACCACCAAACAGAGGAACCCAAATCCTTTTCTCAAAACACAACGTTCCTTCCCTGTTTGGCACCAAAATCTTCTCCATCCCACGGAGACATTCTTCCTCAAGGTTTCCCTCCTTGAGAGCTTCCTTCTGTGCTGCACGAACGCGTGAGGAAAGGTCGGTTTGAATTATCATTTCCATAGCCCTAACCCTTATGGGCTTGATTCTCTCTTTACGACTTAGGGCATCAGCGACCACATTCGCCTTCCCTGGATGATACTTGATTTCGCAGTCGTAATCGTTCAACAACTCGACCCATCGCCTTTGCCTCATATTCAACTCCTTCTGATTGAATATATGCTGGAGGCTCTTGTGATCTGTGAAGATTGTGCACTTTGTACCGTAAAGGTAGTGTCTCCAGATCTTCAAAGCAAAAACCACTGCACCAAGCTCCAAATCATGTGTGGTATAGTTCTTTTCATGCACCTTCAGTTGGCGTGATGCGTAGGCTATAACCTTTTGACGTTGCATCAACACACAACCCAATCCTTGACGCGATGCGTCGCAGTATACCACGAAATCGTCAGTACCTTCTGGTAGAGCTAATATTGGCGCGTTGCAAAGCTTATCCTTCAATGTCTGAAACGCTTCATCCTGTTTGATTCCCCAATCAAACTTCTTATCTTTCTGCGTGAGGAGTGTCAACGGTTGAGCGATCTTTGAAAAGTTCTCGATGAACCTTCGATAATAGCCAGCCAAACCCAAGAATTGCCGAATCTCAGTTGGCGTCTTTGGCGTTTCCCAATCTTTGATCGCCTCGATCTTGGTTGGGTCCACATGGATTCCATCTCCATTCACCACGTGCCCAAGAAATTGCACTTCTCTTAGCCAAAACTCGCACTTAGAGAATTTGGTGTACAACTGTTCCTTCTTTAGCAGCTCCAGAATAGCTCTAAGATGCTGCTCGTGCTCAACCTTCGTCTTTGAATAAATCAAAATATCATCGATGAATACAATCACGAACTTATCCAAGTATGGCTTACAAACTCGGTTCATCAGATCCATGAACACAGCAGGTGCGTTTGTCAGACCAAACGGCATAACGAGAAACTCGTAGTGTCCATATCGAGTTCTGAAGGCTGTCTTCGGGATACTCTCCTCCTGTATCCGTAGCTGATGGTATCCAGATCGAAGATCGATCTTTGAATAGAAGCTTGAACCTTGAAGTTGGTCGAACAGATCATCGATTCTTGGCAGGGGATACCTATTCTTGATCGTCAGCTTGTTCAACTCTCTGTAATCAATGCACATACGGAAACTACCGTCCTTTTTCTTTACAAACAAAACTGGAGCTCCCCAAGGCGAGAAGCTTGGTCGGATAAAACCCTTGTCTAACAACTCTTGAAATTGTGTTGACAGCTCTTGCATTTCAGACGGAGCAAGTCTATAGGGTGCCTTAGCCACAGGCGCGGCGCCTGGAACTAAGTTGATGCGAAACTCCACTTGCCTTTGAGGTGGCAAGCCAGGCAAGTCTTCTGGAAAGACTTCTGGGTATTCCCTCACGACAGGGATGTCTTCGATCTTCGGCTCAGCAGCCTTCTTATCCACAATGTGTGCCAGAAAAGCAACACATCCTTTCTGCAAACACTTTCTCGCTTTCAGGCAGCTAATCATCCTTAACGGCGTCTCACGCTTCTCCCCATGAACAACAATGGTCTCATCATCATCGGTCGGGATACGAATAATCTTCTCGTGACAAACTATCTCTGCCTTGTTACTCGATAACCAATCCATCCCTACTACCACGTCGAAGCTTCCCAACTGGACTGGTAGTAGATCGAGAGCAAACTCACGCTCTCCCAGTTCGATTACACAACCTCGAATCACCTCGTTTGCTTCTACTAACTTCCCATTCGCTAATTCGATCGAGTACGGAATATCTAACTTACTAGCGGCTAAACCAAGCATGTTTCTAAATTCTAGCGATACGAAGCTATAATCGGCACCAGTATCAAACAAAACGGATGCATAGCGTTGGTTTACAGGGAACATACCAGTGACAACGTTGGGATCCTGGCGCGCTTCCCTGGCTTCCATGTTAAACACTCTTCCGCGTGCCTGGTTTAATTCTGGGCAATTCCTCTTGAAATGCCCTTGATCTCCACAATTGAAACATCCGGGCCTCTGCCCGTTCCCACCATTGTTTCCAGCTTGGTGGTTTCCCTGGTTCCGATTCATGGTGCCTGCTTGGTTAGCATTGTTGACACGGTTCCCATCACCTCCCTGGTTTCCCTGTGGGCGGTTCCCATTACCACCACGGTTATTCCAATTCCCAGATCCTCCCTGGCCTCCCCGGCCAGCACTAGCCCAACAAAAATCCTTCGTATGACCAGTCTTCCCACATGATTCACAAACTCTTAGGCTGCAACGACCAGAGTGATGTCGTTGGCATGAGTTGCACTTGGGTTGTGCACCCATGTATCCCTTCCCTTTCTTTTTACTACCAGCTGTATCTTGAGCTGGCGCATTCGATTCCCCTTTCTTAACCACCATCCCGGTGCCCTGCTTGAAATTCGAAAACTTTCGCTTGTTTCCACCTGACGACTCCACGTGAGTCTCTTTCTTCTTCGGCTCGACTTCATCAAACTTGTTCAACCGAATTGCCTCTTCGGTGAGAGCCACACTCAAATCAATGGCTTCAGTGATAGTTGCAGGTTTGGAAGAAGTCACCATGCTGATTATTTGAGGGGCCAATCCCCAAATGAAGCGTTCAATCCTCTTGAACTCCGGTGTAACCATGTAGGGTACCACGTGCGACAAATCGTGGAACCTCTGAACATACTCAGCTATCTTGGGACCTTCCATCTTCAGGTGCCAGAATTCGGTCTCTAACCTCTGGATTTCAGCACGAGTACAGTACTTCTTGCGCATAAGTTCTTTCAACTCAGTCCACGTCAGTGCGTAAGCTGCGGCTTCTCCAAGGGTCTGGACCTGTAGATTCCACCAGGATAGGGCTCCATCCACAAATAGCCCTGAGATGTAAGTGACTTGTTGATCCAGCGCGCATTTGCTCATGCGAAGTACGGACTCGGTTTTCTCAGCCCAGCGGACGAAAGCAACAGCACCCCCTGTGCCATCGAAGTTTATGGGCTTGCAGTCCAAGAATTGTTTGTAAGTACACCCATGCGGTGGATTGTTGTTGTTGCCCGTGTTGCCGGAGTTGCTTCCGCTCATTCCTCCCTGAGAGGCAGCATATTGAGCAATAGCAGCAGCAATGACTTGCTGTAGTTCGTCCTGAGTAGTAGGCATTGGCTGAGGTTGTCGTCTTGGCGCCATCTTCTAAAGACGTGTACGTTGGTCAGGCCATAATAAAGCGTACGTATATAGTAATAATAATAGCACATAACATCTCATGTTATCAATATATCACACACAACATCCCATGTCCCAACATCCCATGTCGCAAATATCATACATACAACATCCCATGTCCCAACATCCCATGTTGCAAATATCATACATACAACATCCCATGTCCCAACATCCCATGTTGCAAATATCATACATACAACATCCCATGTCCCAACATCCCATGTTGCAAAAATATAAATAAGAAATCAAGTGCATCAGGTATGGTGAGAATACCGCGATTGCTACATATATCGAGACCATAAAGTGTAGTAAGTGTGTCATACAACCATCAATCAATTAGGGGCTATATCACCCCTGTACAAAACTATATCATATCAGTATCACATACATCAGCTACATCAACTAGGTATCAACAAAAGTCAGAAATCATCAGATGGTCTCCAAAAGGCTGTGCAGTCACAATCGCTGTCGTCTCACCATCGTCTACCACTATGGCACCGATGAGCTCTATGCAGATGGGGTGGAGGAGGGGGAAAGTGAGTGTAGAGTAAGCGGCGTAAATGAAGCCAATCCTCCTCCATCGCCTGCTGAGTGCGAATAACAGAAGCGATCTGCTGCTCCAAAGTCGAAAGTCGGGCAGCAAAGTCCGGGGGTAATGATCGAAAAGGCTGAAAAGATGAAGACGTCTGACCATGATATGGACCTAGTGATAGCTGAGCTCTCTCGAGCTCCTGGAGTCGCTGCGTATGGGACTCATGCTGATGGACAAAGGACATCAAGACGTCCTCTATGGTATGCCCCATATGGAATGGATGATATGGATCAGTGGGTGGCATCGGAGAGGAAGATGTCCAAAGCAGTGGCGTGCTGGTGGGATCGAATGGTGCTACATGAACAGAAGATGGAACAGGTGTCATCTAAGGTACGAAGGGCATAGGCATCAGTACGTGACCAAAAGGGTGGGCTGAAGAGCCCTCTCCAGGACCTGCTGGAGGTACAAACGGTGGGATCTGAAATGAAAAATCAGTATGCTGTGCATCAGTGTGATGTGGGGGAAACGGTGGAACATCCTTGTCAGCAGGTATCCAACCGTGCTGAGCCTCCTCGTCGGGTGGATCCATATGCTCAGCAAACAGAGCGTGCTCAGGCTCGAGAGGTACAGGATCAAACGGAGCAATGACAGGATCAACGGGTGCATCATGCTCAACTGGGTGGTCAACAGGGATATCAGCAATCAAAGGGGGATCAACAAAAGGTGGATCAACAACAGGATCATCAGCTATCAAAGGAACATCACCAACAGGTGGGTCAGCCAAAACGGGCTCAACAGGAACGTCAGCATGTACCAAGTCATGCTCATGCACAGGATCGAGAGCAGCTGCCTGCTCTGGGGCCAAGGCAGGCTCTGGGTCATCAAAAGCCATGGCAAAATCAAACTCTGGATCAAAGGGATCGATAGGATCAACGGGATCGACAGGGTCCTCCATATGCTGGTCCATAGGAATATACTCAATATCGCGGTCAGGATCAAATCCTGGAGGAAAAACGGGATCCGAATCCTCAATATCGTCGTGCTCGAACACAAAGCTCGGGATGGGTGCGGCAGAAGATGCCTGATCGGGGTCCGAGTCATGTACAAAATGCTGCGTGCTCACCTCGTGAGACGGTACAGATGCCACAGACTCAAAGGAGTCTGGAACTGGCGAATGGGCGGGCGAGTCCTCAACAGGAGCACCAGCGATCATCAAAAGATCGCCAGCGGGAAGAGGGGCTGCATCAGGAATCTCATCCTCGAAAGGCTCGTCCTCAAAGAGATCAATGTCGCCGTCAGCCTCGGCGTCTGGTAGCAAGTCGTATGCTGGATAAGAAGCAAGAGGTATGGGAGCTGGAATCGCTACCAAGGGAAGATACTCAGCAGGTGGGTCATCGATATGCTCATCAGCGCCGTCGGGCAGAGCGAAGGGCTGGAAGTCATCATCATCGGTGCTGGTGAAGTCGGAGGTATGCACCTCGTGCTCTGAAGACACAATGTCGTCCGACACTATGGGTAAGGGTCCGGTGGTATCTGAATCACCCTTGGCTGGTGAGTCCATGGGTCTGTAACATAAACACAAGCATACACAAAAATCAGTAAATCAGGTAATCACACAAGTTACCAAGTAATAATCACATAATCCTCCTAGTCCCACTAGCCTCCCAGCCTCCCAGACTGTCCTTCCTAGTCCCACTAGCCAACTTTCCCAGCCTCCCAGACTGACTCCCTAGTCCCACTAGCAAATTCTCCCAGCCTCCCAGACTGACTCCCTAGTCCCACTAGCAAATTCTCCCAGCCTCCCAGACTGACTCCCTAGTCCCACTAGCAAATTCTCCCAGCCTCCCAGACTGACTCCCTAGTCCCACTAGACAACTACCTCGATCCATTAGATCGAGCCTCGGCCTCCCAGACCGAGCCTCAGTCTCCCAGACCGAGCCTCAGCCTCCCAGACTGAGCCTAAAAATAATAAAATATGCTCAACATTTGTTTATAAAAACGTTTTGGATCTGGACTTAAGTGGTATGCAGTAAAAATGTTTTCGTGAGAGCCCTAGTGATCATAGTCTAGACTCGAGAAGGAATCCTAGTTCGCTATGATCAGAGCTCTGATACCAAGCTGTCACACCCTGGCTTTGCGGAAGCGTGGTTAATTTGGTGTGACTTCTTAATACCATAGCTTAATCATAACAAGCTATATGAATTAAAAATATGCAAGATCATCCATTGATAATAAAAATATTAAACATTGTCTTAACGGGTTGTCACCCAACAACCATAACTTGTCTAAACATTACAAATGCAAACTTAACATAAACATGATTCAAGGACTGTGACTTGTCCAGGAAAGGGTCACAAGCCTCGAACCCTGGATGACCTCGGGCCTAATGCAGCGGGAAAAACAAGCCATACCGCGCCAGATCGCTAATTTCCTGAAATACATGTAAGTTGAAAAATCAACAATAATGTTGAGCGAGTTCATGCGAAAGTGAGTATATAAACCTTTATCTTTATCAAAAACCTGGTATGTAGCAAATAAGGAGAAAGAGATCACCAATGGTTTGCAAGGCCATTGATATGTGTGAAGTGCAAGTAGGGATGACTCAAACCTAGCGGATTTATGCGTCGGGCACTAAGTCACCCCGAGGTCCGTTCAGCTGGACCTGGGGCTGGGCTCGCTACACCCAGATAGATCTACCGCTCCTGTCCCTCGGTCCTACTATGAGGATTAATGGCCTCAAGTTTCCGCCTACCCACTCACATGATCTAAGTAACAAACCTCCTTACGCTAATCATACCATGTATAAACATATTCATAATCATTGTAACATGTATTTCACCCCCGCAGTTTAGAAAACTGAAAACAGTTAAGAGAAAAGGGGGACATGAACTCACAGTCAGTGCGTAGCTAAATCAAGCACTCCAAAGTCCGAAGCTGTGCAACGACCTACATGTGCTAATTCTATTAGACGGATGGCCGTGCTTTAGCTTTATAGTTTAAGTTTTCGGGAAACAGTTAGACAACCGTTCCTTGTATATATTTTGTAGTTAATCTCCTTCCCAAGGATGGGGGAATTAATACATGTGCGTTTATGATATTAAGTCTCACTTAATATATTTTATTTCTCATTCCAAAATATAATTATTTTTCTCAAAAATAATATATTTTCTCTTCGCATAATACTTTCCAAAATAATACGTTGACAAAATACGCATTTATGAATATTTCCGTATAAAGCGTAAGTTACGTTTTGGCGATTTAGTGGTAATAATAATTACCATTGTAACTTATACGTTTGTCGTGTAGGCGTTGGTATTATTTTGGTTCGACAAAGTTTGTAAATATTATTTTTACTCTAAAAATAATATTTATATATTTTCACAAAATAATCATAAACAGTGTGGTGAAAAATATATTTATTGAATAAATATTTACCACGTTTAGTTTTTGTGAAAATCCCACCTCCGATTGTTTAATAAATAAAGTCATGGCGAAATATATTTTGAAAACATTTCAAAATAGTTTAACACTTGTAAATAATCCTAAGTGTTAGATTTTTAGAAAAATTTCGCCAGAGTTTCCCCTGTAACTGGAGGTGGCCACGCTTTCAAGCGTATCATTTTCTTTTACAAAATCATTCCAACAATTTCTTTAATCAACCAATCAAGTTCCGATACTTCAAACCAGTTTCAATACATTAAACTTGTAGACTAGTATGTAAAATCGCATTATTACATGAACTTGTAATTTTTCCGAAAGTCATAGTGTAGATCACCTTATTTTTAGTGGATCTATGTATAAAATAGTTTAGTCTTGCAAAAACCCCGTTTTTGGAACAAATCATTCTTTACAACTTCCCGACAACTTTTGTAAAAATTGTTATTTTGTCGGATCTTTCGTTTCACAAGTGTTTATACACTTGTAGTTTGTAAAAATCATATTTATTAACATGTCATCCACCTTTTAAAAACATGATTTTCTCGACACTTGGTTCTACGAATATACCACTTGTACATACGTAGATCGGCTCGTTTTAAACACTATTTTACAAGTCAAAATACTTTTACACAAGTTCATGCTTCTCGTGTGGTGGAGTTTCACCTTTTAACCCTTGTACAAATAGAAACAAGCGTATGTCAAGATTCGTGATCTTAACAAAGTCGGGTTAAACGATGATAAGAGCCACCACATCGTAGATCGGGCCTCAATAATCAACATATTCGAATACTACGACTTTTACACGCGTTATAAGCTTTTAACCAACAATATTCGAGTTTTAGTAGTCTTTAAAGATTCAAAACGCATGATTCCAACTTTTAACCGTTAAAAATCATATTAACCACTTTAGATACGATCAAGAGTGAGTTTTAAACATTATACCTCTAGCTCGGGGCTAGGGAAGAATCTAGTCGAAAATGGCGTGGATAAAAGCAAATGAACGAGGTCCTTCAACTTCCGCTTGCTTCAAGCTTCCCTATACGTGACCCGTATGCCTTGTATGTGCTTGGAATGGCTAAACAAGAACCGAAAGATGGATGGTTGTGGGTGGGGGGTTACGGCCGAGAAGGAGAGAGCAAGAGGGAGAGTAGAGATGTTGGTGATTTGTGGATGACAAGTCTTGTGTGTGAGTGGGGTTTTATAGACAAAAATTGTGCCATCGTCCAACGGTTTTATGTCGTCTAGATATCCACGAAACCAATAAAATATCAAAAAGGTGTACTCCCCTTGTCCCATCATGTTGGCCGATTCCATTGGGGGGGGGGTATCCGGTTGGATCTCGATTGTTCAGTTAGAGTTCAGTTATGTAAAGTAGGTTAAGTTTAGAGATTAACCCCGTTAGTTGCGTGACGCGTTATAAAGCGGGTGTTAGGGTAATCAGGGACCCTTACTGGCTTAGAAAAAGACCAATAATATTTCTGGCAATATTTTTATGTTCCGGGTATAGTCCGGTTGTTCGGTTGGATAGTAATCCGTTAAAGTGCTTAAGTAATCCTTTAAGCGTCGTAATTAATATTTTTAGCGACACAATTTATTCTGCAAAGTGTCAGGAATATTTCCCCATGTTTTGGCACTTTATTAATTAGCTAGAAGCTAGTGTGTTGATAAAAGTGCTGTGTTTTGTGCTTAGAGTACGTTTTAGGCACATCCAATCTCTGTATCTTATTCCTAGAGACGCAGTTTAACAACCCTTGTATCCCTACACACACTATGGGTGTATTAAAATATTTCTGGCTCATTCAGGCCTTTAGAAGCAGTGTCTGCCTGATGCTGGCTATATCAGCATGTTCAATAGGTTATCCGTTCAAATGCTACTGTGCTTTTGTGCATCATGTTTGTCACTAGAGTTCAGTAAGTAAATAATGTAGTGACGGAAAAACCGAAGTATGATGCAGATATGTACAAGTATCAACAATCAAGTAGCAGTTTATCAGAAATCTCAGTTAAGCACAGTAATTAGGCAACAATTAATAGTTAATTAAGTCGTACGGATACCTGGTTTAGTGAGGGGTGTCACAGTAAAATCTCCTAAGTCTTTTACTTCTCGTAGGCTGAGCTTAAAACGACAATATCCAGCAAGGATAAAGATCTTGTTGCCAAGGATGTTGAGATTGCAGAGCTGAAACGTCGCTTGCAAGAGCAAGTTGACAAAAGCGAATCCTTGGAGATCGACCTTGAAGCCGAAAAAGGAAAGGTTGCCTCTGCTGAAGAGGGTAGGCAAAAAGCTGAAGAGGCGCGAAATGTTAGCACGGCGGCCCTCAACGTAGCGCAGACTAACTACTCCGAGGTCCAAGGCATCGTTGATACGCTTGTTGCGGACGCTGAGTGGATGCGTGGCCGGGGAGTATGTCTGGTATGTTCCTTTTTTGTTTTTAACTTTTTCTTTGCTAAAGCTTGTTTCTGATGACCCGCCTTTATTTTAGATTGCGAACTCGATCTTGAATGCCAGCGAGTTGGATGGTGTCGTTGTTGCTCTTATTGATGCTTCGCGCGCGGTAGGTCATCGTGGAGGCTATCTTGAATGTGTTCAGCATGTCGAGGAGGTGTTTGGTCACACGTTTGACACCAGTCATTGTTCTGTGACTGATCAGGCTGACGCTGAGTTAGCCCGGGTTGAAGGGGCTTATGACCATTTATCGCTACCTGTAATGGATCTAGTCATGGAAGCGCTGAAGCATGACGATTGGTGTGCTCGCCTTAAGGCTATCTTGGACCCAGCGGAGATGATTGAAGTATCCGACGAGGAGCCGGCAGGTGATGACCAGGGTGGAAACGATAGTGGTGATGATAAAGGCGATGACTATGGGGATGGTAATCGACCCGAATAGTGTTAACAGGCTTTGTGCCCTGTTAACTTTGTTTTCAGATTTTAGATGTAACCTTCCGTGCACTGTCGCGCTTGTATAATGGTTTGTAATGGTTGCGCTTTTGCGCCTTTTGAATATGATCTTTACGTTTTGCTTCCCATTTTCGAGTTACAATTGTTGCACTGTTGCTAGAAACTTTGGTCAAGTTAGCACAAATAAACGTAAGTGTGGTTCTTGTGTGAGCGTAATTGCTCGGTCCCGCTATGTTCACGGGGAACCATGAAGGCACAACTCGATGGCTCATAATTTACTGAAGTGTTTTCGTGTTAATCAAAAGTTTAACATGCATTTGTAACTAGAGAATATTGTAGAGTAAGGATTCAATATGTAAAGAGCGATTGTATTAGCAAATTTTTGGGCGTGTAGCCCCTGTTTACAGCAGTACTACATTACATATTTTTCTTGCGCACACCACCTGTGGTGGAATTTTGATTCTTCACGGTGTCAAGTCACCTAAACGTTGACAGTTGTCACGCGCAGTGATTTTCCCGGTGTTTATTCTTGAAAGGTGATGTGGCGAGGCCCGCAATCACCCACTCCTCTGGATCTTTTTGATGTCCTTGCGCACGTTCTTCAGGAGGTGGTCCAGCTTGCCACTCTTCAGAGCCTTCTTGATTTCTACGCGCAGTTGGATGCAGTCGTTAGTCAAGTGACCTGTGTCCTTGTGAAATTCACAGAACAGGTTAGCGTCTTGGCCTTTCTTGCTGCGCATTGGTAGTGGATCTTTGAGATCCAGCTTCTCTGTGTTGAGGACCTTAAGAGGCGTCTTGGTTAGTGGAGTCCATTTCCTCTCCTGGTGGTCTTCTCTGGCTGCCTTCGTGTGTCGTGCTCTGTCGATTGTAGCGCGAGCATCCTCCGAACGCCTGCTTTTGTCCTCAGTTGATCCTGACTCCAGTCGGAGTATCTTTTCCTCTTCTCGTGTCTGCTGGAATCACGCGAGTAATCCCTTGAGTAATGGTGGGATGAGTTATGCTCTTTGGTGTCATAGCCGGATTTGGACCCACTCAGGGATTCTTCCGTCTGCGCAACGATCTTTGCTGCGTCCATAAGCTTATCCCACTCCTTGGGCATCCCATCTTTTCCGGTGATAGTCCTGATGAGGCTATCACAGCGAATTGCTTTCTTGAAGGCAGCGCGCATAAGCTGTTCACTCACGCCACCAATCTCCAGACACTCCTTGTTAAAGCGAGTGATGGAATCTTCCAAACCTTCATTCTCTCTACGGCAAATATCCATTACCTCAGCTGTATCACCCTGGTAACGCCTTTGTTGGCTAAAATGATTGACGAATTGAGTTCTGAAATCAACCCATGATTTGATTTTTCCCGGGGGGAGGCTGTCAAACCATGCACGGGCACCTCTTGTAAAGGTTTGAATGAACAAATGGCACCACATGGGCATATTCCATCCTCCCATGCAGCCCACGCTTGTAAAAACTCTGATGTGATCATCGGGATCAGTCAACCCATTAAACTTTCCAACTGTCGGTGGTAGTTTTTCTTTTGATAATGGTGCCAATGCGATCTTTGGGATGAACTTTGAATGTTCTGCAGCTTCCGCAGGTCGGTAAGCAAGGTGAAAGTCTCGCTCCACTTCTTCGGTGTACCCGACGTGTTCCTTTGGCTTGTAGTATTCACGGTTCCTCTACAAGCGATTGAAGACTGAAGAGCCTTCATCATCTTCCCAAGTTGGATCGTTTGGGTCAGTGTCATCCCATTCGTTGTTCATGTTGCGCGGCGTGAGCCGGCTGTGCACTGGTCCTCTCTGGATGTTAGACGGATGGTCATAGTAGCTTTCCGTTTCTCCCCGTGTGTCGCGCGTGTCGTGCACGCTTGGTCTTCTCTGAGGAGGAGGCCTGTTGATTCTTCCTTGGAGATTTCTCTGTTGAGGTGGCTTGCGCACCCCCTGATTCAGGTCCTGTGGTGTGACCAAGGACGGCTCAGCTGTGAGAACTGCTTGCTGTGCGCTCAGAGATTGATACGCCGCATTGATGGTGGCAATCTGCTTGGCATACCACGTGGCTGGGGTTTCGCCTTAGGGTAGCCCTAGTAACGCTGAAATGTTCTGTGGTGGGGCCAGATTTGAAGGCCCGGCGTCATTTCCTGGGGTTGTTGACTGAATGATGCGAGTGATGCTCGCGTGAGGTCCCCTAGTGTTGGTGACTTCGATTTCACCAATCTCTTCGATTTGCTGGGCTTGGACATTCTGATTGTCCTCCCCAACTGTCGCATGTGCATTTGTTCCGAATCCAAATTCGGGAATGATTCCTTGACCAGCCATGGTCGGAGGAAAGACAACGAAAAGCTCGAAGAAAAGAAGATGAAAGTGGTTTGTATAAAAAACCGGTGGGCGCCAATGAAGAAACACGGAAGTAATCTTAGGGTTTATTAGTTTGATTTATGTTTCTACCATAAGGGTTAATCTTCTTTGATTCCTTGAGCTCTTTAATGACAGATTATCCTGCAAAACAGGACACCGTTAGCTCGTTAAGAGGGGAATGTGGGGGTTTCCCTCTTAACCAGGCTCCGGCGTGAGCATAAGTAACTATCTTGAGGAGATTAAAGTGAGTAATGAGTGAGAGTAGAGGGAATAGGATTCATTAACCTGTGAATGGAGTGTTCTATTTATAGCCGGAGTGGTGTAAAGGATGTCGGCTGATGGACCTTGGGCCAGAAGATGACAATAGAACGGATATACCTTTTGTCTCACTGGTGTCGACCGTTAGTGTGTTCTGGACGCTTCTCGGTGCTGGCGCACCATGAGTGGAGCCACGTGTCGCTGTTGTCGGATTCTGTCATCAGCCTGTTAGTGGAGATCGTGGTGCAGGTGTCTCTGGCCCGTGATTGGTGCCACGTTGGCGTCCTTGAGTACTTTTTGTCTCCTGCATGCCAGATGATCGTGGAGCACGATTGAGCAGAGCCTGGAGGATATGGATTGCCTCTTTTCATCTGACACTTGTACCTTCTGTACTCTAAGATGTCTTTACGCCGCATCCTTGCGCGCCCATGTTTCTCATGGAGACTAAACTGCGCGAGGTATGGGTGATAGGTGGCTCATCTTCTGGATGCTAAGTTATTAGTTTGTCCCGTCTGAACCCGCGCGACGTTGGCTAATGATGCTCAGCCAGCGCGAGGTTGAAATCAGGAGGATAATTGATTAAGGTGTATGGTCTGTCGCGCGACATGTAGAGAGGTTTGTGCGAGCTTTTGGGACCATACCCCTTCATAAAGGCATGTTGTCAGTTTGGTCTAGATGGTTAGCTTTTGATGTATAATTCGTGTTTCCATTTGTTGTAGCTTTTGCCGTTTGCTAGTTTCTTGCTAGTTGGGTACTTGGTTAATAAAAGTTATCGTTCGAAAAAAAAAAAACTTATCTTAAGATGAATCGTCTCCGTCAAATTCATCTTCTGTAAGTTTTTAATCCAACAATAGAATACACACATCGATAAATCAATGCTCAAATTAGCAATCTTATTTCGGTTTATTTGTAGATCAAATTCGAATTCAGCTAGTTATAACGATTGCAAACATTTTCATTATCTTGTTGTGATTTCTGAATATTTTATATGAAAGTTGATTTAGCATAATTACAGGATTCATTTGGTTGAAATGTCATAATTTAATTGAAGATGTTGATGTTAAATTCAACAAAAAAATTGAAAATTATTGAGGTGACATGAGTGTATTTGTTTCATGTACATTGAATCTAGGAACTACTATTTACTGATAGGATTGCTTAAGACCGGTGGGTATGGGGAGGATAGTCTCTTTAGAGTCTACCCGTCACGTAGGCGCCACGTAATCACGGGAGGAGGATAGTCTCTTTGGGGACTACCCAAGGGTGTGAGGACAAGCCAAGACTACCCAACCATTAATAATATATTAATATATATATATATATATATAAAAAGGAGGAGAGAGAATTCAGATGGGGGGCCCACCACTTAGCCCCGTCTCCATCGTCACAATTGTGACGGAAGTGTCGTGCCAAGCCCTTTAGGGGCGGTGTGTGACTGGCCTAAAGGGGGGGGGGAGGGCCCTGTGCCAATCCCTATACCCATTGGTCTAAGTTCAAAATTTTGGTTTCTGAACAAATCATTGAGTTATATTTGTGTGGAAAATTGTGACAAATATAATCATTGGTTTGTGGCAAAGTTTATTCGTTTGATTTGTATACTATTTAGGGGCTGTTTGGTAGCCTCTTAATGACCATTCAGATGCTACCTCTTAATGGTTTAAAACCTCTGAATGAATAAGAGGTAACATCAAGTCTGAATGGTTAAGAGGTAACATCTGAATGGTAAATCATCATATGTCACATTCTTCTATCTTCTCATTGGTAAAATTCTTAATTGTTCCGTTAAGAGGTAGCTTCTTAATGACCATTCAGAGGCTACCAAACAGCCCCTTAGTTAGATACTATAAATCTTGTAACCTTTATTTGAGAAAGCACTAGGGGTATGTTTGGCAAAAGTAGCTGGTAGCTGAAAGCTGAAAGCTGGAAGCTGTTGGCTGGAAGCTGGTAGCTAGTAGCTGTAGCTTTTTAGATATATTTGGTGTTTGGTAGAGTAGCTGGAGCATTTAATAAAATGTATAAAATGACCAAAAAGGACATAACTAAAAATTTAGAAAGTTGGTGCATTAAAAAGTTCCTTATTTTTAGTGGTTAAAATAGTAATTATTCCCTAAAAGCTTGTAGCTCCTTCTAAACGTTACCAGTAGTAGCGTTCAACCAAAAGCTTGAAGCTCCTAACCTAAAAGCTTAAAGCTCCTTCAACCAAACAAGACCTTTTATTGAGTAGGAGCTTTTTCTTAAAAGCTTAAAACTAGAAGCTCCTAAAAGCTCCATGCCAAACATACATGATGTGTGTAAAATGCAACATATAAATCACATCTATTAAGGCATAAAACTAACCCTTTTTAAGTACTAATGTTGGAAAAAGAGTGTTTTTGTCTTTCTTTTGTATTTTCAGGATGAAATGAGCTCAAATCACAAAAGAAGCAAAAAGACAACTAATTCTAGCATAAATACAAGAAAAGGAATAAAAGTAGACTGCCCGGACCCTCAACGGCATCCTCTAAGGCAAAGAAGAGAAAGCAGAAGACTGAACACGCCCCGTGTCCAGCGGACACGGGGCCGTGCCCAAGAAGCAGCATAAAAGACAAACCTATAGAAGCTTCCATTGCCCACCACGGGGTCGTGTCCAGCGGGCACGGGGGCGTGGTGAAAGTACAGCAGACGCATTAATTGTAATTGCGAATTACAATTAATGAGGAGAGAAAGTGTCAGACGGGAACGGGGGCGTGTCCAGCGGACACGGGGCCGTGCCCAGCCTTCTGTTTAACCTATAAATAGGAGTGCTTGGTTTCATTCCATCTCATCCCTTGGCACACCACCTCTCTCACACTTCATCCACCACCCACCACCACTATAACACCATCATCCACCACCATCATCCATTGTCCATCATAGAGTGTGTGAGTCGTCTCGGGATCCAAGATTGATCTTAAGAGTTCTTGACAATCAAGGCCATATTTGCCTAAGTCTCTTACATCACTTGGTGAAGACAAGTGTTTAGTATAATACTTTTTATTTTTAATCTTTTGCACTTTTTATTTGGTTTTGTATTAATGACTTTAATACTAGTTACTTATGTTGAAGGTGATCTTTCCTTATCGTTTGTCCGTGGTGTCTTGGCATTATTTTACTGTCTATATAAAATAAAAGATTTTCACCATTCATATCTCCACGGTCTATATGGAGGTATGTTGGCTACCTGGTCGGGGGTTAAGGGAACGGTTTGGTAAGGGTCTTGCCCTTGTCCAGCGTTTAGAGGTCCTGCTTGGGACCTGGGTCAAATTTAGTAGGATCTCCTTCAATGCCCATAGGTATTGGATGGCGGGGGATCCAAACTCTTTGACCCCCTCATAAGTTAACTACTATTAATACTATAACCCGGCTATTTAGGATTGTATCCCTGCTGACTCAGACTACTTAGCCGAGGGTAACGTCACCGCCGAAAGCGGGGCCTACCACAATTTGCATTAATAACTTAATTCATTATCTTTCAATAATCCGACCCTTTAGGATTGTATCCTTGCTGACTCAAACTACTGAGTTGAGGGTAACGTCGCCTTCAAAAGAGGGGTCTACTACAATAACTAAGATAATCTCTTAAACAAGTGCAAAAGTGTGAAAATAATCAAAGGTTATACTAATACACGTGTCGGATCCAAGTGATTCATCTTGTCTATCTGTTTTTATTTTATTTTATTTTCAGCATTTAGTTAGTTTTTATTTTCTTAGATTAAAACATTTTTTCTCACTTTTTGATTTGATTAGACGTTGAAGATAAACCGGTATTAAAAGCTCTTGTGTCCTTGGACGACCTCGGTATCTTACCAACACTATACTACGTCCACGATGGGTGCACTTGCCCATATGTGTGTTTAGTGTTAGTGAATATCGTGTTTTATAAATTTAAAACTTGGCTAAAAGTGTAAAAAGGGGCTTAAATATACATCAAAAATATATTACACTACACACGCATCAAGTTTTTGGCGCCGCTGCCGGGGACACAAGGATTTTAAGAAAGCTTAAAATCGACGGCCTAATCAGTTTTTCAAAACCTTTTCAAAACGCGCGCACATTTTTCTGCATTTTAGTTTAGTTTGCATTTACAGTAGCCTGAACACGGGGCCGTGCTCGCTGAACACGCCCCCGTGCTGCATATTATTAGAGTAGATACCCAGATACAGAGTCTGAACACGGGGCCGTGCTCACTGAACACGCCCCCGTGCTCAACGTGACCAGTAACTTTAATTAAAACGCCCAGATACAGACCCTGACCACGGGGCCGTGTTCACCAGACACGGGGCCGTGTCCAGCTTCTGTTTCCGTCTTTATTTTTGTTTTCTGGTCCCGAGACTCAGTTGTGATCTGTTGAGTGATTCTTATGGATCAATACTCAAGAGGTTACAACTACACCTATGATGAGGATGATTATAGGGGTAATTATTGCACTAATTGTCGTAACGCACGCTCGGTTCAATATAATAACTCATATCAACCATCCAATTCATACAACTACTATGAGGAGCCCAGGTACGAGCCATCAACTTCATACACATCCTATGAAGACCAAAGGTATGAACCTCCTCCCTCATACTCATATTTTGAGGAACCAAGGTATGAGCCTTCATACTCCTACTTTGAAGACTCAAGATATGAGCCACCACCTTCATACTCTTATTATGAGGAACCATGGCGTGAACAACCCACCTCATATGAGTACTATGAAGAACAAAGTTTCGACCCTTATCCATCATATACTTACAATGAAGAACAATGGTGTGAACCATCTACTTCATATGAGTATTATGAGGAGCCAAGGATCGAACAACCGGATTCAAGCTTTGAGGATCCAAATTCTTTTTCTCTCACCGAGGTGACCAATAGGATATTAGAACACATTAAAACTATCGAACGTTACATGAAAGAATCTCGCGCAAGGGAAGAGGAATCCCGCGCAAGAGAAGAATTAAATTGTAATAATAACGTAGAGATAGTTGAAAATGTAAAAATGGAAGAACAAGAAAGTGAAAAACCGACACATGAGTTAACAATGAAAAAGGTGAGTCCGATAATGTTAAAATTCATGAAGAGTCTAATTTTGAAGAAATTAATCTCTTGTCACCTACTTTCGAAAATCATTGTTTAGTAACCCCTCATGCTAAGTTTTTAAAAGAGTTAAACACTAGTGCCAAAATCAAAGAAATGGTAAGTGTTAAGTTAACGAATGATCAAACTTCGCTAATAAAAGAAGACCCTTTTGAAATTAACATTACACCGGTTCCATGTTTCTTTCAAAATTCATTTATTAGTAACATCACCATTGATAAGGATCTTTGTGTTAACATAATGCCTAACTACATTTTTGAAAAATTAAGTATTAGTGATTTTACTCCACTTCAAATTCCCATTTTTCTATCCGATCGGAAAGTTATAAAACCAATCGGTGTAGTTGAAGATGTTTTGGTTCACACAAATCAATTGGTAATCCCAACCGACTTCGTCATCCTTGATGACGCCCCCTAGTCTTGGGAAAACCTTTTGTAAAAACTCGTAAAGCATTGAAAAACCGGAAATTCAACAATCTACCTCTCCAATTAGGGGCATTCAAAAGGAGCATGGATCTTGAGCGTTCAATGAAATATCCTTTTGGCAATAATGACCCCCTAATTGAAGATGAAGCTGAACCACCCGATACAACTAACGAAGAAGACCACTTTGTCGAAGAAGAGATAGCCATAGAACAAACCTTTAAGGTTCTTAATCTAGATGAGCCACAAAATAAGGTGTCTTCTAAAGACCCACCCATTGAGCTCAAAGAACTCCCTAAAGGTTTGGAATATGCTTTTCTAGGCAAGGATGGTAGTTTACCTGTAATTATTTCATCTAAATTAAGTAACGTAGAAAAAGAGAAATTAGTTAATCTACTTAAAAAACACAAAAACGCGATCGCTTGGAAGCTTGTAGATATTAAAGGAATAAGCCCTTCCATGTGCACGCACAAAATTTTAATGAATGATGACTACAAAACGGTAATTCAACCACAACGAAGAGTGAACCCCAATGTTCAAGAAGTGGTTAAAAATGAAGTCATCAAGCTGCTTGACGCCGGACTAATCTACCCTATCTCCGATAGCCCGTGGGTAAGTCCAGTTCAAGTAGTCCCGAAAAAAGGAGGTATGACGGTAATAACTAATGAGAAAAATGAATTAATACCAACGAGAACCGTCACAGGATGGAGAGTTTGTATAGATTATAGGCGATTAAATGAAGCAACAAGGAAAGACCACTTTCCTTTACCCTTCATTGATCAAATGTTAGAACGATTATCCGGTCATAAATTTTATTGTTTCTTAGATGGTTTTCCAGGTTACTTTCAAATACCGATAGAACCAGAAGACCAAGAGAAAACAACTTTCACATGTCCCTACGGAACTTTCGCATATCGACGCATGCCATTCGGTCTATGTAATGCGCCTGCAACATTCCAACGTTGTATGGTGGCCATTTTCCATGATATGATAGAAAAGACAATGGAAGTCTTCATGGACGACTTTTCCATCTTTGGAGACTCATATGACCAATGCCTCGATAATCTTGAACGAATGCTATCCCGATGTGAGGAAACTAACCTCGCCCTTAACTGGGAAAAATGTCATTTCATGGTAACAGAGGGAATAGTACTCGGTCACAAAATCTCAAGCGAAGGAATGGAAGTTGATCGAGCAAAAATAGAAACTATTTCTCGATTACCTCCTCCATCCTCCGTAAGAGCAATCAGAAGTTTCCTAGGGCATGTCGGATTTTATAGAAGGTTTATCAAGGACTTTTCAAAAATTTCAAGGCCTCTAACAAAATTACTTGAAAAAGATGCACCCTTCATCTTTGACAAGAAATGCAATCAAGCATTTCTAACCCTCAAGGAAATGCTAGTCAATGCACCTATCATGATAGCGCCGGATTGGAAATTTCCTTTCGAAATCATGTGTGACGCAAGTGACTTTGCTGTTGGAGCAGTCTTGGGACAAAGAAAAGAAAAGCATTTCCACCCAATCTATTATGCTAGTAAAACTCTTAATGATGCACAAGAAAATTATACAACTACAGAAAAAGAATTACTAGCAGTGGTGTTTGCTTTTGATAAATTTCGTTCTTATCTTGTTCTTTCTAAAACTATCGTCTATACAGACCATGCAGCCACCAGGTACCTCTTCAAGGAGCAAGATGCAAAACCCCGTTTGATCAGATGGATTCTACTCCTCCAAGAATTCGACATCGAAATCAAGGACAAAAGAGGAGCAGAAAACACTGCTGCAGATCATCTCTCACGCTTAGAAGACCCAGCTTTGGAAACGACCAGAGACGAGCAAATCAACGAGAAATTTCCCACAGAATCCTTGGAAATGATGGAGAGTAGACAAGAGCCATGGTATGCCGACTACGCTAACTTTCTAGCTAGCGGTATAGTCACCAAGGGATGGCCACATCATCAAAGAAAGAAATTCTTTGCTGATGTAAAGCATTACTTTTGGGAAGACCCCTATCTTTTCAAAATGTGTGCCGACCAGCTCATCCGAAGGTGCGTCCATGGTAATGAAGCACGAAGAATTCTCCGTCATTGTCATGAAGGTCCATACGGAGGACATCATGGTGCCGCAAGTACCGCACGAAAGGTATTTGACTCAGGATTTTACTGGCCAACCATTTACAAGGATGCACAAAACCTTGTAAAGACATGTGATGCCTGCCAGAGATCAGGTAATATTTCTTCCAAACACGAAATGCCTCAAAATGGCATTCTCGTTTGTGAAATCTTTGATGTGTGGGGACTCGATTTCATGGGACCTTTCCCACCTTCAAAGGGAAACAAATATATACTTGTGGCAGTCGATTACTTGTCTAAATGGGCAGAGGCCGAGGCTCTTCCAACAAATGATGGAAGAGTAGTGGTAAAATTTCTGAAAAAACTGTTTTCTCGCTTCGGGACACCAAAGGCTTTAATAAGTGATAGAGGTACCCATTTTTGCAATCATCAACTCGAAAAAATATTAACAAGGTATGGGGTCTATCACCGGGTCTCAACCGCATATCACCCTCAAACAAATGGGCAAGCCGAAGTGACTAATCGAGGTTTAAAACGAATACTTGAAAAAACCGTAGGAATAAATAAGAAAGAATGGGCTGACAAATTAGACGATGTTCTATGGGCTTTTCGAACTGCTTATAAAACCACTATAGGCACGACCCCATATAAGCTGGTCTATGGAAAAAGTTGTCACTTGCCAGTAGAAATAGCTCACAAAGCCTACTGGGCAATAAAAAACGTAAACTTAGATTTAGAAACTGCCGGTAAAAATCGATTTTGTCAAATAAATGAATTAGTGAGCTAAGGAATTATGCATATTCTAACTCCGAAATTTATAAAGAAAGAATGAAAAATTTACATGATAAATATATTAAATCTAATGAATTTCGGGTAGGAGATCAGGTTCTATTGTTTAATCCACGACTTCGATTATTTCCTGGTAAGCTAAAATCTAGGTGGTCAGGACCTTTTTCCGTCACCCATGTTTTTCCACACGGTGCAGTAGAAATTAAAACTCGAAATGGGATACCATTTAAAGTCAATGGCCAACGGCTAAAACTCTACCGAGGATCCATTGAGGATGAGGAAGAGGAGATCTCACTTCAAACGGTTAACGAATAAACTCATACCTGACATGTTACGAACAGGTAAGTGTACGTTTAAAAACCGGTAAGTCTTCTAGCCATTTTCGGAAATAAGGGGGCATGCACACGAGCACATAAAAAAAATTCAAAAAAGAAAAAAAAAACTTTGCTCGGCATGGGGCCGTGTCGAGGCAACTGTCGGGATAAAACCCTCTTTTCATAACAGTTACCTCATTCCACACGCCCCGTATTGCCGAAAACGCTCTGGTTCCAGGCGATTTTCCGCAGATTTCCGACGTCACTACCGAGTTTAACAACATCAAGGTATGATTCTATCATCTTTAGTAGTTAGATTAGTTACTTGCATGTAGTTAAAACATCAAAAATTGGGGAAAAATCTAGGGTTCTTCATGTTCATCCGGATCGAACTTCAAATTTTTGATGAAATTTGTTAGTAGTAGTTTAGATTAGTGTAGTGGGAAGTAAATAAACATGTATTGTTGATAGATTCGTTCGATTTCCCCACTAAAACACCAAACCCTTGTTTTTTAACCGAAAAACACAAAATTGAAAGGGTAAATGGTTTATTTTGGGAAAAACGACACTTAGGGTTTCATTTTCGGGGGAAACCGCTACTATTGGGCTAAAAATTTTCAGGTTTTCGAAACCGGGACGAAAAATGAACTTTTTGGGTTACAGACGCCTGGACACGGGGCCGTGTCCGCTGAACACGGGGCCGTGTCCAGCCCACTGTTTGCAGTTTCACCCCAAATATCTTTGTTTCGTACTAACTTTTGGTGTATTCTTTCAGATGTCAAAGTTCACAAGGTTCAACGCAAGCGAACTCGATGCTAGGGCACGATATGAGACACTCCAAACAAGACCCGAGGAGTACCCTAGGCGGGCATGTACCGACTTGTTAGCCATGGTGAATCAACTTGACCGATTCAACAACATCGTGACAGGGCCACTAGCAGTTGCATTGAACACTCGGCTTCGGTCGGTGCATCAATGCACAATGGAGTTTTACAGTACTTTCGTTTTCAACTCGAAGTGTGACCCATTTGACAATGAGGGGGTCACATTTCGATGTGGAGGGACAACGTACTCAATCTCCATGGCACAGTTTGGATCTATCATAGGGCTGTATGGTGAAGAAGAATCAGGGAATGAGGAGAATACCGGGGGATTACGAGACTTGGATGCAACTGAACGTCAAGCCGCATGGGCTCAGATCGGTGAAGGAATCTACAACCCTAGCAGCACCAAGAGTACCAAACTGAGGGACCCGCTTTACCGCTACATTCACAGGCTCCTCACCTACTCGCTGAACCAGCGTCACGACAGTAGTGGTGTGACAACCCTCAAAATCCTATGTATTCCGTACAATTTATTATTGATAATTAAAGTGTTTGATGATTGTGCTGAATCATTTAACTGCTTCTGATATCTGTGTTATACTTACATGTACTTGTTAATATACTAATAGTGTACAGAAAGGTCACTAAATAGTCCGTTATATTTTCCGGAGTGTTGGAAATTAAAAACATTACAAAAATATATATATAGGACGCTTTACGAATTAATTAAGCGCTTTAACGGAACAGTGTCAAACCGAACAACCGGACATTACCCGGGACACCAAATATTTGTCAAATACATTGATTATTTATTTCTTGGCTTGTTATGATCCCCGTGCACCATAACACCCACTAAACATCTAGTAACTAACTCTAGTAAACATACACTTGGTTTCTAGCTAGTAAGTAACCATCTAGTTACAACTTTTGCAAACAAGACCCCCCCCCCCCCATGTATGAAATCGGTCAAGGGACCCACCCCCATATCTCCAAGATTTTATTTGATATTTTGGTTGATTTCTTGCTTCTTGAAGTGAACATAATATTATGAACATCCTTATAAGCATGATGTATAGATCACAATGTCACTTCACCAAGATTCACTCTCACACTCAAACATCTCTCTCTCCTCCCTCATGAACCGTCCATCCACCATACTCCACATCTTTGAGAAGATTTTATCTTATTTTTTTTATTGGATTGCTTGCTTGTGTAAGTGTCCAAGATATGTGAATGATGATTATAAGTAAGTCTTGAGATCACAACCATCATTCTCTAGATTACACACTCAAACTTCCACTCTCTCTCTCTCAATTCGGTTCCTCCATAACCGAAACCCATCACCACCACTTCCAATCATCTATCTCTTCCATTAACAAGTTCATTCTAAGCTTGAAGTTCATCCATGGAAGGTGCAACTTGAAGGACTTTCTAAGGAGCTTGTTCTAGTCTTTGTCACCATCATATTCTCAATAGATTCTACCCTAGCTATAAGCTAGTAGTAAGCTCTCGTTTAACCCTTGATTATCTTACTTTTATGGCTAATATTTGTAGAATGATGTTTATTTCACAAGAACACTAAAAAGGATTTAACCAAGAAGATGAAACATGATGTACTTGTGTTAATATGAAGTTGTTTTGATATGTACTGAGTATTTGCTGATTTACTTGTTGATATTGATGTGGGATGTTGTTACGATCACTAAATAGGATTACCGGGATCAACCGAACACAAACTAGTAAGCTAGAGACTAAAAACAGAATCTGTCCAAGCTTTACAGCCAACTTCAGTTGGCTGTAACAGGACCATAATTTAACGAAAAATGTATTTTCTGAATCCTAGATTTATGTGTTATAAAATACGGTTCTAATGGCACCGGAATCGTAATTTTTGGACTCCGTTTACTATTTTTAAAGAACCGATTCGTAATAGCAGCTTAGGCTGAGTTTTTACAGCAATAAATGAGCATTGTATTTTCTGTTGTAACTTGTATTCTGTGTAGAATCGGACCATGAAATTTGTATAGTAGATGATAACCGATGCATGTGTAATTACCCCACTGGAATTTCGTAAATCGGACACTCGATGAATTTTTAGTAAATTGTTCCGTGGACTGTGGTCAGAAATGCATAAATCTGAGTTCAGTCCGGAATATGATTTTTTATAAAATATTGGTAGTGAACTGGACCCCGATATTTTTACACAATAAAATATGGAACGTTTAAGACATTGTGTAAAAATTTGGGAATTTTTGCAATAATTTAACTATTTTATTAAAACGTCCGAAAACAGCCGGTTTTGAATATAAATGCTGAATTGAGATAAGTTGTGACTTGCGTGTCTAAATGTCGAGTATGCTATCCGTGAATGATCTAACATGTTATATATGTTATGTGCATTATCGTATGTTTGATTTTGAGTGGGGAATGGATGGGAAACTTAGATGGGCATAAACCGTTAAAACGATGCATGTTGTGTGATAGATACGTGTAGGAACTTTGTGTGCTATTTGAAAGCCACTAAATGACTAACTGGTAAATTATATTAGGACGTGATTGACCGACCTTGACTGTTAGCTATATTTGAGAATCTAACCGAGCAAACCGAGGTGAGTTCACACTCTTTCTAAGGCATGGGATTCCCAGGGGTTTGGGAATGGGATTGATTAACTACTTGTACTATCATTACTGTTAAACTACTTTTTACTGTCCTCGGATTGAAGGGCACGTACGTAAAACCTACGTACACGATCATAAGACCATCAACTCTATCACTTTAAGTCCCTCATTTATCGACTTAATCGCCGAGGCCTATGGCGAGCGGGTCATTAGTTAATAGCGCTATTAGGTTTAACAAACCTCACACCGTGCCAGTCGGACGGGCGTGTACTAATGGACTATGGGCAAAGGGTCAATGCTGATAGACATTGACTTAGGGCACCTCTTATATTTTCGTAGCAGTCGATACGCGTGGTCTAGTAACATATGGGAAACCCCCACTAATCTTTGCAAACATGTCAGAAAGACCGCGATGCAAACTCATACGATACATGGTTTTCTAAACGAACAAATGATTTACGAAACGAATGCTATAACTAAACAACCAACTGTGAATTCACTCAACTTTGTTGTTGACTCGTTGTTACATGCCTTACAGGTCGCTAAATGCTTGGAGCTTGCACGAGGAAGGAGTCGTTGTGGTGTACGGACGGTTATGTCCCGTGTTCAATATATAATCCTTATGAACTTATTAGACTTGCGTTTGAAACTTTAACTTATAAACTATGGACTTATAATTTGGACTTTACGTTTATGCTTCCGCTGTTTAAATTAAAACTTGGTTAGCTAGCTTTCGGTCACCAATCGTATTGTGGTTGGCTTTAATTACTTAAATACATAGTTCAGTATGATTGGTGGCTCGATCCCGGTCATGTCACGCCTCCGAGCGGTAGTACTCCGCATGGTGGATTTTGGGGGTGTGACAGATTGGTATCAGAGCCATTGGTTATAGTGAACTTGGTTTTAAAAAGGGAAAAGATTTTGATAAAACCAGACTATAACCTGTACAGTGCTCAACGATCCACAATGACGCTTCGCTCCACGTGCAAGACTCGACACCATAAGTGGTATGATTTATGTTATATTGTCGGTTAGATAGCTCACACTGTGCATTAGTTAACGTGATAACTGCTACTTGAACCTTGTGTGCTTACTCTCTACTGTCGTCCCACATTTACGCACTTTCACGACACTTTTCTAACTTACGTCGCTTCGTGATGAAGATCATGAGCGAACGCGGAGGACGTATCAACCTCACTCAAGCCCAGTTGACGGCTTTGATCAACGAATGAGTTGCTGAGGCACTCGCAGCTGTTCCCGCAGGAGGTATAACCTGCTACTTCAACCCATCTTAGGACGTTTAGATCCCACCTTCGTGAACCAACTCTTGTGCTTAACCTTGTCCTTTATTATCGCACCACAGGTCAACATGCCCAACCTCCCGTTCCTTCGATCAGCAACCGATATAACGAAACGCTAACAACCACACCGTGATTTCCACCAATCACAAGATTACCCTCTCATTACCTTGTTGGGTAGTTAATTATCTTATTTTGATCTACACCCTCGTATACCCAACGTAGCAAGCGGATGCCTCCTAATGATGGGATAGTCTTTGGGACATTCGAGGACGGCGATACGGATTACTCAACTTACATACGGACACGACAAGCTACACATTTACCTCACCCCTTTTCCCCCTTACACTACAAGAGTCGCACTTTGACCCTACGATGGTTTATCATAATTATGTGAAATCGTTTCGCTAGCCTTTGTACCGACCTATGCTTAATGCAATGCCTAATTTCTACTATTGACATACACAGAACCATCATTCCTTTACCACAGTGACGCTAGACACTAATGCGAACTCACTCTAGATTAGAGGGTTTGGAAGGCTCGAATTTCTATCATTGGTGATCACTTATTGAAACCTTGAGTGTGATGATGTGTTTATACTCTCTTGAACGCGTTTTCGCGTCCTTTCCTTGGAACCTCACGATTACACGAACGTATTTTTAAATTCATTCACACGACCTAAGAAAACTCCTCCAAACTTGATTGCTTACCGACTTGAGAAATTGAAAACTCATCTAAGCTCGTGGATCTAGGTGAATTATTCCTCCATCGCATGTGGATGATACTAGGAACGATCCCAATGTTGTAATGGGTAAGTTTCTTCTGGACGACTTCTTTGTCACTGTTTCATTTGATTCGGGTGCCGATACTAGTTATGTGTCCTTAAAAGTTAGCCAAATGCTTAAGCGCATTCCAACGCTACACACGGTAGAAATAGCAAACGGTAAAAGTCTTGAAGCCACACACATAGTTAAGGGCTGTAACCTCGTCCTAGCTGGTCAGACCTTCTCCATCGATCTTATTCCTATCGTTCTGGGTAGTTTCGACGTTGTCATTGGAATGGATTGGTTATCTCGACACCAAGCGGAGATTATTTGCAAGGAGAAAATCATCCGTATCCCTCGTTCTGGTAAAGAATCGCTCGTGATTCGTGGCGACAAGAGTGGTGCTGTTGTAGGCCTCATCTCTTTCCTTAAAGCCCAGAAGTGTTTACGAAAGGGCCACACCGCTATCCTAGCCCTCGTTACTAATGCATCCACGGAAGAAAGGAAGATAGAAGACATTCCTATTGTACGCGACTTTCCCGAGGTATTTTCCTGAGGAACTACCTGGCCTTCCGCCTCATCGACAAGTCGAGTTTCAAATCGAGCTAGCCCCTGGAGCAGCACCAATAGCTCGTGCGCCTTATCGACTTGCTCCATCAGAACTCGAAGAACTGTCTACGCAACTACAAGAGCTCTTGGAAAAGGGTTTTATACGTCCTAGCTCTTCGCCCTGGGGAGCTCCAGTCTTGTTCGTAAAGAAGAAAGATGGTACTTTCAGGATGAGTATTGACTATCGCGAGCTTAACAAGGTGACTGTGAAAAATCGTTATCCTCTTCCACGTATTGACGACTTATTCGACCAGTTGCAAGGGTCGAGTTACTACTTTAAGATCGATTTGAGATCGGGCTACCATAAGTTGAGAGTCCGAGAGGAAGACGTCTCCAAAACAGCATTCGGAACTCGTTACGGCCATTATGAGTTTCTAGTTATGCCTTTCGGATTGACGAATGCACCTGCGGTCTTCATGGACCTCATGAATCGAGTGTGCAAGCCTTACTTGGATAAATTTGTCATAGTCTTCATCGACGACATCCTGATCTATTCTAAGAGTCAGGAGGAATACGAGCAACACCTGAGGCTTATTCTGGAACTACTTCATAAAGAGCAGCTGTATGCCAAGTTTTCGAAATGTGACTTCTGGCTTCGCGAAGTCCATTTTCTGGGCCATGTGATAAACAAGGATGGGATTCATGTTGATCCATCCAAGGTTGAATCGATCAAGAATTGGCCTGCACCCCGCATACCAACAGAGATCCGCCAATTCTTAGGTTTGGCAGGATATTACAGAAGGTTTATCAAGGATTTCTCCAAGATTGCGTAACCTCTCACCTCACTGACTCAGAAGGGTGTCACCTATCGTTGGGGTGATGCACAGGAGTTCGCATTTTAGCACTTGAAGGATAGACTTTGTAGCGCGCCTATCCTCTCATTGCCTGAAGGCACAGACGATTTTGTGGTTTACTGTGATGCTTCCATCCAAGGACTTGGTTGCGTGTTGATGCAACGTGACAAGGTCATTGCCTACGCATCACGTCAACTTAATGTTCACGAAAGGAACTACACTACCCACGATCTGGAATTGGGAGCAGATGTTTTCGCGCTTAACATATGGAGACATTACCTGTACGGTACCAAGTGCACCATTTACACCGATCACAGGAGTCTCGAGCATATCTCCAAGCAAAAGGAATTGACTATGCGACGACGCCGATGGGTCGAGCTCTTAAACGATTACGAATGCGCAATCAAGTATCATCCGGGCAAAGCCAATGTTGTGGTCGACGCCCTCAGCCGGAAGGATACTATACCTAGGCGTGTACGTGCGTTACAGCTTACCATCCAATCTAACCTTCCCGCTCAAATTCGCGATGCTCAGGTTGAAGCATCGAAGGCAGAGAACATCAGGGCTAAGTCCCTAAGAGGATCGAGGCAACGGCTAGAACAAAAAGAAAACGGCGCCTACTATGTTAACGGACGCATCTGGGTTCCACTGTATGGAGACTTGCGCGAGCTTGTGATGGATGAAGCGCATAAGTCTCGTTACTCAGCACATCCTGGTTCGGATAAGATGTACCACGACCTAAAAACTACATACTGGTGGCCTGGTATGAAAGCCGGCATAGCAACCTATGTTGGTAATTGTTTAACTTGTGCGAGAGTCAAGGTCGAATATCAGAAACCATCAGGCCCACTCCAACAACCAGAGATACCTAAATGGAAATGGGAGCAAATTTCCATGGATTTCGTTACCGGCCTGCCCAGATCTCAACGCGGAAACGATACCATTTGGGTGATCGTAGATCGACTGACCAAGTCTGCACATTTTCTGCCTATCAAGAAACGGATAAGTTTTCTACTCTAGCAGACATCTACTTAAAAGAAGTGGTATCAAGGCACGGAGTGCCAACCTCCATCATTTCTGATCGTGACGCTCGTTTTACCTCTGAACTGTGGCAAGCTACGCATAAGTCTTTTGGCTCACGTTTAGACATGAGCACCGCTTATCATCCACAGACGGATGGGCAATCTGAACGCACCATTCAGACTCTCGAAGACATGCTTAGGGCATGCGTGATCGACTTTGGCAACGGCTGGGAAAAGCATCTCCCGTTAGTGGAGTTTTCATATAACAACAGCTACCACACCAGCATCCAGGCCGCTTCGTTCGAGGCATTGTATGGACGCAAGTGCCGATCACCTCTCTGTTGGGCAGAAGTTGGTGACAGTCAAATCACTGGCCCAGAACTAGTAGTAGATACAACAGAAAAGATTGCTCAGATACGACAACGAATGGCGGCAGCTCGTGACCGTCAGAAAAGCTATGCCGATAAGCGAAGAAAACCACTTAAGTTCCGGGTTGGGGATCGAGTGCTGCTCAAAGTCTCACCTTGGAAAGGTGTAGTCCGATTTGGCAAACGGGGCAAGCTCAACCCGCGTTATGTCGGACCGTTCGAGATCATTGAGAGAATTGGCAAAGTCGCCTACAGGTTAAATCTACCTGAAGAACTCAGCGGAGTTCACAACGTATTCCACGTGTCAAATCTGAAGAAGTGTCTGTCAGACGAGACCCTCATAGTTCACTTAAAAGAGCTCATTATCGACGACCAGCTGCGATTCGTCGAGGAACCAGTAGAGATTACGGATCAAGACGTTAAGATTCTCAAGCACACTAGAATACCTCTCGTCCGAGTTCGTTGGAATTCCCGTCGTGGCCCAGAGTATACCTGGGAACAGGAAGACCAAATGAAACTCAAGTATCCCCAGCTGTTTAAGAAAAATGCAACCACTACTGAGGCTGAAGCTACCGCAGAATTTCGGGACAAAATTCCAAATCAACGGGGGGATGATGTGACACCCCAGGAAAAACCAGGAAACCAACGCAGCATAACTAGCTTCCTCAGTAACCACGCGCTAAATTTCGGGACGAAATTCTCTTAACAGGGGGAGAATGTGACAACCCTCAAAATCCTATGTATTCCGTACAATTTATTATTGATAATTAAAGTGTTTGATGACTGTGCTGAATCATTTAACTGCTTCTGATATCTGTGTTATACTTACATGTACTTGTTAATATACTAATAGTGTACAGAAAGGTCACTAAATAGTCCGTTATATTTTCCGGAGTGTTGGAAATTAAAAACATTACAAAAATATATATATATATATATATATATATATATATATATATATATATATAGGACGCTTTACGAATTAATTAAGAGCTTTAACGGAACAGTGTCAAACCGAACAACCGGACATTACCCGGGACACCAAATATTTGTCAAATACATTGATTATTTATTTCTTGGCTTGTTATGATCCTCGTGCACCATAACACCCACTAAACATCTAGTAACTAACTCTAGTAAACATACACTTGGTTTCTAGCTAGTAAGTAACCATCTAGTTACAACTTTTGCAAACAAGAACCCACCCCCCCCCCCCATGTATGAAATCGGTCAAGGGACCCACCCCCATATCTCCAAGATTTTATTTGATATTTTGGTTGATTTCTTGCTTCTTGAAGTGAACATAATATTATGAACATCCTTATAAGCATGATGTATAGATCACAATGTCACTTCACCAAGATTCACTCTCACACTCAAACATCTCTCTCTCCTCCCTCATGAACCGTCCATCCACCATACTCCACATCTTTGAGAAGATTTTATCTTATTTTTTTTTATTGGATTGCTTGCTTGTGTAAGTGTCCAAGATATGTGAATGATGATTATAAGTAAGTCTTGAGATCACAACCATCATTCTCTAGATTACACACTCAAACTCCCACTCTCTCTCTCTCTCAATTCGGTTCCTCCATAACCGAAACCCATCACCACCACTTCCAATCATCTATCTCTTCCATTAACAAGTTCATTCTAAGCTTGAAGTTCATCCATGGAAGGTGCAACTTGAAGGACTTTCTAAGGAGCTTGTTCTAGTCTTTTTCACCATCATATTCTCAATAGATTCTACCCTAGCTATAAGCTAGTAGTAAGCTCTCGTTTAACCCTTGATTATCTTACTTTTATGGCTAATATTTGTAGAATGATGTTTATTTCACAAGAACACTAAAAAGGATTTAACCAAGAAGATGAAACATGATGTACTTGTGTTAATATGAAGTTGTTTTGATATGTACTGAGTATTTGCTGATTTACTTGTTGATATTGATGTGGGATGTTGTTACGATCACTAAATAGGATTACCGGGATCAACCGAACACAAACTAGTAAGCTAGAGACTAAAAACAGAATCTGTCCAAGCTTTACAGCCAACTTCAGTTGGCTGTAACAGGACCATAATTTAACGAAAAATGTATTTTCTGAATCCTAGATTTATGTGTTATAAAATACGGTTCTAATGGCACCGGAATCGTAATTTTTGGACTCCGTTTACTATTTTTAAAGAACCGATTCGTAATAGCAGCTTAGGCTGAGTTTTTACAGCAATAAATGAGCATTGTATTTTCTGTTGTAACTTGTATTCTGTGTAGAATCGGACCATGAAATTTGTATAGTAGATGATAACCGATGCATGTGTAATTACCCCACTGGAATTTCATAAATCGGACACTCGATGAATTTTTAGTAAATTGTTCCGTGGACTGTGGTCAGAAATGCATAAATCTGAGTTCAGTCCGGAATATGATTTTTTATAAAATATTGGTAGTGAACCGGACCCCGATATTTTTACACAATAAAAAAAGGAACGTTTAAGACATCCTGTAAAAATTTGGGAATTTTTGAAATAATTTAACTATTTTATTAAAACGTCCGAAAACAGCCGGTTTTGAATATAAATGCTGAATTGAGATAAGTTGTGACTTGCGTGTCTAAATGTCGAGTATGCTATCCGTGAATGATCTAACATGTTATATATGTTATGTGCATTATCGTACGTTTGATTTTGAGTGGGGAATGGATGGGAAACTTAGATGGGCATAAACCGTTAAAACGATGCATGTTGTGTGATAGATACGTGTAGGAACTTTGTGTGCTATTTGAAAGCCACTAAATGACTAACTGGTAAATTATATTAGGACGTGATTGACCGACCTTGACTGTTAGCTATATTTGAGAATCTAACCGAGCAAACCGAGGTGAGTTCACACTCTTTCTAAGGCATGGGATTCCCAGGGGTTTGGGAATGGGATTGATTAACTACTTGTACTATCATTACTGTTAAACTACTTTTTACTGTCCTCGGATTGAAGGGCACGTACGTAAAACCTACGTACACGATCATAAGACCATCAACTCTATCACTTTAAGTCCCTCATTTATCGACTTAATCGCCGAGGCCTATGGCGAGCGGGTCATTAGTTAATAGCGCTATTAGGTTTAACAAACCTCACACCGTGCCAGTCGGACAGGCGTGTACTAATGGACTATGGGCAAAGGGTCAATGCTGATAGACATTGACTTAGGGCACCTCTTATATTTTCGTAGCAGTCGATACGCGTGGTCTAGTAACATATGGGAAACCCCCACTAATCTTCGCAAACATGTCAGAAAGACCGCGATGCAAACTCATACGATACATGGTTTTCAAAACGAACAAATGATTTACGAAACGAATGCTATAACTAAACAACCAACTGTGAATTCACTCAACTTTGTTGTTGACTCGTTGTTACATGCCTTACAGGTCGCTAAATGCTTGGAGCTTGCACGAGGAAGGAGTCGTTGTGGTGTACGGACGGTTATGTCCCGTGTTCAATATATAATCCTTATGAACTTATTAGACTTGCGTTTGAAACTTTAACTTATAAACTATGGACTTATAATTTGGACTTTACGTTTATGCTTCCGCTGTTTAAATTAAAACTTGGTTAACTAGCTTTCGGTCACCAATCGTATTGTGGTTGGCTTTAATTACTTAAATACATAGTTCAGTATGATTGGTGGCTCGATCCTGGTCATGTCACGCCTCCGAGCGGTAGTACTCCGCATGGTGGATTTTGGGGGTGTGACAAGTGGCGTTGTAGGGTTGAAAGATTTGGTTGTCCTTCACTGCATCCACAACCAGAAGCCTCTCGATGTTCCATATCTCTTGTTACGAAACATGCACCTCAATCGCCTTGCTCACGCTCCTACGCCTATCTTCTTCGGGGGATGGGTGTACCGTCTTTTCAAGCATTTCACGAGAATCCCAAGGTCCTTTGAAAGGAGTCCATGGTCGGGACGAGTTGACTACCACATTTGCCGAGCCATGAACTTACTTTATGAGGCGGAAGACGGGACGGTGAGCTTTCAAAGGACACAAGGCTATGCATGGAACCCGCAGGAGGCTCTAGTTCTTCATGCACCACCTCCCCACTATCAGTACCAACCCCATGGCGATCCGGGTCAATCCTCCTCACAAGGAGGCGGTTTTCCTAACTTTCAAAGCTTACATGATCTTTTGCAGGAAAACCTCATGTGTACCAGGAACACCTACAACCTCGCCAACAACACATACCACCGGGTTGGAGCTATTGAGCGCAACATCAACGATATACAAGATGATATCGGTAGCATCCGGGAATACATGGTGGGGCATGGGGATGGAGGTGATGATAGCGGTGAAGACATGGACGTTTGAAGGAACAAGGGGCAGGTTGGTGATGAGCCCACAGGTTTAAGTACCCTTCTCTATCGAACAATTTACGGCCTGCGTGCCGCTTGTTGAACAATTTACTTTCTTTAACTGTTTTTTATTTTCGTTTTATTTTCACTTTATGCTTGGAGACAATTAACGTTGGTAAATTAGGATGGTTTATGTTTGTTTGGTGTGGTATTGAGTGATTAAACAGGTACAATGCAAGGGTTAGAGTGCTAAACATTAGCACTTGCAGCCCCAAAATGGAGAAACCGGGAGACAAAACCTGTTTTTCAGGCTCACAGACTGTCCACACGGGGACGTGTCCAGCCGACACGCCCCCGTGTTCATCTCCCAGACCTGCTGTTTGGTTACTGACCTGCAATTATTTGCCAGACACGAGGCCGTGTCCAACCGACACGCCCCCGTGTTCATCTTCTGTAAGTTTTCATTACTGGCAGTTCGCCACGGGGCCGTGTCCACTGGACACGGGGCCGTGTCCAGACTGCCAGTAACATAAATCTTTGCTTTTTAACCCACTTTTACACATTCTAATCAACCGAAAATATTATTTTTGGGACACATTGAGGACAATGTGTAATTTAAGTGTGGGGGGGATGCTAAAACCTTAAATTTTGCAAATCCAAATTACAAGCCTTACACAAAACTCTATTGGAACCGCTAAACACCCCAAATTTTTTCAAAAACTTTTCGTTTTTTTTTTACTATTTGCTTGTCTTGGTTTAATTTGGGAATAACAAGTTCTAAAAAGGTTATATTTTTACAAATTTACAACCGATAGCGTCGTGATAACAAAGAACCAACATAAGAAAATTACGAAACGGCATAACAAGTCTAGTTAAAAATTCGATTATATTTACTTGATCACATTAAAAACCCATTCCCACAAAAGTGAGTTTTGAGCCTTTATTGAGCATACAAATATACATCTTTAGACTAAATGCTCATTTTTCGTTTCTTGTGTGAATAGCCGCTTGGTTCTTACAACTCTAGAACTTGCCACGACGATACATTCCCGGTCCTTACCAACTTAAACCCAAGTAAGTAAGTGATGGAGGCATTAGGACTAACCATATTTTTCTTTCTACACCATTATTTTTCAATTTTTTTTTACCTACCCAAAATCCCCCTAGTTAGCCCCTTTGAGCCTAAACCTTTCATTTCATTACCCTAAAACCTTTTCACCCACCAAAAACCTTTTTATTTTTCACCCTTTATTTTAGTAACAAGCTCGGTTTTTCGTAAGCTCGCTATTTTATGTGACTCTAAAAAAAATTGATGAAGTCAAAAACAAACAAAAGCTATATAAAAGCTTGTTTGGAAAAATACTTCAAAATAAAAAGTCACTAAAAACAAGGTATGTCACAAAAACCGACGCTTTTTACGATTTTCGCCCTTTTACTAACCACTAACCCAACCACCCACCTTTAACCCAAGCCTAACCCTTCACCCAAAAAGTCCTCTTGATATTTACAAAGGTAAAAAGTTAAAAAGGAGGAGGATTGATTGCTTGGCAAGCCTATGGAAGGCGTAAGTTCCATGCCGCTCTCGAGTGATTCACTAAAAAATTACACCTTCGGCCGAGTGTTGAGTGATCTCCCGTGAGGTATGTGAACTTGTATATAAATGGAATTTTAATAAGGCATGCTATGCCCGAATAAGTAATTTATCTTATGAAACGTTCTAAATAAATCATAACGAATAGGATTGTAAATAAATAAAAATAAAACTTACAAAGATCTTGGATTCCCGACACTCTAGGACAAGCCAAAAACCTTCTCTTCTACCTATTCCATTTGGGAGTGTAAGCCACATTTAAAGAGTTTTGCTTGAGGACAAGCAAAAGTTCAAGTGTGGGGGTATTTGATGTGTGTAAAATGCAACATATAAATCACATCAATTAAGGCATAAAACTAACCCTTTTTAAGTACTAATGTTGGAAAAAGAGTGTTTTTGTCTTTCTTTTGTATTTTCATGATGAAATGAGCTCAAATTCACAAAAGAAGCAAAAAGACAACTAATTCTAGCATAAATACAAGAAAAGGAATAAAAGTAGACTGCCCGGGCCCTCAACGGCATCCTCCAAGGCAAAGAAGAGAAAGCAGAAGACTGAACACGCCCCGTGTCCAGCGGACACGGGGCTGTGCCCAAGAAGCAGCATAAAAGACAAACCTATAGAAGCTTCCATTGCCCACCACGGGGCCGTGTCCAGCGGGCACGGGGGCGTGGTGAAAGTACAGCAGGCGCATTAATTGTAATTGCGAATTACAATTAATGAGGAGAGAGAGTGTCAGACGGGCACGGGGGCGTGTCCAGCGGACACGGGGCCGTGCCCAGCCTTCTGTTCAGCCTATAAATAGGAGTGCTTGGTTTCATTCCATCTCATCCCTTGGCACACCACCTCTCTCACACTTCATCCACCACCCACCACCACCATAACACCATCATCCACCACCATCATCCATTGTCCATCATAGAGTGTGTGAGTCGTCTCGGGATCCAAGATTGATCGTAAGAGTTCTTGACAATCAAGGCCATGTTTGCCTAAGTCTCTTACATCACTTGGTGAAGACAAGTGTTTAGTATAATACTTTTTATTTTTAATCTTTTGCACTTTTTATTTGGTTTTGTATTAATGACTTTAATAACTAGTTACTTATGTTGAAGGTGATCTTTCCTTATCGTTTGTCCGTGGTGTCTTGGCATTATTTTACTGTCTATATAAAATAAAAGATTTTCACCATTCATATCTCCACGGTCTATATGGAGGTATGTTGGCTACCTGGTCGGGGGTTAAGGGAACGGTTTGGTAAGGGTCTTGCCGTTGTTCAGCGTTTAGAGGTCCTGCTTGGGACCTGGGTCAAATTTAGTAGGATCTCCTTCAATGCCCATAGGTATTGGATGGCGGGGATCCAAACTCTTTGACCCCCTCATAAGTTAACTACTATTAATACTATAACCCGGCTATTTAGGACTGTATCCCTGCTGACTCAGACTACTTAGCCGAGGGTAACGTCACCGCCGAAAGCGGGGCCTACCACAATTTGCATTAATAACTTAATTCATTATCTTTCAATAATCCGACCCTTTAGGATTGTATCCTTGCTGACTCAAACTACTGGGTTGAGGGTAACGTCGCCTTCAAAAGAGGGGCCTACTACAATAACTAAGATAATCTCTTAAACAAGTGCAAAAGTGCGAAAATAATCAAAGGTTATACTAATACACGTGTCGGATCCAAGTGATTCATCTTGTCTATCTGTTTTTATTTTATTTTATTTTCAGCATTTAGTTAGTTTTTATTTTCTTAGATTAAAACATTTTTTCTCACTTTTTGATTTGATTAGACGTTGAAGATAAACCGGTATTAAAAGCTCTTGTGTCCTTGGACGACCTCGGTATCTTACCAACACTATACTACGTCCACGATGGGTGCACTTGCCCATATGTGTGTTTAGTGTTAGTGAATATCGTGTTTTATAAATTTAAAACTTGGCTAAAAGTGTAAAAAGGGGCTTAAATATACATCAAAAATATATTACACTACACACGCATCAATACACTAGGTGCTCGGAGGCGTTTAAGTTCTAAAAGCCGAGGCACGCCCATCACGTACGCAATATCGGCCTGAATCAGTCAAAAGTAGTTTCAAATAGCATCAATTTTTCTATAAGTAAACCTTTCACAATTTTTTCATATTTTGTAGACGCTAATTTTAACCTAAAAGTACATGAGGCGCCACCTCACCTCGTACGCCTTTTAATCAAAGCTTGTAAGTTACTACATTTCTGATATATATACTAGAAGTTAACTATTTCTTATGAACTGACCAAATATGTTCTCAACTTAGAAGAATCTCTTTTAGCGAAAAGCCGTTAGTGAATACCAGTATCCATGGCGAGACAAGTTAACAAAATACAAAGATGAGCTCTTAAAGGGTGTTTGGGGCTATTGGCGTCTTGGGGCATGGAAGTCTCTCGGTACAAGTGCTAGACATAGGGCCCACCTTCGTGAAGAAGTTCTGTTAGCCGGAGAAGATTGGCCTTATGATCCCGAACGGGAGTAAATGAGAACAAAACGAAAAGGGCACGAATGTGATAGAATATCGGCTGAGAAACGCACAAACACAACTGAACTAATGAAGAAAATGCCTATATATTTTGTAAATACTTTGTTCTAATTCGTTCTGAGTCGGTTAAATTACAAAAGACTGCGCTTAAAGCCAAATGCCTATATATTTTGTAAATACTTTCTATTGTTACAAAGCTAGCTAGTTGCATTGAAAGTACATCAGGATGAATTTGTTATAATAAATATTAGGTAGAGGTGGTAAAATGGGTGGGTTGGGTAAATGGGTCAACGGGTTAAATTTGTACCGGTTGAAGCTGGTCCGGGTTGGGTTGACCCGAAAATCCTTTTGTACATTTTTCCGATGAATTTAGTGTCAAATACGATTACAAAATTATCCTATAGCAATCATAGGGGCTGTTTGTTTACCTTTTAATGAGTCTCTTAATGGCTCAGACATCTTACTGGTTCAGCACTTAATGGTTCAAACTGTTTGTTTCATGAGCAGATGTCTGAATGGTTCAGACATTTGCCTTTGAATGGTTAAGATTTATACAAAGTCTGAATGGTTAAGACCTCTAATCTAGATTGGTCAGACATTTGCCTCTGAACGGTTAAGCATTATACAGGCTCTTAATGGTTCAGACCTCTTACTGATTCAACATTTAATGGTTCAGACCTCTTATTGGTTCAGCACTTAACCATTCAGATGTTGCCAAACAGCCCCATAGTCCAATTTTAAGAAAAACTGATTTTAGAAGATTTATGTATTAAAATTTAAAAGTACATGACTTTGATTCTTTTGGCCCAATATAATAAAGATTATGCTATTTGATTCGACTCATTAATAACTAAAGAGTAAATTACGTTTTTGGCCCCTGTGGTTATATCACTTTTACTATATTAGCCCAAAATAAGAATTTTTAACAGATCTGCCCTCATGGTCTCTATAACTAACCATTTTGGCCCCTAAGTCTAACCAAACCCTAACTCTGGTTAATTAATTGGCACATGAATTGCACATAATGTCTAAAAATGTAATTTCCCCTCCCACATTTTATGACTTTATAAACAAAACCCTAGATTATTTTTTTTCCTTTCATCTTCTTCCTTAATTCATCTTCTTCCTTAATTCATCTTCTTCGTGATTTCTTTCATGATGTGTATAAAACCTATGAAAGAATCAAACAATCAAACAATAATGATTCAACAAAGTAACGAAAAAATCAAACGTTTACATGTTGAAGTTTGAAATAAGTACCTTTTTTTGCTTTTCTACGCGCTCTTCCAACCTAGAAGAAAAGCCCACCACAGTGTTCTTATGTTGTCCACCTGGGCTAACGCTTCTGATCATCAACATAAATCCATAAAAAAAATCAATTCTTTAAATTTGATTAACCGAAAAGGAAACATCACTGTGTTAGCCACAAGAGTACAATACATATATGAAATAAAGGCCGAATTCTTGAAATATACATACAAGGAGTCTGCAGAAGGAGGACCATCTTCACTTCCATTCGGCTTTTTAGGCTAATTCATCTTCTTCATAATTTCTTTCAAATGGGATAATAATCGTATACCAAAAATGAAGAGGATCGAAACTCCGTCGTGAAATTCCGGTTCCGGCGAGACCTCCAACTCTGGCGACTTCGAGTTCTCCGGCAAGACCTCCAACTCCAGCGATGTGCAGGTTACGCGAAAAGGTATTGTGATGGTGTGAGGGAGTAGAATAGTGATGATGGTCTGAAAGAAATCATGAAGAAGATGAATTAAGGAAGAAGATGAAGTGAAAAAAAAATCTAGGATTTTATTTATAAAGCCATAAAAGGAGGGAGGAGAAATTACATTTTTAGACATCATGTGCAAGTCATGTGCCAATTAATTAACCAGAGTTAGGGTTTGGTTAGAGTTAGGGGCCAAAATGGTTAGTTATAGAGACCATGTGGGCAGATCTGTTAAAAATTCTTATTTTAAGCTAATATAGTAAAAGTGATATAACCACAGGGGCCAAAAACATAATTTACTCATAACTAAATGAGTTAAAATTACTACTTTGGAATTGCTAGGCCATGAGATAAGTGTTCGGCCCAATAGAAAGAAGCATGGCCCGATTTGCATTTGACACATTGTATCGTTAGTGGTTTTGGAGGCAGTTGTAAATTACAAGAAGTGGGCGTTACAATTTCAACACATAAAAATAAGGTAAATTTGGGTTGTATTTGATTGATATAGGTAAAATGATATAGAGTATCAACTATAAATTAAATGGAAGAAACAATGTCAAAAACATGTAAGACTATAATGTTTTATGTATTGTATTGAATTGCTTTATTTTAAAAACTTGGATAATGTTTGCTTTAAATGAAATATAATGGAATTGGATTTTAAGGAATTCTTTTGAAATCTTTGATTAGTATAATTATCAATAGAAATGCATGTAATATATATAAAATGACATAACTACTTGTGAAATTTTATAATGTGTTTTGTTGGTATAATTTCAAGGCATTTAGATTCTGTTTGGTGTTGAAACGAACAAAATTAAGAAATAGAATTTGCATTTCAATGTCATCCAGAAATCATTCCATACTGTGAAACGAATACTATAGTTTAATAATTTTGTTCCATAATCATATTTTATACTTTAATTACTTGAAAATTCTAAAAACAAACTAAAACTACCATGGGTTTCTCAACCGTTTCAGTTATCCTAGTTCACATTTTAATTTTAAGATTATTTTGATATTTTTCTTAAACAAATATGCGATTTTGTATTTAACTAGTATTAAGCATCCCCCGCGTTGCGGCGGGGGCAAACACCAATGCCACACTATTACCAGCGACCACCAACACTTAAGTTTTTTGGGTAAAGACCACCAACACTTAAGTTGCAGCGTGTTAATGCTAAGAAATTATATCGAAACGTAAAACATATAAAGAAATAACTAAGTCGATCTAGGACCCGAGCGTTACAATGAACATGTCAAACGGAAAAAAATAGACAATGTAAAAACGTATAACCACACACACGTTGCGTCGTGTTAACTCGCAAAATTATTTATAGTATTTAAATGAAATAAAAATTTATCTTTGTGTTAATACGAATAAATTAAACCGAAACGTAAAATATATAAAAATAACTAAGTCGATTTAGGACCCCGAGCGTTACGATGAACCTGTCAAACGGGGAAAAAAATAGACTACGTAAAAACGTTTAACCACACACGCACGTTGTGTCGTGTTAACTCACAAAATTATTTATAGTGTTTAAATGAGATACAAGTTTGTCTTTAGTGGATACACTAAGCATTAGTGTACAAACTATAATGCATAGATGTGTTGCAAATTATATTTATATAATATTATATATAATATAATGGAAGTATTATTGTGAGGAATGGTGCAATGTATGCCAGGTGACAAATAAGAAAGAGGTAGGTGGTGAGTAAGCTTTAAAACCAAAATGTAAAGAGAAAGCAATTAAGCATAACGTACAACATTGGTATGCATACCAATGTTGCAAATCTCTCTATATATATATAAATGAGATGTGATGTGGGCTATGTGGCATTTGATTTTGGCCATTTTTGCTGATGTGGCAAGTTTTTTTGTTGAGTTTAGGAGGGAATTGATAAAAGAATTCTAAATTAACTAATTGCTTCACAAATGAACGCGGGATCCGAATAAAGTCCGGGTCGGATCAGTTTGATTTGGATCCCTTAAATTTTTTTAAAGCTTTCTTCCTCTACACAATTCCATCAGATCTCCTAGGGCTTGAAGCTTATATTTTTTGAATGCTTTCTTCCTCTACACAATTCCATCAGATATCCTAGGGCTTGAAGGACTATATTCATTTGATGGTGTCTGAACGTGGATGCTTTTGGTCGGACAACTGAGGTTTTTTTTTTTTTTTTTTTTTTTTGTCTATTAAAAACTTTTGATTTAGTTTTTTTTGTTTAGATTATCAAGATTTGATCAAATTCAAAAGTAAATCTACCAAAACAAAGCTAAATATTGTTTCTTTGTGTTATTCGATTATATAGATGTTGATATTTTTTTACAAACTGATTCGATTGATACTAAGTTTGTCATTGTTCTTTTTTTTTTGTAGATCCGTAAACATAAGTTGCAGGTATGTTAATCCGATTCGATGCTCTCTTTGTTTCCACCGTTTTTTGTCTATTAAAGACTTTTGATTTAGTTTTTTGTGTTTAGATTTATCTAGATTTGATCAAATTCAAAGGTAAATATACCAAAACAAAGCTAAATATTGTTTCTTTGTGTTATTCGATTATATAGATGTTGATATTTTTTTACAAACTGATTCGATTGATACTAAGTTTGTCATTGTTCTTATTTTTTTTTTTTTTTGTAGATCCGTAAACATAAGTTGTAGGTATGTTAATCCGATTCGATGCACTCTTTGTTTCCACCGTTTTCCAGAAGCATCATCATGTTGGTCTATCAAGATTTGATTACTGGTAATCTTTTCCTTTCAATATCACATATATTTTGTATTTACGAATTTAGGCTTATTAGCTCTTTGATTGCGAATCTTATCGTTTTTTGTTATTGATTAGGTTTAATTTGGTTGTAATCGTCTAGATCTATGTGTTACATAATCTATTGGGTTATTGTTTGATGTGAAGTTTTTTAGTCTGAAGATTGGTTTTTTAGGTTTATTTTTTCATGTGAATCCGTAATCTGTGATAAAAATCGGACTCCGATAATTCCTCAAACAAAAGAGGTTAGTTAAATTTTATATTTTTTAAATCTTTTTTAAGTTTGTAATATTTAAGTTTATCCTTTCTGTTCAGTAATTTTTTTTTAAATTAGTAATATATGTTCTGAATGATTTATGGTTTGTATTTTCCCATGGTTAACCGTCAATCTTTTGTGAAATTCGTATTCGGAATGTTCGTCTACCAAAACAGGTTAGTTAAATGTTGTTGGTATTGTTTGTTTTTTGATGTATAGTCTTTCTTATTTCTTATTAAATTTTGTGTCACTATTTTTTTAAATTAGTAGTATATGTTCTGAATGATTTATTGTTTGTATTTTCCCATGGTGAACCCTCAATCCTTTTTGAAATTCGCACTCGGAATGTTCGTCTACCAAAACAGGTTAGTTAAATGTTGTTGGTATTGTTTGTTTTTTGATATGTATACCCTTTCTTATTTTTTATTTCTTATTAAATTTTCTGTTTAGGCATAATTTTGAAACTTTATGTCATTAACTCATTATCTTTTGAAGTTCATATTGTTAGTTTTGTCAGTTATGAGTTTTTCTTTTTAGGTTTAAAGATACCTTTAATTTCTTTCTAAAGATGTTTTTGTTTCCATAAACACACTACTGTTTTTAAGGTTAATTTTTGTATTCTCAATTATAACTCGGTTTCTGTAATTAGACATTGTTTCTATAAATAAGTTACCGTTATATTTTTTTAGAAAATTCCTTATTTCCTTTGCAGTTATGGATTCTATAAACAACGCTCCTTTGTTTTTAATATTAGTGTTGGTTTGAATGCATAATACCATTTTGGTATTACATTCCTTTTAATATTTGTCTTCTTTATTTCCACATCAAAAAGTTGTTTTGGTTATGACATTGATTCCTAGAATCAACCATCCGAACCTCTAAATATATTTGTACGATACCAATAATTCTGTTCTATGTATTTTTAATCTTATAAAGAGTATCTTCACTATTGATTTGTTATTTTTTTAAAATAAATTTTTACATGTTAATTAAACTTCATAAAGATAAAGTAGCAGTTAACATGTCATATACCATTTCTGCACCTATTCCAAACCGATACTGAAATAATGTTAATTGATTTATTTAATCTATTTTTATTTTGAATTAGGTTTTTTGAATCTGTATTATTTTATTTACATAATATATTTTTTGAAAATTTCATCTATGTCAAACCAAAAAGGAAACAGTAATAATTGATTTACATATATAGATTTTGTGATCTTTTCTATCGATTTTTAAACAAAAATATGTTAAACATTATTTGAAATCATGTTGTTATATAATATAAAAGTATGATACTTAAATTGATTTGTTTACTAATTTACATTCATTTTTAGGTAATATGGAATCTAATTTTTGTAGATTAATAATTTTAATGTATCTTTTATGTTTAATTTGATTATAAACTTAATATGTATAATCTTATAGATATACATTTGAAATTGCCGTAATTTTTATCATTTTATATTTTATATATACATTTAAAAACCATTTTTGTTCTGATTTCTGTAGATCCGATCAAAGAAATTAAAGGTATATTATTTTTTATGTTATTCGATTGTATATAAAGTTCATTTTATAAATATTCTTTCGATTTCTAATACCTTTTTGTTTGTTTTGATTTCTATAGATCCGATCAAACTTTATGTTTTTCTTTCTTTGTATTTCTAATAACTTTTTCTTTGTTCTGATTTGAAATAACTTTTTCATTATTCTGATTTCTGTAGATCTGATTTCGGACTCCGATAACTCGTCAAACAAAAGAGGTTAGTTAAGTGTTATAGTTGTTTTTTTAAGTTTTTAATATGTAATTTTATCCCTTATGTTCATTAAATTTTTTTTTACTTATTAATGTATTCTGATTGATTTATGGTTTGTATTTTCCCATGGTGAACCCTCAGTCTTTTTTGAAATTCAGACTCGGATTGTTCGTCTACCAAAACAGGTTAGTTATATGTTGATATTGTTTGTTTTTTGATATGTATAGTCTTTTATTATTTGTTATTGAATTTCTGTTTATGCATAATTATTTTTAAATAGGTATAAAGATAACTTTAATTTCTTTTTAAACATGTTTCTGTAATTAGACATTGTTTCTATAAATAGGTTACCTTTATATATTTTTTTTTAATTGCTTACTTCCTTTGCAGTTATGGATCCTAAAAACAACGCTCCTTCGTTTTTAAAGTTGATTGATGAAGATGATCCTATATTGTTGGTATGTTTCTTTGGTTTTCATTTTTTCAACAGACAATAATTTATTTAAGCTTTTATGTTTTTTTGTTTCGATTCATAGGAAATACCTTATGAAAACAAGAGCCGAGAAGTCTGGTGATGGTTACAGGTATGGTTTTACCAAGTGGTCATCTTTCTTGAAATGAAATCACATTCGGTTCGGCGCCACTTATTAGTTGATTTTATCGTTTCTGTTCGGTTTTTTTTTTCAAAAATTAATAATATATGTTCTGAATGATTTGTGGTTTTTTCTCATGGTGAACCCTCAATCTTTTGTGACAATCGAACTCGGAGTGTTCGTCAACCAAAACAGGTTAGTTCAATTTTCTTGGTGTTGTTTGTTTATTGATATCTATAGTCTTTGGTTTTAAGTTTTGTCTTTATGCTTTATTTTGAAAGTTTATGTGATTATCTTTTGAAGTTCATATGGTTTGTTTTATCAATTATATTTTTTTCTATTTAGTTAGTTGTTAATTCTTTAAGGATACCTTTAATTTCCTTTTAAAGTTTTTTTTTTGTTTCTATAAACAAATTGTTGTTTTAAGTTTAATTTTATGTATTCGGAATTATTATTCGGTTTCTGTAAATAGACATTGTTTCTATAAATAGATTACCGTTATATTTTTTTAAAAACATTGCTTACTTCCTTTGTAGTTATGGATCCTAAAAACAACGTTCCTTCGTTGTTAAAGTTGATTGATACGATCTTATTAGTTGAACTTTATTTAACATTGTTACTAATGTGGACTTTTTATCTGTAGTCGAAACACAAGGAGAAGCCACAGACTACCGAAAGTCATGTTGAAGAAGGTGTTGCTGGGGATAGTGTTAGTGACTTTCAACTTCCAAATTTTGAGTCTATATTTAATGTATGTAACTATGTTTTAATATATGTTAACAAACTTTAACAACCAGTACATTGTTTTATTCTTATATTTTTATATTTATGATGTCATTTTTTAGGATACTGACGACTACAAGTTTGATCGACATATAGCTGCTCTAATTGAGATGGAAGATGCTAAGAAGCTGGTAAGTGTATGCGTTCAAATTATTAACAGATCTTATTATATCTATTAGATAAGTACACTATTAAATTGTGCTACTATTTTCTTTTATGTAGTTCAATGACTGTTGGAATACAAAGAATGATACTTTGAAAGAGACTCCGTCTGCTACCTCTCAATGTCATGTAATATTTTTTTATAAGTTTGTTTATATATTATATAGACGCTATTAATTACTTCATGTTATATTTATATGTTTCTTATTCACTGTTGTGTAGTTGGACACGAAAGAGAAGTCAAAGGTTGTCTGTGGTGATGAAACTGTTTCTCCAAAGGTTTATATGAACTAATAACATAATTTAATATTTTTTTTCAATATGTACATTGTATTTTTTTATCATATTATGTGTTTTACTTTATCATTTTTTTTTTCTTTTGTTTTAGGTCAAAAGCAAGTTTGATATGGATCTCGATAATTTCTTGATACCAAAGAATAAATTTCGTTTACACGAGTTGTCCAAGAATTCTCATATCGCCTATCGTACGCGTTTAAACGTTTCGAGGAAAAATTTCATCTATCTCAAACCAATAAGGAAACAATACATATATAGATTTTGGGAATATTTATATCGTTTTTTTCAAAAAAAAAAAAAGGTGTTAAACAGTATTTGAACTTATGTTGTTATATAATATAAAAGTATGATACTTAAATTGATTTGTTTACTAATTTACAATCAATTTTAGCTAATATGGAAACCAAATTTGGTAGACTAATAATTTTGATGAATGTTGTATGTTTTATTTGATTATAATCTTTATATATAGAATCTTAAAAAATTTAAAATTACAGTAATTTTCATTCTTTTATAATATAGATATCGAATTTTTAATAATTGCAGACAATAGTTAATTTTGTAAAGTCAACCCTCTTTAGTTGATGTTAATATTTATTTGTCGCTTTCAAGATTCAAGAGTATGGATGGCTTAAAGATGTTAATATTTAGACAGTGATGGGAACATTACTAATAAAATTACCAATGTAGTCTACAAAGAGATATTCTGAAATTTATACTTTCAATATTTTAATATTAATTTCCAACTTTTCTTTTTCTTCATTGATTTTTTTATGGAATTCATCTTTACTGTTTACTTCAAGATTTAAGGTTACATTAAATTTTTAGTAAATATGAGTTAGAACTTATATAATAAATGCAAATCACATATAAACAACCACATCTTAATTTGTAAATATATATATTTAAACATCGATAATCAACAAGCATTTATAGTCGATACCATTGTTAGTTATATTCAAAAATATGGTATATGTCATGATAATATACCACTAATTGTTTTCAAGGTTAAACTACCAACGACGAAAATTGAACATGATAAGAGGAGAACATGCATGTCCAAAAAAAAGATACATAAAATCAGTAGCACAAAAGACTCATGATTGGTTGTTTCAGATGAACGTTTAAAGAATATAACGTTGTCTAAAATCGAAAACTATCTTATTCGTAATGGATCCAGCTTGCATAGATTCTCACCGATGCCTGTTCGTGACGAAAATCAGTAGCACAAGAGGTTTTGGAAATTGTTTCCATTTAAAAATTCTTGGAAAAAATGGTGTTGAAATTAATTTTGCTGATGTAGATGTTGATGAAGTAACTATACATTTGCTTGCTTTTTTATATATTTAATTACTATATTGTTATTCTAATAAATGTTATATGTGATTTTCCGCATGTAGTTGCACCTATTGATGCAGTTGAAGAGCCAGCTATTGATGAACAAAAAGATGGTCGTGTTTATAAGTTTGTTCCTACGGCTTCTAAAGATTTTGTAAATTTTAATATTATTCTTGGAACTACTTATATTAAAAATTACATTGTTTTATTCACATAAAAGTACATTGTTATTTTTATATTCTTCTTCTTATTAATTTTATTTTAAAAACAATACAGCGGCTGCCTGATAATGTTTCAAGGATGGCTAAACTTGATTCTGATTTAAAACCTATGACCGCCAGACTTCTGCATTTGACTGAGCAAGAGGAGTTTACCAATCGTACCAGACGTGAAAAGAGAGGAGAAGGTTTTCGTTATGCGTTATGCAAATGGTCGAAATTCATGAAACGTGCTCGCATTAACGAGGGTGATACGGTTCACTTTTCTTTTGATGAAACTCATCAAGTCTTGAATGTTGAATTCGTTGTACCTCCAAAAATGAGTACTGATTAGTTGTTTTACATTTAGGTTTTCGATAATTGGTTTTCATATGATATACATTTACTTTGTTATCGTTAATAGTTTTTAACAATGTTTAATGGTTTTGGATTTTAAGTTATTACATCTTATCATATGTTAGTTTACTATTAGTGTTTCTTTAATGGATAACACAATTTTCACATTATTCACTGTTCAAACTTTATCGATAATTGTTTCGACTTACAATGCAGTTTTTGTTATGATATCCATTCATATAATCAGCCACAGACCGTTTTATCATTTATTCATACACCCTATTCATCATACAATTTATCATTTATTAATATATATGTATATATTTATTTGTTTAGAAAGATAGATTGACAACCCGTGAGTATTCACGGGTTATAATCTAGTTAGATATATATATAATTTGAGAGTTATACTTGACAAGTTACATCAAAATAAATGGTAGATGGACAACAAGATGCGTTGTCACTCCTTTCTGAATTGCAAACCCTAAGACCGTGGGGTATGGTGGGGCGTGGGTAAGGGTGCAAACGAGCCGAGTCGAGCCCGAGCTCGGCCAGGCTCGAGCTCGAGCTCAATTAACTTATGAGAGCTCGGCTCGATTCGAGCTTTGTTTTCAAAGCTCGAGCTCGGCTCGTTTGTATTTATCAAGCTCGAGCTCGGCTCGGGCTCGGCTCGTTTATTATCTATTAATTAGTATATTAAATAAAAATAATATAAATAATAGACTTTTTAGGCTTGCGAGCTCGATAAGTAAAGCTCGGGCTCGGTTACTAAATAAGCTTATTTTTAGGTTCGAAGTCAGCTTGTAAACAAGTTTAAATAAGCTCAGCCCGTTTACACTAAGGCTCGATAAGGCTCGACGAGCCTAACGAGCTTCACATGTGAGGCTCGAGCTCGGGCTCGATAAATAAACGAGCTTTGTTTTGAGGCTCAAGCTCGGCTCGGCTCATTTTGAGCTTTTTCTCGAGCCGATCTCGTGTAGCTCGCGAGCCGCTCGGCTCGTTTGCACCCCTAGGCGTGGGTTGAGGGCATGGTGCGACACGTGGACTATGGGGCACCCAAGACCAAAAGCCCAATTTCAAAGGGATATGGTGGGGCGCGGGTTGGGTGGCGTGGAAAAAAGCAAATTTTAAAGGCCAATGCTCTTGGCCAATGAGGTTCAGCCATGTCATGTGGGTAGGCCCGCCCAATGCCCAGGCTGAAACCCCCGCCCAAGGGGCCACGCCCAAACCCAAGCCCACCCGGGGTGGTGACGTGGGCGTTTGTACCCAACCCCCGCCCCATACCCCATAGTCTAATCTACCAAAGACAAAACCCTGTCCCCCTGAGGCTGAACAATTGTTGTGGATGACCTGTTGGACCCTGGTCAGGAATTGGATAGCTTCTGGCGCTAGGGAGCCAAATGTGTCAAAGGCAAAAGAGACAAAAACATGTTGGTTTTCTGCACAATCTTTTTTGAACTGATAACAAAAGTTTTATTCGGGTCAACATATAATTAACTCAAAACATACATACATTGTTGTTTAGGGTGTTTCTAAATGCACTCCCAGTTTTTTAAATTTTACTGGTTGCACTCCCCACCTGAAGTTTGTAAATAAATACAATCAACCCTTGTATTTTCTAATTTTTGAAAATTTGTGTTAGGAAATATCCCTATTTTTCTAGGGGTTTATCTAGTTGCCATAGTTTGAATATTTAGGTATATACGTACACAATTCTATTGAAGAAAAAAAAACTGAGATTAAGAGAGAGCTTGAAGAAACAATTTTTTTCAACTTTGATTTTCATCATAGTTGTTCTTGGTATGTATTCTAACTAAAACTTCAGTTGTAATTTGTTTCGGTTAAACTTTATTTGTATTAGTTAAATCTTAATTTTAATTTGTTTTGGTTAACCTTCATTTGTTTTTTTAATGTGTTAGTCATTTGTTTTAAACGTAACGAATTCATCATAGTCTTAATCTTATTTTTTTTGACGTAATAGTATCAAAGGCGCTGCTTCTCTGGCCATGTTTCCGGCAACCAGAAAGAAAAAAAGGGTCGGAGTTTTGTTTGATATTATTTTCAAAAAAAATAGAAAATACAATTTTCTACTCTTTTTAAATTTCAGTGAAAAAAAAAACAATTCATTATACTAATAAATAATATTTACAAAGGGATTAAAAAGAGACATATAGTAACTTACAATTTTTTAACGAGAATTTTTAAAATTATTTACTTTATAAAGACAAGTTAAAGAATAAATAATATGATGAATAATTACTTACAGAACGTTCATAAAGTTATTTAATATTTAATTGAATAATTAGTTACAGAACGTTTATAAATGAATAATAGTTGAATATCTAAAATAAAATTTAAAGATGTTGAAACACGGAATCACCGCCGGGATGATTGGACCGCTTTCTCCATGAGGGTGAAGAATCACACCTTGTTCTTCCTCTTGGACCTAGATCTGCAATGGAGAAAACAATAAAGTGGAGCGGTAGAGATGACCGGTAGGGGAAAGAATCCCCTGTTTCCAGTAACAAAAGTGTGACGGCTCCATATCCTGTGCCCTAATAATGAGGTGAACACCTCTTTATATAGGGGATATGGGCCTCCCCTAACCTCAATGGGCCAGGCCCAGTTAGGGGTTATCTCTACAAGCCCACAACCTAGTGTAGTGTAAACTACAACGCGCTAGGCTTCGCGGATTAGGTTAGTCAGCACAATAATAAATAATTAATATAAAGGCAATAAGTAACGGGAAAGTCTGACCGCTCGGGTCGGGTCCAATACCATACCTCTACAAGTCCCCCAGTCTAGTGTTGCTCACGAGTGCAAGCGCTGAGAGGAGCACTAGACTTATTAGGAGTGTTGGGAAAATGAGGATTATTAATTCTATGTTTACCTGTCGCCGAGGCGCGAGAGCTTTGCTGGCCATGTTGCGAGTAGAGATAATATAACAGTGAATATCCCACGATTGTTCGTCGTGGAAATTGGTTGGTCAAACCTGGCGCATGCTGATTGGCTGCAGTCAGTTGCTGTTTGTACTGGCGCATTACCATGAGCTTGTTAAGGTTGTGCGTACGTGGTTAGGTCTTGTGCACGAGTCTTGGAACTGGCTGAGTTTTGATGGTTGAGTGTGGTTAGGGTCCAACGTGCGTATGATTGATGCAGCATTTGGGACCATACCACTTCAGGTCCCCCTAGTCCAGTGTTGCTCCCACGCGCGGATGTAAGTGCAGTTCCTGCAGGGTAACTGTCGCTTATCAGTTCTGTCACACCCCAACCGATGGCGGAAACATCGGGATGAGACGAACAAATTGCTCAAAACAACATAACACTAAATGTGACAATATAATTTAAATTCAATTTCATAAATGCTAAAATGTCATACATTGTTCAAATAAACAAAACAAGATTCCAACATAGTTTATTTCTAGGTGTGTTTCTAATCCACCCTAACTGGATTCTTGAATTTTTCATCTATCAACCTGCAACATGTATTAAAATAACATCAACAAAATGTTGGCGAGTATACAAGTTTGATACATAGCATAGTAGAATAAAATGTTTAAATACTCATATCCAACACGAATAACATGATCCACTTTGCCTTTCCCAATAGACTAGCGGGAGGTTAACACGTTCAACTTGTTTTATACGATCCACTTGTTTTATACGATCAACTTGTGTTATACGATCAACTTGTGTTATACGATCAACTTGTGTTATACGATCAACTTGTGTTATACGATCAACTTGTGTTACACGATCAACTTGTGTTACACGATCAACTTGTGTTATACGATCAACTTGCATAGCATATGAGATTAACAAGCAGTAAAATGTTTCGTGTTTAAATGTGGATAGAGTGTGAATGTAACAAGTTTCAAGTGTGGTGTAATTTGAATATGAAATACATGTTGCACCCAAAGTGTTTAAAACGAAAATGGGATCGAGTATACTCACCTTAGATTGCGTTGCGATTTCTTGTAATAACGCACGAGTAAATAAATCCAAAAGGACGAACGTGAGAGGTTAACCTAGATATTTAAAATAACAAACTTGTTTAAAGTTGTAGATTAAATATGATTTTTAAAGTTTACAATTTGCTTAATTAGATATTTTATTTATTTAATTATTTTCTTTTATCACATTATATTATAACATAAACAATATAAAAGGGTTTAACATAAATTAAAATTAAAGGGTCTAAAATTTGTTGGTTAATTATATTATTTCACAAGTTTAAGTTATAACGTGTGAAATGATAAAGATAAGGTAAAAAGGAGTAAAAAGGGAAAAAAATATAACTGAAGTGGATTTCTATGGTTATAACAAAAGGAAAATTTTGTTTAAGAAGTGAAACAGTAAAAAAAAAAGTTTTTAAGCTTACATCAGCCAAATTATATCAAAAGGAAGTAAAAAAGAAATATCCAGACCCGAGAGGGAGCCGGGTTGAACTCGGATCCTTTATATACTATGGAATGTTTACAACCACTGGACTATGATTACCAATTTGAAATGTTTAGATTTTTAATTGTTTTAAGCGCCGACCAAGGCCGTCTTCTTTCTTCATTCAACAAAATCATAAACCCATGACATGAACATGAACTAACATAATTGATAACTGTTGTAGTTGTTTACTATTCAATCAGAGGATTGTATCTTAAAAAAAACAAAAACAAAACAAAAGGAATCGATCAAAAAAAATATTTAAGATTGTACCGAACATTAACGGACGTGAACTCGTATCGTTTTCTTTTATTACTTAAGATTCAATAACAGCAGATTTTGTATATGTGAATCAATAAAACAAAACGAGTTGTTTTGACAGGAAGATGTACCGAAAGGTGACGACTCGTGACGTGAACTTTGGCGAGCTTGGTTCCCCGACTGAACTCCGATGGTTTACGGGTTTCTCCGGCGAGTCTGGCAACATCGGTTCCTCTCCGGTGACGACTAGCTGCCTCCGACAAGGTTCAAAGGTATTGGCAAAGAGGTTGTGGTGGTGTCGAGATGTTATTGTGGTGAAGAAAAGATGGTGTGAGCGATGGGGATGTAACGATCACAGGAGCCGAGTGCTTCGATTTATAGGCGAAGAGGTTGAGGTTTACTCAAAACGCGTCCGACAATCTTGTTCGAAATTTGCGGAAGTTTCCGAAACACGGTATAGCGAAATCCGATTAAGAATGCGTCTAGGTTCGTTGATTAACATAAGAATGGAAACTTCAATCACTGACATGTCACGAAAAATCAGCATGTTTTGAAAGCAAGCCGCGTTGTTTAAGAGCTGGGAATTTGGGCGGCAGTTTTTGTTTCAAAAGAAAGTCAACTATGCTCATTCTCCATTAACACATAGCTTATTTATTTATGCTTTCTATTCGATTATTAACTTTAACATTAACATTAATATATAGACATTCTAATGGAGACCCATTAAACTATTATGTATAATGAATATAAATAGGACAAACACATCGGTTAGTTATTCTGTTTAGACAAGAGCATTTCAAGTTTCAGCAAAATGCACCAAAAGACCTTTTTTTTTTATTTAATTTTGTTAAGTTTTAGTCATAATGTGTTCATATTTTAAACAACTAAACATGTTTTTTTTAATAATCAAATAAGGTAAAACTCAAAACAAATTTCAAACGGGTCGGATTTTAGGATATCCGTTTTTTTTTACGGATGTTACAAGTTCTGGTCAACCAAAGAAGAAGTCCAAGTTAAAGTCAACGATAATGAAGAATTCAAGACCACGTGAAGACCATGCACTGATCAAGGGGGAGTTTGTTAATGCACTTTGGTGAAAAGTGCATTCCTTCCAATTGTTAGGGTCTTTATTGTACATGTCTTGAAACTTAGTCCAAGGTTTATCCTTGGACAAGTTGTCCAAGTTTCTGTCTAAGAATTTTGGTCAGGGGTTTGGTTTTAGTGTAGATTGGTTTGTCCGAGCTTTAGTCCCTAGTCTATATATATGTGTTGTATAGGATTAGGGCACAGATATACACAACAAGAAAAACCCTTTGAGTGCTTGGTGCACCTCTCACAAGATCCCATCCATTCTCCATCACTGTATGTATTCTAGAGAGAGAGGGAGACTATGTGTTAGTGAGAGAAAGCTAGGTTTAGATCTTTGTGATCTAAACCAGCTTGTAGATGATGTATACTCCTTTGGTTTGTGTAATCTGTGATGACTGATTCATCAATAAAGAGATTCATCTTCTACATATTTCTATCTTGTTCATATTTTGTTCTTCATGTCTTGAATCAAGTGCAATGTTTGATGTTTGTCATCGATCCAGTGCTTTAACAACGGATGGCAAGTGGGTGGAATTCTGGACTAGATGAGTATCGTCCCTTCGGATGATTTTTGAGTGTGGCCCGGCTTTAGCGGTCCGCGCACGGTCGTGTGGCTTCTGTAGAATATTCACCCTTTGGGTGTGACTTCTGTTGGTTAACGCAAGGCGCGCGCATGTTTAACTTTATGGAATACATATACTTGGTGTTTAAATCTTTTTAAACTGTTGTCTACAATATTTGCACGTGTTAATCCACTTTGAGTCAGGTTATCGCGAATGAGAATTGGCATAAAGTTGCGTTAAGATAATGAAGTGGAAACCCGAGCCTGCGCCAATCTTCCTCTGTGCCACAACAACAATGTGGCGTGAAGCAAGGAGATGTGGCTTGTCTTGAAGATTGTAGGTGTAAACGAAACTTTATTTTAGCCAATGTGTTTTTGCGTATACCCAAAGTGGTGTGTGCATTTGTATCACGGTTTACGTGTTGTGAGCGTTTTCATATATGGCTAAGCATGAGCGGGGATGGCATACACACTCGTATGTAAAGGCAGTAGGGCCGCATGGAGATTAGCATGCTTGCATGTGTAGTAGCAAATTCGCCTGGAGAATGGCGTGCTCATGTGTGGGGCGTTAAGCTCGGATGGAGACTGAGATGATCGTATGTAGAACATTAGACTCGTATGGAGGCCGACGTACTAGTATGTAAAAAAGCTTGCGCACATGGCGACTTACGTGTTCGTATGTAGAGGAGCATGTCACACCCCAACCGATGGCGGAATCATCGGGGCGTGGCACTGAGCGAAACAGATTGTTCAGAAGTTTCCATAACAACTATCATACAATTCAGTTATATAACACCTCCCATACCGTGTCCCAAATAATAACAAGTTATCATAGAAATCAACTAAACAATATGGGAACTGTTCCGACAACTCAAATTCTTAATTATTACAGACCGAATTAAATATTGTCTTAAGACCTCTAGACGGCTAACTGTAGATCTTACTGACTACAGGTGCCAGTACAAGATCTACAGATAATTATGGCCCTGGAGCAGGTATGTGGACACTGTCCTAAGGTCACAGGCTCCTAGAAGCTTATTATTGCCTCGCTTCCCTAGCACGCTAGTAGCTTAAACACCTGTCACATACGTTAAAATAAAAGTCAATACATATAATGTAAAGGTGAGTACACAAGTTTGATATAGCATATAAAGTTCGAAAAGTTTACGCATAACCAAGCACGTACACAAGGGCAAACGATGCATGTAAATTATCAACATGGGACCATCGATACCAATGACTTCGAGTTGACTGTCCGAGACAGTTCGCAATACATGATTACCACCGTAATCCATGCAAGTAATTGTCCTTAGCAACCCCCGTGTGAACGGGTGCTGAGTCCAAACTATAGTACTACGTTGCTAAAGCAGGTAGATAGCACTCCACGTGTAAACATAATAAACAGCAATCATTTAGACAAGTAATACATGCAAGTAGGTTAGCGTTCAAATAGTTTGTGTTGTTTGTGAATTTGATAGATTACGTATGTAACACCCAAAAGTGCTGAAAGCAAAAAGGGATCGAGTATACTCACAGTGGTTGATCGTGGATTGAGAGGAGCACTGAGAATAGGTTAGCCTGAATAGTTTGATAACACAACGATGAGTAACGCGGAAAAGTAAACAATGTACTTGGATCGAGTAGGCCATTCGATCGGACAGCAGTTCGATCGAGTGGGCTGTTCGATTGGTTTGAAAGTCCGTTCGAACATCCATTCGATCGGCCGGCTGGCTCGATCGGCTGGTTCCTTCAAGTGGATTGTTTCTTCCTTTGATGTGAAGGATGTGTTTGTGTATGATGGTTTGTACTACCTTTCAAGTTGGCCGATCGAACGGGCTGTTCGATCGGTTAGCCCAACCGATCGGCTAGCACTTCATTGTTTTCAAATATGTCACTCGATCGGTTGGCATGCTCGATCGGGTGACATTCCAATGTTTCGAAGAGTCTAAGTGTTGAAGTGTAGTATCTCATGATTCGATGAGTAATGTTTACAATCGAGTGGCTCGATCGATCGAACATCACTTCGTCAAAACTACACTTGTGAGTTTGGGGGACTAAGTGCTAGTCGATCGGTTAGCCTAGTCGATCGGCTGGCATAGTCGTTCGGTTGGGCTGTTCGATCGAACAGCCTAGCCGTTCGGCCAGCTTCTCGATTCGGTTAACCTATCACTTAACACTTGGTTATTCCCGTTAATTGTTGATGTTTTAGAGATATTTTGACTACGAGTTGAACCACAAAACTGAAGTCCCCACTTAGCCCACTGACTCGAGCAGGAATCACCCAAGCTCGGTCAGAGACGGTTTGGAACCCAAGTTTAACGTTCAACCCGAAATCGGTATATCTCTCGGTAGAACCCGAATCTTGAACCATGTGTCTGTTTAGGTTGATTTGTAAATCGGTTCAAGTCTCGTTTTCACCTTTTTGAGTGTAAAAGAGTTGAAAGATAGATGAAAACCCATCTTCCAATCCTTTTCCACCGTGAAATGTTAAGATCTTTGGTAGATTTTAGGTTATTTATGTGGAAATCGGTTAGATCTGAGTTATTCATGGTGGAATGATGCCAAAACTTAGTGTTCTTGAAGAACACATGATGACATCACCCAAGAACACCTAGATCTTGGTGATTCCTTGGATGAAATCCAAGTTTTGAAAGATAGAAAGATGTAGAATCGATTAATGAACAAAAACGTACAAGGATTAGAGCGAAATACTTACCGGTTTGAGAGAAATCTGAGATTTAGTGAGAAGAAGAGGCTGGTCGGTCAGAGCTTTCCAAAAGTGGAAAGTTTGACAAGGACAGCCCTATTTATAGGCTTCCAAAAGAGGAAAGGGTCAGCTGATCGAACAGCATCCCTGATCGAGCGGCTGTCCGATCGAACAGCCTGTTCGATCGGCTAGCCTGTTCGATCAGGTTGCCCTGTTCGATCGGCTTGCCTGGTTTTTGAGTGTTTCGCGACGATTTTCGATATTTCGACTTCGATGAACGATGATTTGAGGATGATAGAATTCCTAATCAAATTACTTTTAGTCTCAACTACTATATCTAACATACGAGCATCCTTACAACCATTTCGGGTTCGATTTCCATTGAGTTTGATTCACCTTTGAGTCTTGGTTGATTTGATTGATTCACCACACACTTTAACATAAAAGTAAACATGCACAAGTAACACATAAGGCACACACACACGTATAAAAAGTACTAAAATCCCCACACTTGAGTTTGATGATTGATTTGATTAGCTTGATTATTGATTGACTAGCTTTATTGCATTGTTACTTCCTATCATTCACAGTCGGTCGTTGATTCACAGTTCGATTATCGGTCGATTAGTTTGATTATACAACACTTACTCCAAATAATATGAAAATCAAAATGAAACTAAAATGAAATTATTCTTTATTGATCTTTAATTCCAATAACAGTCAACTCTTGACTTTGACTTTGACTTTTGGGAAAACACGGGGTGTTACAGTCTCCCCTCCTTTAGGGAATTTCGTCCCGAAATTAGGCCGAGAACCGTACATCGCCATGTGATTTTACCAATTTGATGCTTCAGATCTATCTGAACAACTGCGGGTACTTGGCCTTCATGTCGCTTTCGAGTTCCCAAGTGAACTCCGCGCCTCGTTTGCCTTCCCATCGTACCTTTACAATAGGAATGCGAGAGCGTCTGAGTTGCTTGGTCTGTCGGTCCATGATTTCGACAGGCTTTTCCACGAAGTGTAGCGTCTCATTGACCTGAAGATCGTCGAGTGGTATTATTGCGTCGTGGTCGGCTACGCATTTTCGAAGGTTTGAAATATGGAAAGTCGGGTGGACATTGCTGAGTTCCTCCGGTAATTCGAGTTTGTAGGCAACTTTACCGATCCTTTCCAGAATCTTAAAAGGTCCAACAAATCGAGGCGCAAGTTTCCCTCTTTTGCCGAATCGGACTACTCCCTTCCAAGGTGATACCTTTAGGAGCACGTAGTCGCCAACTGCAAATTCGCGGGGCCTGCGTCGTTTATCGGCGTACATCTTTTGTCTGTCCCGGGCCTTTACCAAGTTTTCCTTTATCTGGTGGATCTTGTCAGTCGTTTCTTGCAGAATCTCGGGCCCAGTCAATTGTGAATGACCGACCTCGTGCCATACAATAGGCGAGCGACATCTCCTACCATACAAGGCTTCGAAAGGTGCCATTTCGATGCTGGAGTGATAGCTATTATTGTACGAAAATTCGACCAACGGTAGGTGTTTGCTCCAACTACCACCAAAATCGATAACACACGCACGGAGCATGTCTTCAATAGTACGAATCGTTCTTTCCGTCTGCCCGTCGGTTTGCGGGTGGAATGCGGTACTCAAATTCAGCGTCGTACCAAGAGCTGCTTGAAAATTTTCCCACAATCTCGATGTAAACCGAGCATCGCGATCAGAAATGATGTCTCGAGGCGTACCATGATTCTTAATGATCTCGTCGGTGTAGATTTGGGCTAGCTTGGCCACCTTATAGTCTTCTCGTATAGGCAGAAAGTGGGCTGATTTGGTTAGACGGTCGACTATAACCCAAATACTGTCGTGACCTGATGGCGTGGTCGGAAGCTTAGTTATGAAATCCATAGCTATGCTTTCCCACTTCCATACGGGTATCGGCGGTTGTTCGAGTAAGCCTGAAGGTCTTTGGTGTTCAGCCTTGACTCTTGCACAAGTTAAACAGCTACCAACATATAGAGCAATATCCCTTTTCATCCCAGGCCACCAGTACTTGTAGCGAAGGTCCTGGTACATTTTGTCCGCACCGGGATGAATGGAATATCGGGATTTGTGGGCTTCGTTCATGATGATCTTTCGCAAATCTGTCCTCCTCGGAACCCAGATTCGGTCCAGATAATAGAATATCCCGTTGGCTTTGCTCACGAGCTGAGTTCCATCGTGATAGATTCGTTCTTTCTTCAACGTACGTTCGTTAAAGCAAGCGTGTTGTGCTTCGCGGATGAGAGCTTCGAGGTTATACTGAGCCTGGATGTTTCGAACACCTATCACGTAATTCTTTCTGCTGAGGGCGTCTGCAACTACATTCGCCTTGCCTGGGTGATAACGGATCTCACAGTCGTAATCGTTGAGAAGTTCTACCCATCGGCGTTGACGCATATTGAGTTCTCTCTGGTTAAAGATATGTTGTAGGCTCTTGTGATCGGTGAAGATCGTACACTTTGTACCATACAGGTAGTGTCGCCAAATCTTTAAGGCAAAGACAACTGCGCCTAGCTCAAGGTCATGGGTTGTATAGTTTTTCTCGTGGATTTTGAGCTGTCGAGATGCGTAAGCTATAACCTTGTCTCGTTGCATGAGAACACAGCCAAGTCCAAGGTTTGAAGCATCACAATAGACAACGAAGTCATCGCTTCCGTCCGGCAGTGTAAGAACTGGTGCATGGCACAGCATGTGTTTGAGGGTTTGGAAAGCAGTCTCCTGCGCGGTTCCCCACACAAAAGGCTTGTCTTTATGAGTAAGGGAGGTAAGCGGTACAGCAATCTTTGAGAATCCTTCGATGAATCGCCGGTAGTAACCAGCTAATCCGAGAAAAGAGCGAACTTCTGACGGATTCCTTGGCGTAACCCATCCCTTGACTGCCTCAATCTTTGCAGGATCAACGTGTATCCCCCGACTATTCACAATGTGACCCAGAAATTGAACTTCCTCCAACCAGAACTCACACTTGGAGAACTTGGCGTAGAGTTGGTTTCCCTGAAGCAACTCGAGAACCAATCGCAAATGCTGCGCATGTTCGGCCCTCGATCTGGAATAGATCAGGACATCGTCGATAAATACAATGACGAAACGGTCTAAGAACGGTTTACACACGCGATTCATCAGATCCATAAAGACCGCGGGTGCGTTGGTCAAACCAAAAGGCATGACAACAAATTCGTAGTGGCCGTATCGGGTTCGAAAAGCGGTTTTGGGTATGTCTTCCTCTTGAATCCGCAACTGATGGTAGCCTGAACGTAGATCAATCTTGGAGAAACACTGAGCACCTTGTAACTGGTCAAACAGATCATCGATTCTTGGTAAGGGGTATCGGTTCTTGATGGTCAGCTTGTTCAATTCCCGGTAATCGATGCACATTCGGAACGACCCGTCCTTCTTTTTGACGAAAAGGACTGGTGCGCCCCATGGAGAAGTGCTCGGGCGAATGAAGCCTTTTTCAAGTAACTCTTGGAGTTGGTTTGAGAGTTCTCGCATCTCAGATGGAGCGAGTCGATACGGAGCTTTGGCCACTGGGTTGGCTCCTGGAATAAGGTCGATTCGAAAGTCGATATCACGACTTGGAGGTAATCCAGGAAGATCATCAGGGAACACCTGAGGAAATTCTCGGACAACGGGGACATCCTTGACTTCAACTTTCCTTTTCTTGTCCGTCTCTGCTACAACAATGTTGGCCAAGAAGGCTCGATATTCCTTGCGGAGATATTTGCGAGCTTGAAGACAGGACATGAGCTTGAGATCTTTTGCAGTAGTTTCACCATAAACACATAGAATATCACCACTAGCTAGCACAAAACGAATCATCTTGTCGGAACACACAACTTCAGCATGGTTTTCACGAAGAAAGTCCATGCCTACTATGACATCGAAACTTCCGAGCTGCATTGGAATGAGATTAATCGGGAATATATGATTGTTGAGCTTGAGAGTACAATCACGGAGCACAGAATTGACAGCAATGGTTCTTCCGGTAGCGACTTCTACTTCGAAGGGTGACGAAAGATAAGAGCGCTTACGTCTAAGAAGTTTCTCAAACTCAAATGACACAAAGCAGTTATCGGCTCCAGTATCAAACAAACATGATGCATATATACCATTCACAAGGAACGTACCATTGACCACGTTGTTATCAGCTTGAGCCTGGCGTGCGTTGATGTTGAAAGTTCTGGCGTGAGCGGCTTGTTGTTGAGGCTGTTGTTGTTGTTGCTGGGGTTGTTGAGCTTCTTGTTTCACCACTCTGTTCGGGCACCGGTTTGCGAAGTGGTTAGGGTCACCACATGCAAAGCAGGTCCGAACATTGTTTGCCGGGGCCTGTGCAGCTTGAGGAGCTTGAGGAGCAGGTAGCAGGGCTTGGTTAACAGCGGCTTGAGCTTGCGTTTGACGAGGACCATAGCGGCAATTCGCAGTGAAATGCTCGTAAACGTTGCAGTGGGCACAGTAACGGCAGGCCACACCCACCGGGTGATGATAAGAACATGTAGCACAGAGTGGGTGGGGGCCGGTGTACGCACGCTTAGCCGGCGGCGCATTGATTACTGGCGCAGTGCGCTGTGGTTGTTGCTGTTGTGGCGGTACTGACTGAAGAGGAGCAGCATTGGTTGCGGCGGCGCAACTCTTGTTCTTCTTTCTTCTTCTCGAGGATTTGGAGGCTTGAGCAGTAGGGTTGTCGGTTGATGCGGCAGTAACTTGATGCAACGACTTGGATGGCTTATCCCAGACACCAGCCTTAACTCGCTTGTCGTTAATCTCGGCAGCGAGTAGGTAGGTTTCCTCGATTGATGCGGGTTTGGCGGCGAACACATAATCTGCAACACAATCCGGAAGAGCACGGATGTATTTCTTGATGGTCATCTCGGGAGTCTTGACCTGGTCTGGACAGATAATGCTCAGTTGTTTGAAACGGGCGGTGAGACCAGCGTTGTCGCCCTCCTTCTGCTTGATGGTCCAGAACTCATCCTCCAACTTTTGGCGTTCGTGGGGAGGACAGAACTCGTCCAGCATGATAGCCTTCAGTTCCTCCCACGTCAACTCGTAGGCAGCGTCGTTCCCGCGCTTATTCCTTTCGGCTGTCCACCAGTCCAATGCCCGCGACTGGAAGACACCGGTAGCATTGAGAGTTCGAAGATGATCCGGGCATCCGCTTTGACGAAGGGTAACTTCCACAGAGTCAAACCAGTGAAATAAGCCTGTAGGGCCCTCTTCACCGGTGAACTCCTTCGGTCCACATGCCTTAAATTGCTTGAAACTGAACGGAGCTTTGCTGGGTTCAGTGAGGGTTCGGGATTCTTCCGACGACTTGCTGGTGTTTTCGTACACCTCACTGACAGCTTTCGCTACAGACCTTGAGATGAGCTTGGCGAGACGTCGGTCTCTCTTTTCCTGACGGGAAAGGTTTTGGCGAGTTCTTGATGATGACGACATGGTCTGCAATAGACATCGCCATAGGGCTCAACACAACGAATTCGAATCTCGCACGTCTTAGTTTACTAAAGCTTAGAATCACGTCGCATCTCACGTCACGTAACACATATGAACACATAAGCACATAATCATAGAGGCACATAAGCACAGAAGCAATTTGAGCACATAAGCAATTAAGCAAATAGAGCACTTAATTTCCTAAACACGTATGAAATTTTATCACAGAGGCAATTAATGTCACGTAATTCCTCCTAACAGTACGCAGTAGCACACTTAGTTTCCTAACAGCCTCTAAGTTTTGAATATAGCGGTCACATACAACACATCGAGTAGCATAGCATATTGGTTTCGTCTAGATCACATCAACAGGGATTTGAATCAAGATAGGATAGCAACAAAGGTCACGCAGATTGATAACAAATGGAGTAACCAACAAATCTTAAAACACGTAAACAGGTAAATCATATAAAATCAACGAAGCAACACTCAAAATCGGAAAATGGATTGTCTGCGGCTACTAGACTTTGACTAACCATGGCAATTTAACTATTCACAGTCGACTTGTCGTCACTTTCGACTCTAGGGGACATGTTTCTGCCTCGATTCTTGGGCATTATGCATGCGCATTCTAGGCCATACTCGTGAGTTCAGGTCGTTGGAGTCCGTCAATTTGCCTTGGCGAGATGAAATAAAGTCGGAATAACTGCCAAGGTTAGGGTTTCACCCCTAGCTTCAGCAATTTCTTCCTTGTTTTAAGAAAATTTTAGAGGAAAATTTTCATCAAATTACGGGTTTCAGCCCTGATTTGGTATAATTCTCCCCCGTTTGTTGATAGGAATTTGCACAAAGTAATTGGCAAAATTCGTAATTTAGGCAGGAATTCGCGGGTTTCACTCCTAATCCCGTCCAAACTACAAAATTTGGCTCAGAGTTCGGATGTAATGATAGAATAGAAGGGAACAACATAAAATAAGCACCTAAGCTTGGTCTCTTGGTTCCTAACTATAGTCTAGGTCTCTAAGACAGCGATCCGGACTAGATCGTGTCTAACCTAATTCCCTATAGTTATGGCTCTGATACCAATCTGTCACACCCCAACCGATGGCGGAATCATCGGGGCGTGGCACTGAGCGAAACAGATTGTTCAGAAGTTTCCATAACAACTATCATACAATTCAGTTATATAACACGTCCCATACCGTGTCCCAAATAATAACAAGTTATCATAGAAATCAACTAAACAATATGGGAACTGTTCCGACAACTCAAATTCTTAATTATTACAGACCGAATTAAATATTGTCTTAAGACCTCTAGACGGCTAACTGTAGATCTTACTGACTACAGGTGCCAGTACAAGATCTACAGATAATTATGGCCCTGGAGCAGGTATGTGGACACTGTCCTAAGGTCACAGGCTCCTAGAAGCTTATTATTGCCTCGCTTCCCTAGCACGCTAGTAGCTTAAACACCTGTCACATACGTTAAAATAAAAGTCAATACATATAATGTAAAGGTGAGTACACAAGTTTGATATAGCATATAAAGTTCGAAAAGTTTACGCATAACCAAGCACGTACACAAGGGCAAACGATGCATGTAAATTATCAACATGGGACCATCGATACCAATGACTTCGAGTTGACTGTCCGAGACAGTTCGCAATACATGATTACCACCGTAATCCATGCAAGTAATTGTCCTTAGCAACCCCCGTGTGAACGGGTGCTGAGTCCAAACTATAGTACTACGTTGCTAAAGCAGGTAGATAGCACTCCACGTGTAAACATAATAAACAGCAATCATTTAGACAAGTAATACATGCAAGTAGGTTAGCGTTCAAATAGTTTGTGTTGTTTGTGAATTTGATAGATTACGTATGTAACACCCAAAAGTGCTGAAAGCAAAAAGGGATCGAGTATACTCACAGTGGTTGATCGTGGATTGAGAGGAGCACTGAGAATAGGTTAGCCTGAATAGTTTGATAACACAACGATGAGTAACGCGGAAAAGTAAACAATGTACTTGGATCGAGTAGGCCATTCGATCGGACAGCAGTTCGATCGAGTGGGCTGTTCGATTGGTTTGAAAGTCCGTTCGAACATCCATTCGATCGGCCGGCTGGCTCGATCGGCTGGTTCCTTCAAGTGGATTGTTTCTTCCTTTGATGTGAAGGATGTGTTTGTGTATGATGGTTTGTACTACCTTTCAAGTTGGCCGATCGAACGGGCTGTTCGATCGGTTAGCCCAACCGATCGGCTAGCACTTCATTGTTTTCAAATATGTCACTCGATCGGTTGGCATGCTCGATCGGGTGACATTCCAATGTTTCGAAGAGTCTAAGTGTTGAAGTGTAGTATCTCATGATTCGATGAGTAATGTTTACAATCGAGTGGCTCGATCGATCGAACATCACTTCGTCAAAACTACACTTGTGAGTTTGGGGGACTAAGTGCTAGTCGATCGGTTAGCCTAGTCGATCGGCTGGCATAGTCGTTCGGTTGGGCTGTTCGATCGAACAGCCTAGCCGTTCGGCCAGCTTCTCGATTCGGTTAACCTATCACTTAACACTTGGTTATTCCCGTTAATTGTTGATGTTTAGAGATATTTTGACTACGAGTTGAACCACAAAACTGAAGTCCCCACTTAGCCCACTGACTCGAGCAGGAATCACCCAAGCTCGGTCAGAGACGGTTTGGAACCCAAGTTTAACGTTCAACCCGAAATCGGTATATCTCTCGGTAGAACCCGAATCTTGAACCATGTGTCTGTTTAGGTTGATTTGTAAATCGGTTCAAGTCTCGTTTTCACCTTTTTGAGTGTAAAAGAGTTGAAAGATAGATGAAAACCCATCTTCCAATCCTTTTCCACCGTGAAATGTTAAGATCTTTGGTAGATTTTAGGTTATTTATGTGGAAATCGGTTAGATCTGAGTTATTCATGGTGGAATGATGCCAAAACTTAGTGTTCTTGAAGAACACATGATGACATCACCCAAGAACACCTAGATCTTGGTGATTCCTTGGATGAAATCCAAGTTTGAAAGATAGAAAGATGTAGAATCGATTAATGAACAAAAACGTACAAGGATTAGAGCGAAATACTTACCGGTTTGAGAGAAATCTGAGATTTAGTGAGAAGAAGAGGCTGGTCGGTCAGAGCTTTCCAAAAGTGGAAAGTTTGACAAGGACAGCCCTATTTATAGGCTTTCCAAAAGAGGAAAGGGTCAGCTGATCGAACAGCATCCCTGATCGAGCGGCTGTCCGATCGAACAGCTGTTCGATCGGCTAGCCTGTTCGATCAGGTTGCCCTGTTCGATCGGCTTGCCTGGTTTTTGAGTGTTTCGCGACGATTTTCGATATTTCGACTTCGATGAACGATGATTTGAGGATGATAGAATTCCTAATCAAATTACTTTTAGTCTCAACTACTATATCTAACATACGAGCATCCTTACAACCATTTCGGGTTCGATTCCATTGAGTTTGATTCACCTTTGAGTCTTGGTTGATTTGATTGATTCACCACACACTTTAACATAAAAGTAAACATGCACAAGTAACACATAAGGCACACACACACGTATAAAAAGTACTAAAATCCCACACTTGAGTTTGATGATTGATTTGATTAGCTTGATTATTGATTGACTAGCTTTATTGCATTGTTACTTCCTATCATTCACAGTCGGTCGTTGATTCACAGTTCGATTATCGGCCGATTAGTTTGATTATACAACACTTACTCCAAATAATATGAAAATCAAAATGAAACTAAAATGAAATTAATCTTTATTGATCTTTAATTCCAATAACAGTTAACTCTTGACTTTGACTTTGACTTTGGGAAAACACGGGGTGTTACATAAGGATTGACCGGTACTCCACCGCTGACATTCGTGGACCCAAACCTTCAACAGGAATAACAGTTAAGAAATCCTGAGCGTGAGGCCTATGTAGGCATTCAATGACGGCTTTCTGACGGGGTGACAAATGGAAATCTTCTCCAAACTTTGTGCGATTCGACAACAAAGGGCATTCGCCAAAGTTTTCTGTTGCTTTTTGGGGGCGGTGTCCTTGTTAGAGAAACCGCCGAGATCAAAGTCAGGTAGACATTCATGCAAGCATTCCAAGGCGCTGGCATAATCCGGATCAGTGTTAGCAACCTCACTGTTATGTAAGATGTGGTCCTGCAACTCCCAAGATTGAGACCTGGAAGCCCCAAGACATAGGCAGCCACATCCCGGGCCGAGAGAAGGCCCAACTGTCACACCCCCAAAATACGCACGTGGAGTACCACCGCCTGGAGGCGTGACTGACCAGGATCAAGCCACCAATCATATTGAACATATCAAGTAATAAGTAAAATTCAACCACACAATATGAAAGGTGTTTCAAAACAAAAACATAGTTAAATGTTTAGCAGAAGCATAATTGTAAAACCCAATGTAAGTATTAAGTATGAAATAAAGTAATGTTTTTAGCATGGCACACACTGCCATGTCCCACAACGACCGCGCCTCCCTATGCAAGCTCCATGAGTACCTAACGACCTGCAAGGCATGTAACAACGAGTCAACAACAAAGTTGAGCGAGTTCACAGTTGGTTGTTTGGTTATAGTATTCGTTTCGTAAATCATATGTTCGTTTTGTAAACCATGTATGTATTAATTCGTATCGCGGTCTCCCAGACATGTTTGCGAAGATTAGTGGGGGCTTCCCATATATTACTAGACCGTGTGTATCGACTGCTACGAAAATGTAAGAGGTGCCCTAAGTCAATGTCTATCAGCATTGACCCTTTGCCCATAGTCCATTAGTACACGCCCGTTCGAACGACACGGTGTGAGGTTTGTTAAACCTAATAGCGCTATTAACTAATGACCCGCTCGCCATAGGCCTCGGCGGTTAAGTCGATAGAAATGAGGGACTTAATGATAAAGGTTTGGTCCAGTGTGTATTCTTGGCATCCTACCCACAGAGGATGGTCATAATTACCGTTTAGTCCGTTTACCCATTCCCAACCCTTGGGAATCCCATGCCTTGTAAAGAGTGTGAACTCACATTGGTTTGCTCGGCAGATACACGAAAAGGTTACTTGAGCTATATGTGGTCAACCACGTCCTAACATGGTTACCGAAGAAGTCAGGTTTTTGGTTCAAGTAGTGCACATAGGTTTACACAAAACTAACAAGTAACAATCATGGCATACACTTAGAATACGTTAAATAGACCAGCTTACTAGGCCCACGATTCACTTGTGCGGTCCAAATGGTTTGGGCTGAACCATTTGTACGAGTCACTACCGAAGCCCAACAACGTTCTGGCCCAACATGTGCGATCCACAACATGTTGTGCGATCCAATCATATACCCCGACCCACACGAACAGAAAGCCCAAACATACATGCACGACCCAATTAATAGCAAAGGTTGATCTTGTGCGGTTCGGACAAAATTGTGCGATCCGAATGACTTGTACGATCCAGTTGGGTTGTGCGAGTGGACATTGGGCTTTAAGGCCCAACAGTCCGATTGTTTGTGTGTGGCCCAAGCCTTGTGCGATCGGCACTATCTTGTGCGATCCACAAGTCTTGTGCGATCATGCATGTCCTGGTTGTACACTGTGCCTAATGTGATTGTACCCAGCTTGTGCGATCAGATCAGGTCTTGTGTGACCTGATCTTGTGCGACCGAGAGGAAACTTGTGCGATCCGTTTTACTATCCGGATATTATGCTATTCGGTTACAATCATTCAACAATTTCCAAATTTACAATTTATCAATCAACAGTTTCTAACTATCCTTTTAGCATACAATCGATCAAATTAAGCATATTCCAATCGATTCTCATGAACCCTAACTATGAATAACACACGAGCAATAATCACAACACTTAAACATATTAATAAGATTCATGTTCTTGGTTACTAGTATGCTTATTAACGTAATAACCCAACCAATCATCCATATATATACTTGTCTACAGCCGATTAAATCATGCAATCGATTCTAGATCATCAACAACTTCATGTGATTAACAACCCTATATTGATCTACAACACTATGCATGTGAGCCGATTTCATACCAAAGTCGATCATGTATCGTCCTTAAATCATCACATAGAACATGTATCCGGACTAGAGTCGTGTCTAACCTAATTCGCCTATAGTTATGGCTCTGATACCCAATCTGGTCACACACCCAACCGATGGCGGAATCTCGGGGCCGTGGGCCACCTGAGCGAAACAGATGTTTCAGAAGTTTCCATAGACAGAACTATCAATACAATTCAGTTTATATAGACACGGTCTCATACCGTGGTGCCCAAATAATAACAAGTTATCAGTAGAAATCAACTAGAACGAATATGGGAACTGTTCCGAACAAGCTCAAATTTCTTTAATTATTACAGACCGAATTAAATATTGTCTTAAGACCTCTAGACGGCTAACTGTAGATCTTACTGACTACAGGTGCCAGTACAAGATCTACAGATAATTATGGCCCTGGAGCAGGTATGTGGACACTGTCCTAAGGTCACAGGCTCCTAGAAGCTTATTATTGCCTCGCTTCCCTAGCACGCTAGTAGCTTAAACACCTGTCACATACGTTAAAATAAAAGTCAATACATATAATGTAAAGGTGAGTACACAAGTTTGATATAGCATATAAAGTTCGAAAAGTTTACGCATAACCAAGCACGTACACAAGGGCAAACGATGCATGTAAATTATCAACATGGGACCATCGATACCAATGACTTCGAGTTGACTGTCCGAGACAGTTCGCAATACATGATTACCACCGTAATCCATGCAAGTAATTGTCCTTAGCAACCCCCGTGTGAACGGGTGCTGAGTCCAAACTATAGTACTACGTTGCTAAAGCAGGTAGATAGCACTCCACGTGTAAACATAATAAACAGCAATCATTTAGACAAGTAATACATGCAAGTAGGTTAGCGTTCAAATAGTTTGTGTTGTTTGTGAATTTGATAGATTACGTATGTAACACCCAAAAGTGCTGAAAGCAAAAAGGGATCGAGTATACTCACAGTGGTTGATCGTGGATTGAGAGGAGCACTGAGAATAGGTTAGCCTGAATAGTTTGATAACACAACGATGAGTAACGCGGAAAAGTAAACAATGTACTTGGATCGAGTAGGCCATTCGATCGGACAGCAGTTCGATCGAGTGGGCTGTTCGATTGGTTTGAAAGTCCGTTCGAACATCCATTCGATCGGCCGGCTGGCTCGATCGGCTGGTTCCTTCAAGTGGATTGTTTCTTCCTTTGATGTGAAGGATGTGTTTGTGTATGATGGTTTGTACTACCTTTCAAGTTGGCCGATCGAACGGGCTGTTCGATCGGTTAGCCCAACCGATCGGCTAGCACTTCATTGTTTTCAAATATGTCACTCGATCGGTTGGCATGCTCGATCGGGTGACATTCCAATGTTTCGAAGAGTCTAAGTGTTGAAGTGTAGTATCTCATGATTCGATGAGTAATGTTTACAATCGAGTGGCTCGATCGATCGAACATCACTTCGTCAAAACTACACTTGTGAGTTTGGGGGACTAAGTGCTAGTCGATCGGTTAGCCTAGTCGATCGGCTGGCATAGTCGTTCGGTTGGGCTGTTCGATCGAACAGCCTAGCCGTTCGGCCAGCTTCTCGATTCGGTTAACCTATCACTTAACACTTGGTTATTCCCGTTAATTGTTGATGTTTTAGAGATATTTTGACTACGAGTTGAACCACAAAACTGAAGTCCCCACTTAGCCCACTGACTCGAGCAGGAATCACCCAAGCTCGGTCAGAGACGGTTTGGAACCCAAGTTTAACGTTCAACCCGAAATCGGTATATCTCTCGGTAGAACCCGAATCTTGAACCATGTGTCTGTTTAGGTTGATTTGTAAATCGGTTCAAGTCTCGTTTTCACCTTTTTGAGTGTAAAAGAGTTGAAAGATAGATGAAAACCCATCTTCCAATCCTTTTCCACCGTGAAATGTTAAGATCTTTGGTAGATTTTAGGTTATTTATGTGGAAATCGGTTAGATCTGAGTTATTCATGGTGGAATGATGCCAAAACTTAGTGTTCTTGAAGAACACATGATGACATCACCCAAGAACACCTAGATCTTGGTGATTCCTTGGATGAAATCCAAGTTTTGAAAGATAGAAAGATGTAGAATCGATTAATGAACAAAAACGTACAAGGATTAGAGCGAAATACTTACCGGTTTGAGAGAAATCTGAGATTTAGTGAGAAGAAGAGGCTGGTCGGTCAGAGCTTTCCAAAAGTGGAAAGTTTGACAAGGACAGCCCTATTTATAGGCTTCCAAAAGAGGAAAGGGTCAGCTGATCGAACAGCATCCCTGATCGAGCGGCTGTCCGATCGAACAGCCTGTTCGATCGGCTAGCCTGTTCGATCAGGTTGCCCTGTTCGATCGGCTTGCCTGGTTTTTGAGTGTTTCGCGACGATTTTCGATATTTCGACTTCGATGAACGATGATTTGAGGATGATAGAATTCCTAATCAAATTACTTTTAGTCTCAACTACTATATCTAACATACGAGCATCCTTACAACCATTTCGGGTTCGATTTCCATTGAGTTTGATTCACCTTTGAGTCTTGGTTGATTTGATTGATTCACCACACACTTTAACATAAAAGTAAACATGCACAAGTAACACATAAGGCACACACACACGTATAAAAAGTACTAAAATCCCCACACTTGAGTTTGATGATTGATTTGATTAGCTTGATTATTGATTGACTAGCTTTATTGCATTGTTACTTCCTATCATTCACAGTCGGTCGTTGATTCACAGTTCGATTATCGGTCGATTAGTTTGATTATACAACACTTACTCCAAATAATATGAAAATCAAAATGAAACTAAAATGAAATTATTCTTTATTGATCTTTAATTCCAATAACAGTCAACTCTTGACTTTGACTTTGACTTTTGGGAAAACACGGGGTGTTACAGAGCATGTGCGCTAGCGCATGTGTGCTCGCTTGTGAGTAAAGGAGCATGCACGCGTGGCGACTTACGTGCTCGTATGTAGAGGAGCATGCGACTGGCGACTTATGTACTCGTAAGTAAAGGAGCATGTGCGCGTGGCGACTTACATGCTCGTATGTAAGAGAGCATGCGCGTATGGCGACTTACGTGCTCGTAGTAAGGGAGCATGTGCGCGTGGCGACTTACATGCTCGTATGTAAGAGAGCATGCACGTATGGCGACTTACGTCTCGTAGTAAGGGAGCATGCGCGTATAGCGGCTTACGTGCTCATAAATGGAGGAGCATGCGTGCAAAACGCATGTGTGCTCGCTCGTATGTAGAAGGAGCAGGCGCGTATGGCGACTTATGTGCTCGTATGTAAATGAGCATGCGCGTATGGCGACTTACGTGCTCGTAAATTGAGGAGCATGCGTGCAAAACGCATGTGTGCTCGCTCGTATGTAGAATGAGCATGCGCGTGTGGCGACTTACGTGCTCGTAAATTGAGGAGCATGCGTGCAAAACGCATGTGTGCTCGCTCGTATGTAGAAGGAGCAGGCGCGTATGGCGACTTATGTGCTCGAATGTAAATGAGCATGCGCGTATGGCAACTTACGTGCTCGTAAATTGAGGAGCATGCGTGTATGGCGCATGTGTGCTCGCTCGTATGTAGAAGGAGCAGGCGCGTATGGCGACTTATGTGCTCGTATGTAAATGAGCATACGCGTATGGCGACTTACGTGCTCGTAAATTGAGGAGCATGCGTGCAAAACGCATGTGTGCTCGCTCGTATGTAGAATGAGCATGCGCGTGTGGCGACTTACGTGCTCGTAAATTGAGGAGCATGCGTGCAAAACGCATGTGTGCTCGCTCGTATGTAGAAGGAGCAGGCGCGTATGACGACTTACGTGCTCGTATGTAGAGGAGCATGCGCGTATGGCGCATGTGTGCTCGCTCGTAAGTAAATGAGCATGCGCGTGTGGCGACTTACGTGCTCGTATGTAGAGGAGCATGCGCGTATGGCGCATGTGTGCTCGCTCGTAAGTAAATGAGCCTGCGCGTGTGGCGACTTACGTGCTCGTGTGTAATGCGTCACCAAACCGAAACTTTGTCCTTAGGAGTGCTTGTTATGCATCCATACTTCACAAAATGTTAAAGCAACTTCGAACTTCAGAATGGTGTTGGACTATGCTAGTCCTTTTGTTTATTGCAGCTGCTAAAAAATGTCAGTAGCATTGAACTTGAATAATAATAAGCAATGATACTAGTGTGCGTCGTAAATATCGCAAGGTTAGTAGTCGTTAAAATGATGAACTACTAACCGTGTCGTTGAATTAGTTTCATGTGCTAGGCTCTAGCCAACTTCTTGTTATTGAAAGAAGTATGTAACACCGGCTTTCTAAATAATTCAAGTGCTCCCAGGCCAGTAAATATGTGTATTGTCCATATATAGGTTAAAATGATATATGTCCATATTTGTGTTTAAAAGACATCTACCAACTGTTATAATATGCAAGGATGTGCTTGAGCCAAAAAGTGTAACTTTATTACATGCTTAGGGGTCGTTAATATGAGATGCTGGAAGGTATGGTGCAAGATTGAAAAGTAAACATCCGAACCAATATAAAAATGGGTTCGGACTCGTGTCCCTTTAATCTACCACTAATAAATGTTGACCAGAGTGCCTTCTTAGCTTCTCTTGTGATCGAAATTTAGGTGCGGGATTAGTAACGTCTCATGGCACGCAAAGCATGCCTGCGCAGTAGAGCTCGTCTGGCGAGGTGAGACGGCCTCTCGCGGAAGAGCGTGTCGAGCGCAGGAGGAGTTTGCTCGAGCATCGAGCACGTCCTACAGCTTTATCGAGCATGTTGGTGGTGCGGCATTTGGTGTTGATTATGACTAATCAACAGATCAACAAATGTATAATATATATACATATGCATGTTTTTTAAATAGAGGTATGCTGTTTGCAAGTGGTTTTTTTTTTTTTTAAATAATTGTTAAATTATTTTTGAACATGTGTGTATTGGTAATAACATCATGATGAGCATTTCACTAATATTAGTTGGCATGCATGGTTGATTACATGTTTTAGTTCACTGTTATATGCAAAACTTAAAAAAAAAAAAAAAAAAAAAAAAAACCACTTGCAAACAGCATACTCGTGGGTTCGAGTCTCACGGATGGTGCCAATGTTGAAACACGGAATCACCGCCGAGATGATTGGACCGCTTTCTCCATGAGGGTGAAGAATCACACCTTGTTCTTCCTCTTGGACCTAGATCTGTAATGGAGAAAACAAGAAAGTGGAGCGGTAGAGATGACCGGTAGGGGAAAGAATCCCTTGTTTCCAGTAACAAAAGTGTGACGGCTCCATATCCTGTGCCCTAATAATGAGGTGAACACCTCTTTATATAGGGGATATGGGCCTTCCCTAACCTCAATGGGCCAGGCCCAGTTAGGGGTTATCGCTACAAGCCCACAAGCTAGTGTAGTGTAAACTACAACGTGCTAGGCTTCGCGGATTAGGTTAGTCAGCACAATAATAAATAATTAATATAAAGGCAATAAGTAACGGGAAAGTCTGACCGCTCGGGTCGGGTCCAATACCATACCTCTACAAAAGGGATTAAAGAAGAACATAAGAAAATACAAGGATGGAATTTAAAAAATTATAAATGTAATATTTTTGGAAATGGAGATATAAATGAAGGTGCAAATAGCCACACCCTATTGTTTATTGTTAGATTGTTCGGTTTTCCACTTTTCCTGCCTCTCTTATGTAAAGTAAAATCTATATCCTAAAAACAAAGGAAATCTATGACATATAGTGTGTCCGATGAGAAATGTGTTTAATGTTGAATATGTTTAGGAAACGGTATTCACGTGAATCATTTGTCTTATGTCTTGGTGGAACACAAATACTAAACACCAACCACATGTTCCAACTTTGTTAACGTACATAATTAAAACGAGATCTAAAAGAAATGGGCTTCCTCAATTATCACATTGCTTTTAATTTTTTTTTTTTTTTTTGATGTAATATTTCAAGAGATTGTGTTATTAACATTCGTATACGTGATTTACCTATCTTGATCTTTTTAATATTTCAAATACAATAGTTGTGACTAATATCATGGTTGATTTTGGGGTTGTTTTGATTTGATTTTTGCCTTTGGATAATGATTCGTATCGAAGTGAATCAATGTGGATGTTAAATAATTTTGGGAATTTGAATTTTAATAATCTCAGCTAGAGGTGGTTGGTCAATATTAAATCCACTTTTAAATATTGTCATTGACAGTCATACCTTTTAAATATTTTTTTTCACCGCATCTTCATTAATCCGTTACGTTTTTCTTTCGAATTTCAAACTGATGTTTTATGGATTTTGATCAGAACGAGAATACGAGTCGATTAATATAAAACTTACATCGAAACGGTGCTCCAAACGATGAAAACGGTGTTTCGATTCGGGTGTTTAAACTTCTAATTAACAAAAAATCAAGCCGTTTGGAGCACCGTTTCGAGGTAAGTTTTACGTCAATCGACTCGTATTCTCGTTCTGATCAAAAGGCCCATAACATCAGTTCGAAAATTCAGAAAAAAAAAACTTAACTCCGTTAAGTTTTTTTAGCGGATGTGCAGTGAGAAAAAAATATATAAAAGGTGGGATCGCCAGTGACAATATTCAAAAGTGGGTCTTATATTGTCCAACCACCTCTAGGTGAGATTATTAAAATCTAAATTCTCAATAACTTTCTATTAGTTTCAAATCCGTACTTGTTACGCATTTGGGGTGAGTATGGGTTTTTTCTTTTTGGATATGGGCTAAAACCGAACCTATAACAAATGTTTGGGTTTTTTAGATTTTCATAACCAATTGGTTTCGATTATAAATGGTATAGTTAGTTCAGTCTTTAAAAAAAGATTTCCATTTAATTACGAGTAAACCGCAGACTTTAGACATGGGTGCATTAAACTAAGAGAAGTACAGTTAGTTAAGTCCAATCACACTTTCAACCCTCATTTGAAATGAACGAACACTCCAGTCTTTGTGGTTGTCGATTGCTCGCAATCAAGAACCTCTCACTAACTGCCATTAGTTGAACGTTAGGATTATGGTTAAAAGACCATAATACACTTAAGGGACTGAAATTGCAATACGAATAAGTCATCCCCTTTATAGTCCCTACAACACACGACCCACCACATCCCTGCTTCTTGCATTCGAACATCTTGGACATCATAACGTTTTTTTAGCCAAAATCATTGACATCACAACCTTTAACTACCTGGTAAATAAACGAAATAATAGATTTTAATAATCTCAACTATTAACGGTTGGTTGGCAAGGGTTTCAACTTCAAAATAACTAGTGGTGGTCCTACCTTTTTCACATATTGTAAACCAATGAACAATTACCAATAGAATCTTAATTTCTTTTTGTTCCCTTTTCCTTTTCTGTTAGTAAAGGTTTATTGGTTTACAATATGTGAAAAAGTGAGACCACCACTGATTATTTTTTTAAGTTGAGACCGTTGCCAACGATTAATAGTTGAGATTATTAAAATCCATTATTACGAAATAAACAAAACTTTTTTGGCCAAATGTAAAACTTAAAAAACAATACACATTCTTAGAATCCAATTTCCTTTAATTGAAATGTTTTTGAACGACAATTTTTTTATTCCTATCTGTTGGTGCAGTTTTTGTGTCCGATGTTGTTCGAATAGATTATATTACTTTTTACGCTGATTATGTAATAGTTAGTGAAACGGTCAAACGGACTAGTATAGACCCGCTCGTTTGAAGTGGTCAAACGAAAGAGTTATTCGTTTGACCGTGTGTGTTTTCAAATGACCTTCCACATAAAGGTGGTCTTTCATGTGGAGGTGGTGTGGCTATAAATACCACACTTAATTCATTTGCAAAGTTTTAAGGTTTTAGACTGCGGGAGAGATCACCACTTGGTCTCTCCCCGGATGTATGCTCCTTTGGTATTGTTTGGCTAGCTTGTAATCGGGCAGATTTGTAATGTTATGCTACCAAATTTATACAAGAAAGTTGTTTATCCGTCTCTAATCTTCCGTCTTTGAACATCAACACACACTAATCACGGGTTTCGGTCCGGAAATACAAACCAACACTATCGTATGTGGGACTTGAACCCAAGACCTCCCTCTCCCGAGGTGTTTAAAGGCTCTGTCTTTACCAATGGACCATCACCCCATTGATCTTTAATTGAATTAATCGAATCAAATCGATATAAAGCCAACCTTAATAAATTTTTATGTTTTATAAATAATGTGCTTTACAGAAAGGTTTCATTATATTTTTCAGAGTAAACTGCCATTTTTGTTCATGAGGTTTGGTCACTTTTGCTACTTTAGTCCAATACTCAAACCTTTTGCATTTGGGTCCCTGTGGTTTCAGTTTTATTGTCATTTTGGTCCAAAAGTGAAATCAGGTCATATTTATCTTATAACATCTGCTATTTTGTCCTTTTCCTCAGAGGCAAAATGGTCATTATATAGATGAAAAAATGTTTAAATAAAAACATACTCTACTCTCTCTCTCTCTCTCTCTCTCTCTCTCTCTAAAAGCAGAGAAATAACTCCATCTTCCCCAAATGCAACAAACCCTAATACTCTAATCAAGCCGACCGATCTGCTTCACAGCAACAATCGATCTGATGCCGGCAGCTAGTCGACCGTTCTTATGAATCATCAAGTTTTGATCTTCTTCACAAAAACAATAAATCCGATTCAGGTTCCGATCCGCTTCACAATCATCAGAATGTTCCATATTTCATCCCCATCCTTCATCTTTTAAATCAGGTTCAGTTTTGATGTTTGAAGATGCAGATGGACAGTGGCGCAACTATGAAGGGGCCGGAGGGGGCACCCGACCCTTCAAACTTTTCGCTCAGTAGTGTTATGTATGTATGTTTTGGATAGAATTTTTTAGGTATATACGTTTTCGACCCCCGGTTTTATAAAAAAAAAAATAATTTTTTTAGGTATATACTTTTAGGTCCGGTGACTTCCGACCCCCTAGTGGAAATTTTCAAGCTTCGCCACTGAAGATGAAGTGTATTTATGATGTTTGTTTGTTTATCTTTTTATCAAATCAAATTCATTTTTAGGTTTCTTGATTAGGATTTATCTAATTGATTTGATTTGGGATAGAAAAATGAAAACTTGGAGCTTCAAGATTCAGTTTCTTGATTCTTGATTCACATTGTGTATTTGTGTGAAAATGGATATAAAGTGCATTTGTGTATTTGTGTGAAAATGGATATGAAGTGCATGTTTGATGTTTGTATATTTATCTTTTGTACAAATTGATGACTTACAAGCATTAAATCATCATCAACAATGTCACCAAACTGGCCGATTTGCTTCACAACAACAACAATCGATCCAACGCCGAAAGCTAGGCGACCGTTCTTATGAACCATCAAGTTCCGATCTGCTTCACAAGAACAATAAATTCGATTCAGGTTCCGATCTGCTTCACAATCATCAGAATGTTCCATATTTCATCCCCATCCTTCATCTTTTAAATCAGGTTCAGTTTTGATGTTTGATAAAGACGCTAGATTAGGGTATTAGGGTTTGTTGCATTTGTGGAAGATGAAGTTATTTCTCTGCTTTTAGAGAGAGAGTGTGTACAGAGTTTGTTTTTATTTAAACATTTTTTCATCTATATAATGACCATTTTGCTCCTGAGAAAAAGAACAAAATAGCAGGATGTTATAAGGCTATAGGGTGTGGTCATGACCCTCATGACCATCATGACCCTCTATGTTAGTGCCATGTAACTCATCTTTAATCCACCATCCAAAACCACTACCCTAAGGGTATGGTCATGACCCAAACCATTAGCCCCTTATTTATTATCTTTGTCTAAACAAAAAGGAAATGATTTGTTGAAAAATGGAAAGGAGGACCATGGTTGCTATGGTTTAATCCATGCAAACCATGGTGGATCAATCAAGGGGGTGATGTAGCCTTCCATTCATGTTCCTAGGTGGCAAACCATGTCCCAACCATGATCCCCACACCCTATAGCCTAAGACAAATATGACCTGATTTCACTTTTGGACCAAAATGGCAATAAAACTGAAACCACAGGGACCCAGATGCAAGAGCTTTGAGTTTTGGACTAAAATGGCAAAAGTGACCAAACCTCAGGGACCAAAATGGTAGTTTACTTTATTTTTCATGTATAGTGTATCGATTATTCTTTTTTTTATAAATCAAAAAGATTTATCTATTGTTTCACGGGTACTCCTTAAGGTAGAAACAATCCGTCAGCTCTACCCTTGTGTGTGGCGGCGGTGTTGTAACACCACAACGAACCCGGGGAAGGCACCCATATGGGTGCCCCGTCCCCCTTAATAAACATACTTGTATGGTTATTCACAATTATTTGAAATGTGATGCCGAAGGATCAAAGTTATATAACATACTCTCCTATGGAAGGGGAATTTGTAGCTTTACTTTTGTAAAGAAGAATGACCGGTGGTGTACCATGAATTAGTGATAAGCCAAAAGATATGCTCACTGCTTTCTATCAAAGAACAATGTTGTAATCTCTATAATTATTTCACGCTTTAACAAAAAAATAATAAGAGTTTGTGAAGAAACGAAAGACAAGATTTAATTAATGTTTTTATTGTTTTTTAGTTTTTCATGGATTTACTCTAAACCAACATTGTAATCCCAATGGGGATGATAACCTTATCTAGCAATGCGCTTGCGTATGTACTCACTTCAAATTCTCAATTAGCAATGCTCCTCTCTCTCTATGTATATATATATATGCACATGTTTTTTTTTTGTATAAATATAGATGAATGTGTCATAAAGAAGACAAGAAAACATGAAAACTCTACAGGTTTTGTGTAGGCTAATCTTTCTGATATGTTTATTAAGAGAAAGTAAAGCGGATGAAACACAAAGTAATGGAGTTTATATTGTATATATGGGTTCTGCGGCCAACTCGAGGAACAACCATAATCTACTTCTAACTTCCCTAGTAGAAAGGTAACACCCCCCTTACAATATGTTTTGTTTTTGTTTGTTTGTTTGTTTGTTTGTTTTTATTATTATTATTATTATTATTATTATTTTTTTTTTTTTTGCGTTTCAACCATTTTTTTACTCATTTAATTGGTGGGTCCCATTTTAGTTTTTGTAAACTGAACTTGGCCCGTTTACTAAAAATGAGTTGATTTGTGTTATGTTTCATAATGGATAAAATGGGTACATTTTTAGGATAATATATGGAAACCACCCAAGTAATCTCACTCATGTACTAAAAGTGCCACATGTATGCCACTCCTGTTTTAACCATTGACTAAGTTAAGTTAACTATTGAGTATAGTCGACCTCAAGCCTGAGCCCGAGCTTCATAACCAGAGCTTGGCTAGGCTCGCGAACATCGAGCTTATTACTTACACGAATGCAATAACTTTTATTTAATATAGCAAAAATACAAAATATAAAAAATATTATTATTCTGTATATAATTAAGATAAATATAACTAAACAATTTATCTGTTATAACATGTATTTGTGTTTAGCTTTATTGTAAAAATAGAGCATTTGCTATCAAATTTAACACAGTTTATTTATAACAAATTGAAAAGATTTGGACACAAGTGTTTTGGATCAACCCATAAAAAGGTTGTATCGTACATTTTGACCCGTTATCCAACTAGACAGCTCAACCCAATCATGCTTGGGATGATTTAATGAAAAATATACCTTATCTTGAGCTAGGAAAAGGAATGCAGTTGTGCATAACTACCAAAACAGTTTCTTGGGATTTGCGGCCCGTTTAACGAAAGAAGAGGCAAATGATATCGCACGACAACCCGGGGTAGTATCAGTTTTCCCAGACCCACTCTTGAAGCTTCACACAACACGTTCATGGGATTTCCTGCAATACCAAACAAGTGTCGAAACCAACTTAAGACCAAGTGATAAATACAACTATTCAAGTTCAAATGCAGCTTCAGATATCATCATAGGCATTATGGACACAGGTACTTCCCCAAAACTACAGGTTAATAAAATAAAAATCACAAAGCGGGTAGCACAGTGGTAACCAACTTGTTGAGTCCCTCTAGCAAAGCTCTGAAGTTCGAATCAAGTGCCCCCCACCTGCCGAGCGCAAGCTATGTTTTACCTAGTTGGGTCATGTGAGCTTCCAACGGGTTTTCACGGTTACCAAAAAATACCTGCTTTCCCATCTCTAGGCGGAACACTTATGAAGTTATCACAATGCAAAATGCATCTATATCTATAACTTTCTTTTGTTTTAAATATGGTAACCTTAGGCATTTGGCCGGAATCCGAGAGCTTCAGTGATGAGGGTTTTGGTCCTATTCCATCAAAATGGAAAGGAACTTGCATGCAAACCGATGATTTCACAGCTGCAAACTGTAATAGGTAACTTTGAAGATATAACTTATTGCCAATCATATTAGGATTTTGAACTAGTAACCAAATGTATAAAAAAATCACAAGATTATTCTTTTACTAGTATAATTTTTCAATCAAATCCAAATACTTTTATTATATTGTTATAAAATTCAAAGAAACAAACCAAGAAGATTAAGCAAAATCTCAACTGACCGACTTTGCACGACGGTATGCGCTACCATAAAAAAACTTTAAGCTTATGCACTCTAATAACATATATATTGTATATAAGGTTAAGTTATTCTACAAAGTCTTCTAAAAGTAAGAAGTGTAAGAAGGCTTTACAGAGTGACAAGTGGGTGATGGGTGGCGGTGGTTAGGTTTTTTTTTTTTTTTTTTTTTTTTTTTTTTTTGTGTAGTGGGTTTTTTTAGGAGCCTTTGTATACTTCTTATTTTTAGGAGCCTTTGTATTTGATCCTAGTCCATATCCCTGAACTAACGTTGATAGGAGGAAAAACTGAGTCACATTTGTATGTTAACAACGAAACCTGAATAATAAGTTTACCAGGAAACTAATTGGAGCGCGGTATTACAAAGCTGGAGGTGCTTTTAACTCTCCAAGGGACGATCATGGGCACGGGACTCACGTTGCTTCAACAGCTGCGGGCAACACCATACATAAAGCATCTTATTACGGGCTTGCTATGGGCTCAGCCAAGGGCGGTTTTCCTGGTTCGAGAATTGCATCCTATCGGGTTTGTGGAGTTATAGGCTGTCAAGGATCAAACATATTGGCTGCTTTTGATGATGCTATAGAAGATGGTGTGGATGTATTATCATTATCTCTTGGTGCATCAGCCGCAGATGGACCGAACTTTCACAGAGATCCTGTTGCCATTGGAGCCTTTCATGCAACTGAAAAAGGGATCACAGTGGTTTGTTCGGCAGGAAACGATGGCCCGAGTACGGGGTCTGTTGTCAATGTTGCTCCCTGGATCCTAACCGTTGCAGCTAGTTCAATTGACCGCGATTTTCAGGCTGATATCACACTGGGTGACCAAACAGTAATACAGGTAACCATTTACTTACAGGTCAAGCGTTACGTCTAACTGATCAAACGAGTACAAAAACTTGCCTAAAAGGAAATGGGATAGATGAGTTAAAACTTAAAAATCGCCCAAAAGTCTATTATTAATGCATCAAATCGTATCATTGAAAATAAATAAATTTTTAAAGAATTTAGAAATCATATTTGAACACAGAAGTATTTGGCCAACTCGATCATTACCAAAATACCCGTTTATTTGGTACTGACACATACACGTTTTGTGTCGAATTAAAGGGTGGAGGCATAAACTTCGGTGAGTTACAAACATCTCCAGTATACCCGTTGCTTTATGGGAACACAGCCAAAAGAAACTCTAGCAAAGAAATTGATGCGAGGTAACTCTATCAACAATTATTCCATAAGGTGTTCTCATCTTTTAAATACAGGTGAAAAAATAGGCGGGTCGGATAAATTTTGGTAATGGTCAAGTTGGTTGGCCCGACCCAAAACACTTTTTCTTCAAAACTTTTAAGTCATTCATAAACAAGTAGTGTTTGTTAATCGTACATTTCTTTAAATAAAATTTAATGCATTAGAAAGTACCCTTTGGGCATTTCGTTTTGATGTTATCAGTTCGATACATTTATAAGATAATGGGTCAAATATTGCCACTGCTACTTGTATGTTCTTCAGAAACTGCAAACCGCGCTCGTTAGATAAAGACAAAGTTAAAGGAAGCATTGTTGTTTGTGAGAATGAAGTTGGAGTATCATCAGCCAAACAAAAGCTAGCACGCGTTAAAAAACTTGGTGCAGTTGGGATGGTTTTTGTTAGTGATGATGCAAGAGCAGTGGCTTCCTCCTACGGATCATTTCCAGTGGCTACGGTTAATCAAACTGATGGGAAAAAGATTATATCGTATGCTAAAAACGAAAGGTGAACATTGAACAAAATTATTTGCAAGTATAACTATGGAAATGGGTTGGCATATCCAACCCGCAAACCTGTTTAATTAAGCCAAGTCGACACGCTAACCTGTTTAACGCACTTTTATAACCCACCAACCCTTAATACGTTTACACCTTGATTACTACCCGCCAATCCGTTAGATAAATGGGTTAAACACGATTTTAAGTGTGTGTGGGTTAGGCTTTTAATAATTTTGACATGCATAAAAAAATGGGTCGTTTTTGGGTTGAATAGTTCAACGTTAACCTGACACAATTGACACCCTACTTTTTTAACTAACTATATTGTGAAAACGAAAGGTGAATATTAAAAGGAATTATTTTGGGTACAATTATCGCTAGAAGCCTATTGTTGATCCATTAGGGTTGTACATCTAGTATGAACCTAACCGGACGGATGGACTGGCCACGTAAGGCCAACCAACGTGAATCAGTTTGGTCTTGGTTTACCTTTGATTAACAAATAAATAAAAGAACTGGTTCAGTTCTAGATCCAAACCGAACAATTCATGACTAACACGTTAGAGGGAATATGTGAAGGAATCCTATGGCAACTATTTCGCCAACTGTATCAGTTACACAACATAAGCCAGCCCCTATAGTTCCCTACTTCTCAGCTAGAGGCCCTTCATTTGCTACTAAAGACATACTCAAGGCAAGTTCTTTTATGTTATGCACAATGTTAGTATTTTATTGTATAAGTCATGGTTGTAAAAGCCGCTAGACACTAGTCGGACAGTGGAGTACCTAGGTAAATAAGTTTTTTAACGATCAGTTACCTTGCAGCCTGATGTTGCAGCACCAGGGGTGGCCATTCTTGCTTCATGGCCAGGCAATGATTCCGTAGTCAAACTCGCTGGAAAGAACCCTCCACTTTTCTTCATACTTTCAGGAACTTCCATGTCCTGCCCACATGTTTCCGGCCTCGCTGCCATGATCAAATCTCAACATCCCAACTGGAGTCCATCTGCTATCAGATCAGCCATAATGACAACAGGTTACAAACTTCATAAAAAACTCACATACTCAACTAAATTTCAAAGACCAAAGTTAAAAAGTTTGCGACGTTTTTCAACGAGTTAATGTAAAAAAAACAACTTACTTTCTCATTTTTCATGAAAAAGTCACTCCACATAATTTTTGCTTATAAGAGGACCCGGGGTGGTCAGTGATAGCCCCCCATCACTCGTGAAACATAACAACACACCGCCGCCACCCATCCTTTTCAACGCGTCAATTTTAGAACGCGTGGTATTTTTGACGCGTGATGGTTTTCAAAATTCGAACGTTGGTTGGTTACCGTTGGTTTGTTGAACGTTTATAATTAAAAAAAACCTTTAAATAAGTGATGACCATTTCCACTAAAATCCATCACTAGTGATGAATAATGGTTGATGACATGGCGGCACTTGATTGGAAGTTGTGAGTGACTGATTAGTGATGACCACCCCTACCCCTAAAAGTCCCAGCACTTGTCAAAAAAAAAAAAAATAAGTCACATAATGACATAAACGAATCTTGTTACATTGAAGCCCCTACACTTGTTTAGAATAGATGTACTTTTGAAAAATATATAAAATAATCATTAATTAATTACCTCTCATCAAAATTTGATGAATGTGAGTATATGACGCTCAACTTTTTTGCAAAACAAATTTATATGATCTTTTTTCTGAAGAATTTAAGAGGTAACGAGATATTATTTGAAATATTACTTCACAAGTACATACATTCGAGACAAATGTATGGACTTTAATACGACAAAATTGGGCCGAGAGACTTTTTTTTGTGTTTCTTTGACATGTGCAATTGTGCATGGACTTCGACATGTAACGTCCTTTTACGATATTAACCTTTATTTGTCGATCACAGCAAGTCAAACAAACAACATGAAGAACCCAATAACAACAAACTCCGGTTCACTCGCCACACCATACGACTTGGGCGCCGGGGAAGTATCACTAAACCCCTTACACCCAGGCCTCGTCTACGAAACCGACACACATAACTACCTACACTTCCTATGCAACATAGGCTACAACATTACTACAATCAAAAAAATCTCCTCAACAATCCCCACCAACTTCACATGCCACACAAACTCCTCAATTTCCAACATGAACTATCCATCAATAGCCATTTCAAAGTTCAATGGGACAGAGATAATAATAAAACGAACGGTGACAAATGTTGGAACTGTTGATGGGATCTATACAGCTTCAGTTGAAGCACCAAATGGGTTGGAGGTGAATGTGGTACCGAATATGTTGGAGTTCACTGAAAGTAAGAAACAGTTGAGTTATCAGGTGATTTTTAGAGCTGATGGTGGGTTTGATGAGGATAAGTTTGGGTCGATTATATGGTCGAATGATGAGTATAGAGTGAGGAGCCCGTTTGTTGTGAGCAGCAGGTGATACGTATTTGTGTAGTAGAAAATATTTGATTTATATGTTGTAATAAACATAAAGTTATCACTTCACTCAATGTATTGATCCATAGTTCCATACCAAATTATGCCTCTATATGGATAGATGTTCACACATAGTGATTTCATAAACATAACCAAATTTATTTGTGTTATGTAAAAGTGGAGGTTTAAATCCAACTAGTGGAATACCCCGCGCGTTGCAGGGGGAATTCGGTTAGTAGGGTTTTGGTTCGTTACAGTATTGGTTTAATGTAGTAACCGAAAGATAAAATCCAATAAATAAAGTTGTGATATGACTAAAAGGATATCGACACGTATTTTACATACATCGATCAAAAACCAAAAAATGAATACCGATTGAAGAGGTATGGTCCCAATTCCCTGCCTACATGGCAGGGACCACACCACTTTTTGTGCACACAAGGCATCCATGTCACCAGAACCTTCTAGAAGCTTCCAGAAGACACCTAGGCGGTTCACAGCTGGCACCAAAGATGCTTTGCCCAACATAAAGGACAACACGTGTCACCATTGACAGAAGGCCACATAGGCCTGCGGCAATCCAGGGAGCAGGGCTGACACGACCAGTACGAGGTATCCAGCACAAGCGAATACAAGGACGCCACGTGTACCACTACACCCTTCGCGACAGAGCAGACCAAGAGGATATTCCCCTTGGTCGGACAGCTGGCGCGCACCCACAGCTGGCACAGCTGCTTCCTCCTTCTTCACCCTCCGGCTATAAATAGGACCCTTCATCATTCAGGTTCAGGACCTTGGCTCTCTTTACTCACTCTATACACACACTGTTTTATTCTTCTCAGAGCAGTACTTATTCTCACGCCGGAGCCTGGTTAAGAGGGAAAACCCCCTTCTCCCTCTTAACGAGACTAACGGTGTTTACTGTTTTGCAGATCTCAGGCCTTTGATACGAGCAAGAGAAGAGGTTGAACCCCATAAATGAAACGACCCTCTTGGTTATCCTTGTGTTAACCATTGTTTCAACATTGGCGCCATCCGCTTTTTTGCAAGACCACTCTCACCTCTTTTTCTTTTCTAGAAAACACTCGTGAAAATGGCAGACCAGAATCATTCACATCCCGCTGACCGAGAAATCTCTTCCTTCGAACTCGTTTCGGACACGGCACACGTCCAACGAGGTCAAAGGAACGAGACCATCCAAGAAGGTCAGCTGAACAACGAGTTTCCATCCATTTTTGGAAGTGCGTCCAGGGCTGCTAGCCAAACCACAACTGGACCCATTTTCCAAACACCAACAAGAATCATTACTCAAACCACAAACGGAGCTGCTCTCCAACCTCCAACGGGGATATTACACCAAACACCACCGCCGATGCAGACTGTAAGCCATGGACCAGGCCCTTCTGTGCCATCGGAACAAGCACAACTCAACTATTCTGCACTCTTAGGGCTACCCGAAGGAAAAACTCTGGCTTCCTGGTATGCCGAACAGATGGCGTCTATAAACCTCGTTTATACGCAGCTCAGCGCACAACAAGCCTTGCTCCAAGCACAGGCTAACCAATCAGCATTCGTAACTCCACAACCAAGGTCTCTGAGTACACACACGGCTCAGCAGACAAACGCGTGGAACTTACGACCAGAAAGAGAACCAGTGCAACAGGTCAGAAGACCCAGCATACAAGACACGCGCGACACTTATGCTGAAACAGAGAGCAACTTCGTCCAAACTTCCAATCTACAACGAAGGTCGATCCAAACCCGTTTGGGCGCACGCAACATGAATACAGAATGGGAAGAGGAGGAAGACGACCCAACTTACAAGGCAGAATCCACAGTGTTCAGCAGACTTCCTCCAGAACACGAGGCATACAAACCAACCAAGCGCGCGGGGTACAACCCCAAAGCAGAGCATGATTACACCTTGAGCTATCGTCCTGAGGACATGGCTGAAAATTCAAAATTCATTCCAGAAATCGCGTGCGCGGCCATCGACAAAACGAAGTTACCACACAACGTGGGTAAATACAATGGGTTGACGGACCCAGACGATCACCTCCAGGTGTTTAAAGGTGCAGGAGCAACAGGTGGATGGAACTTACCAACATGGTGCCACCTGTTTGCTCAGACATTCGTTGGCGCGGCGCGCATTTGGTTCGACAACTTACTGGCTGGCAAAATCAAATCATGGGTCGACTTCCGAGAGAAGTTCCTGGCACACTTCTCTCAGCAACGAAGACAAGCCAGAGATCCAGGTGACTGTCTGAACATATGGAGAAAAGACTACGAAAGTGTAGAAGATTTCATTACAAGGTATAACAAAGAATGTCTAGAGATCGGAGACATACCAGAGAAAATGATGCGTGCACACTTCATGCGAGCGGTCAAGTGCGACGATCTGGTTAAAAGAATCAAAGGGCGAGACGGAGGACCCAAAGACTGGGAAACCTTCATTGAAGCGGCCAAGACCATTGCGCAGACAGATAGGCAACTGACCGGTGACGATCACCGTCAGCGCGCACACAACCATAACGACCGAAACAACAGAAGGGGCAGAAATCAACCCTGGAGGGCTTCTGGGAACAGAGAAAGAAGCCCCCCACGGGACGACGCACGCCATACGATCAATCAGATAGCCCATCGAAAAGAAGTAAAGCGCGAAAATAGAGAGAAGCAGTGGACTCCACTAACCAAAACACCTTCTGAAGTCTTAGCCACAGAGAACCATCAGTTCAAACCACCCTTGCAGATGCGCAACAAAAGGGGTCAGGACCCAAATCTCTTCTGTGAATTCCACAAAGATACGGGCCACTTGACCGATGATTGCTTTAGCTTAAAGCAAGAAATCGAAAGAGCCCTAAGAGACGGAAAGCTCGGTCACTTAGTCAAAGGAGGAAAGCGCGATTACCGCCAGATACAACGAAGAGATGAAGGTCCAGACAACAAGAAGCTCAGAAAGCTAGAAACCCATATGGTGCAAGGAGGTCCACGGCGACCAAGAAAAAACTACAACAAGCGCGCACAGGACGATTCATGGCGCGAGAAGCAAGTAGTGTTCCCAGTTGTCAGGGGAGGTCCAAGAGAAAAGCGGCCAATAGTCATTCCAGGGGTGATCGGCCACTACCAAACAGATTACATCTTTATTGATCCCGGAAGCACCGCAGACATCATATATGAACAGTGCTTCAATCAATTCGACCAAGAGGATAAGGCGCGCCTAGAACCAGTCGATTACCCACTAACTGGATTCTGCAACGAGGCCGTCTTTCCCCTAGGACAAATATCGTTCCCAGTGTTGCTTTCCGATGGGAGAAATTCAAGAACCGAAGAAGTCACATTCATGGTGCTACCGGCACATTCAAGACATGACATCCTCTTAGGACGAGAATCCCAAGGAGATTTCAGCATGATCTGTTCCGCACCACATTCTGCCATAGGCTTTCCAACCGAAACAGGCATTGCGTTGATATACGCAAGCAAGGAAGTGCTAGCAACAGATGAAATCAGGCCGGCAAAAGCAAGCAAGCCGGCACCGCGCAAAGAGGCAGAAAAATGGGTATTGAATAGCGCGTACCCAGAACAAACAGTCACTCTGGGACCCGCAATGTCTGATCTAACGCGTGCGGCGCTAAAGAAATTACTGCATGACAACATGGACGTGTTCGCCTGGACACCGGCTGATATGGTTGGTGTTCCACGGCATATAGCGGAACACCGGCTAAATGTCTCAGAGGATGCAAAGCCAGTAGTGCATGCTAAACGACATCTGGGAGACATCAAACACGACGCAATGAAAGAACAAGTGTTAGAACTGCTAAACGCAGGAATCATCAGGGAAGTCCGATACCAAGCGTGGGTAGCAAGCCCAGTAATGGTAAAGAAACCAAATGGTAGTTGGAGAATGTGTGTCGACTACAAGGATCTGAACAAAGCATGTCCCCGTGACTGCTATGCTTTGCCAGACATAGACGAGAAAATAGATTCTTTGGCAACGTTTCAGTGGAAATGTTTTCTGGATTGCTACAAAGGATACCACCAGGTCCAGATGGCTGTTCAAGACGAGGATAAAACCGCATTCCGCACGCCAACGGGGCTATATTGCTACACTAAGATGCCGTTCGGCTTAAAGAATGCAGGTGCTACGTATCAACGATTGATGAACGAAACATTCAGCGACGCCATCGGTAAATACATAGAGGTATACATGGACGATCTGGTAATCATGAGCAAGGAGGAGAGCGCGATGCTGGCAAATATTCAGAAAACCTTCAACACGCTGCGCAGCGTGAGCATCAAACTGAATCCAACAAAGTGCTCATTCGGAATGGAGGAAGGAAAGTTTTTGGGCTTCATAGTCACTAAAGATGGTTTTAAGGTGAACCCAGAAAAGGTCCAGGCCATAGAGAGGATGCCTTCACCAACAAACGTCAAAGACATGCAAAAGCTCGCAGGACGATTGGCAGCACTCAATCGATTCCTAGCCAACCACGCAGCAAAATCCTTCCCATTCATCAAGACCTTACGCAACTGCATGAAGAAAAACCAATTCCAATGGACTCCGGAAGCAGAAAATGCGTTCCGCGAGATGAAAGACTGTCTCATCAAGCTGCCAACTCTAACCGCACCAAACAAAGGAGAGCCTTTGGTCTTGTACCTCTCAGCTTCCGACAAGGCCGTCGGAGCCGTATTGCTGGTCGATCGACAAGGTGTCCAAACACCTGTGTACTACGTGTCCAGAACCTTAACCGACCCAGAAACCAGATACGCAATCATGGAAAAGCTTGTCCTTGCACTGATTCACGCGTCAAGAAGGCTGCGCCGATATTTCGCCAATCACGTCATCCACGTGTTAACAAATTACAATATTGGGAATATCCTAGCAAGGCCGGAAATATCAGGAAGGTTGGCCAAATGGGCGATAGAGCTAGGGGGACACAATGTAGTCTTCAGACCACGACCGTCGATAAAAGGCCAGGTTTTGGCAGACTTTATGATGGAAGTCCCGGATGACAAAGACAGAGAGTGTAAGGCGATGGAGAAAGCGGAGAAAAAAACAAACCGAAGAGCCATGGCTGCTGTATACAGACGGTGCATCCAACGAAGATGGGGCAGGCGCGGGGCTACGGCTAGTAAGCCCTGACAAACACGAGTTCACTTACGCCATACGCCTAGACTTCAAGAGCACAAATAACGAAGTAGAGTATGAAGCCTTTCTGGCCGGCTTGCGTTTGGCAATCAAAATGGGAGTCCGACATATTGAGGCACATGTGGACTCCATGTTAGTGGCAGGCCAAATCAACGGTCAATACGAAGCCAAGGGCGACATAATGGCACTCTATCTCAACCAAGCAAAGACGTTGCTGCAAACCTTCTATTCTTACAAGGTGCACCACATAAACCGCAGTGAAAACAAGCCGGCAGACGCCTTAAGCAAGCTTGCGTCGACAAGTTTTCAGCACCTAGCCAAAGACGTACGCATAGAAGTTTTAAGCAACCCGTCTGTTCCACTCAGAGAAGTCAGCGTCATCCAAACAGGAACCACGTCCTGGATGACACCCATAATCATGTACTTACAGTCCGGGATACTTCCAGAAAATAAAGCTGAGGCACGGAAAATCCAGTATAAAGCAGAACATTATCAGATGGCAGACGGGATACTGTACCGAAAGTCATATCTCGGCCCGCTGCTAAGATGTGTTGACGCCGACGACGCAAATTATCTGATCCGGGAAGTACATGAAGGCATCTGCGGCATCCACGCCGGGCCGCGCATGGTAGTGGCTAAAATAATGAACGCCGGTTACTACTGGCCCGGAATGCACCTCGATGCCGTGAAGGAATTAAGAAAGTGCAGCGGCTGCCAACGACATGCACCAAAAACCATGCGTCCAAAAAACGAGTTGGTGCCAGTAACAACCGCATGGCCCTTTCAGCAATGGGGCATAGACATGGTGGGCCCTTTCCCAGAAGCTCCGGGGGCAGTCAAGTTCATCATCGTCGCGGTCGATTACTTCATCAAATGGGTGGAAGCAAAAGCACTTGCGTCAACCACATCGGCAGTCATCAAACGATTCATCTGGGAACAAATTATATGCCGGTTCGGCCTGCCACTCCGAATCATCACCGACAATGGTACAAACTTTGCAGCAGATGATCTCGAACGATGGTTCAAGGAATTAAACATTGAACATACCTTCTCGTCGGTCGCACATCCGCAAGGGAATGGTCAAGTTGAAGCGGTCAACAAGAGCATCGTCGATGGCATCAAAGCAAGGCTCGGTGAAAAAAGACGAGGGTGGGTCGATGAGCTGCCAAGCATATTATGGGCCCATAGAACAATGCCCAAAACAAGCAATGGAGAAACACCTTTCAGCTTGGTCTATGGGTCCGAGGCTGTGATCCCGGCAGAAATCGGGCTTCCATCTCCAAGAATGCTCTCCATGAATCTGATCAATAACGAAGAAGAAAGGAGGATCGACCTGGACCTCCTAGAAGAACGAAGGGAGATGGCTGCAATCAATGAAGCCAAATACAAATCAAAGCTTGAAAAGTATTACAACTCCCGAGTCCGGATCTGCACCTTCAACCCAGGCGATTATGTCTTAAGGGACAATGAAGCGTCCAACGCAGAAAAACAGGGAAACTGGCTCCCAAATGGGAAGGCCCATACATCATTGATGAGGTCCTCGGCAAGGGAGCATACAAGCTACGCACCATGAACGACAAAGAGGTTCCACGAACCTGGAATGCCCAACAGTTACGAAAATGCTACATATAAACATGTAATCGTATAGGGCGAATCGCCGACACATTTACTTAATACAAGAAGTGTTTGGCTACCTTTATTTCATGCAAATTTTTTGTCACAACTGCATTTATTACTTCGGGCGTACACGAAAACATCAATGGCTCGACCATAGGAAACGTTGTAGACCTCCAAGGCTCGTCACAACCAAGTGAACAGCCGGGTCAGAAACACAACCAAAGCCTACAAAACGCCAAAAAACATAACTTCGTGCCCACATAAACACGAAAATATCGATAGCAAGGCAACTAAACATTGTAATGCTCCCAAGGCTGTGATCCCAGCTGAGCTCACACAATAACCTGCAACTCGATCACTTCGTACGTCACATGCAAGCGCGCATATTTAAACGACAGAATAAAAACCGTTGTAGTAACACAGCATCGCCTGTCAGCGCCATCATTCATTCGTGACACCTAATCAAAGTAATTAAACATGCACATATTATGACGATTTCAAAATTTGCATAACCATAATAAAAGTAACACCATATCTGTCGAATACATAACACCACAGGTAAGAAATTTCAAATTGTCTCAAAAGCAATCATTACAAACCCATTCAGGGCCATACACGGCACGCAGGCCGGAAGCAACCTATCAAGTATGGCTGGAGCCAGCACCTCCAGCAGCATCATCGCCTTCTTCTCCCAAGGCTTTTTTCAACAAAGACACCCCATTCGCTTTATGAGCCAACTTACCAGCAGCTCGAACAACAGCAAAATCCAGCATCAAAAATTCTCGGCGCTTAGCAGCATAAGCACCCTCACAATCCTCTTTAAACAATTCAAAGTGGTAATCCTTCTCATTGTTTACAGCAGCACACCTGCCTTCAGCATACCCATTCTTGCGGCCACTATTATAGCCTGCCCCACCCAACTCAAACATGTAGCGGGCAAGCTCAGGAGAATGCAAGATACGATCAGCAAGCTGCATGAAAAACAAGGTCGAGCAAGATAGCAGAAATAAATACAAAAAAGTAAAAATAAAAAGGAAGACAGCAACAGAGCAAGCAAAGAACGTTACCAATGGAACGCCACGGGATAGCAACCACCTACTATCAGCTGAGGCTTCCTCAGCAAGTAGCTCAGACGCACGCCACTCAGCCGTCTTCTCATCAAGAAGACGCTGAGCAGCCTCACATTCCGAAGCCTTCTCCTGCACAAGAAGCTCCAGCTTATCGATCCGCGCAACATACTCCTTCTCCTTCTTCTCCGCAGCAAGACGCGCCTGATGAGCCTCTTCAGCAAGGGCCGTCTTCTCACCAGACAGCCGCACAATAGCATCACGCTGCGACTGCATCTCCGTATTCGTACGAGCACATGCGGATTCCCAATCCTTTTGTTTTTGCTCATTCAACTGCTTTTGCTCCTCGAGTTTCCGTTCAGCCTCAGTAACCCGCCATTGCAAACCTTTTTGCTCCGCGTTAAATTTTTCTTTCTCTTCAGAAAACGCCTTCTTAGCCTCTTCAAACGCCATAGTTTCTTCTCCCATAGATCGCCATTCGCGAAGAATCTCCTGAGGGAAGTGGCAAAGAAGTTAACCCCAGCCGTAACATGATCATCTATAAGGGCAAAGCGGCTGCGGTTTTTCTGAAACATTCTCTCGGCAGGAGGAAGGGACAAAGAGAAAAACTCCTGACAATTCTGCAAGTCAGTCATGCGAGAACCCTGAGTAAGGCTCCAACGAGGGACATGAGGCATATCATCGCAAGCCGGATTGCCCCATGAATCATCAGGAACACGTTCAAAGTGCGAGTCCCGCACGGTGCCAGAAGTAGCCCCACCCCCACCAGGCGGACGCTTTGTGTAAATGGTTTGTTGCGGAGTAGTCTCACTAGACTCCATCTCCACTTCAACACCTTTACCCTTATCGACTCCAGCAACATCACCTCCGGCACCATGGCCACCACCAACATCACCCCCAGCAGCGTCACCTCCCTCAAAAATACCTTCAAAAAACCCTTCACCGCCCCTCACAGCGGCATCAGCACCATCTCGAGGAGGAGTCAAGCCAACAGTCCTCGAAGGAGGAGAAGTAGGTGGAGTAATCTGAGAAATATCCACCGACCGCGGCTTCTTGCTAGTCTTGGTCGCTGCCACAAAACTACAATTGATAAAAAGAACCAAAGAAAAGATACCAGAAACATACACGGAAACTAAGTTACCAGGGCGGGGAGCAGAGGCAGCAAATATCTCCTCCAACAAATTCCCTCGACCCCCGCTAAACACACCCAAATCAACTTCAGATTCAGAAGGGGCTGGGGGGGCATCCTTTTGAAGCTTGGCCCTCTTGGCCGCAAGCAGGGCAGCAGCTTGTTCATCAAGATGACGCTTATGATCATCAAGAGCTTTCTTCTTCATATGCTCAGTCAAAGTGGCTTTATCATCAGGATCTGACCCCTGACGCACCTCCCCAGGGCCTAGGCCAGACAATGTATCAGACTCTACCACATAATCTAGATATGGAAGAGTAGAAGGTTGCTTACGAGAAGATCCAGCAGCTCCGCTTCCTTTCTTCTCTTCCCCCCTTCCAGACCTATCAGCCCGTGCCTTCTTTCTCGTCTCCAACTGGGAAGAAGGATCAACAGAGGCTTCCGCATCATCATCATCCTCAACAAATCCATGTACCGGCTCAGCAACACCACCAGGAGCGGTACCTGCACGCGCGGAATGAGAAATTAGATCTTCAACATCCCGGTCAGAACTTTCACTAGAAAGGATAACGACTTCCTCTCGACCGGAGTCAACAAAGTTGTCCCAATCATCCTCACCAAGAACTTCATTCGCGTATCTGCTCAAACTAGCGTCAGTAGGATGCAGGAAACGGTCCCGTATCTGTTCCAACCACGTTGGATTCCCATCAGCCTGGATAGCCTCAACCATGGCACCCGCGGATTTAGGGTCCAAGGCATTTAACAAACTGTAACCAACTGCAAAATGGCAATAAAATAAGGACACATAGTAAACATAGAGGGAAATAACCAAAGGGTAAGACACGAAAGAACAGTACATTTGCCTTTATGGCTATACGCAGGCTGACCCAGCGGATGTTTGGGCACCCATAGTAAACTCATCCCTGCACCAACCAAAGCCATCTCATCCAGTTGAGAAATCGCAGTCGGCTTCGCAGTTATCTTCCCATACCATTCTTGAGCAGCATAATCTGGCAACACATCCACTTTAGGGACCCCTTGACCCACCTGCCTATATGACATATCCGTCGGAATCACACCACGGCGAATGTAAAAAAACTTCTGTTTCCAATCATGAATGCCCTTTATCGGCACCGAACACACCTGAGCAACTCCCATCCTAGCCTGAAAAGAGTAGAACCCGCTGGAATATGAAACGCTGTAGATAGCGTTGAACATCTCAAACGTAGGCTCAACACGGTACGACCTACAGACAAATTCGAAATGGGTAATCCGAGGGAGCCCAATCGCATTTATCTGAGAAATATGGAGCCCATAACCCCTCAAAACATCAGCAGTGAATTTCGTAATCGGCAACCTGAAATTACCTTCCCGGAAAAAAGCAGCATACAACGTGATAAAACCAGGAGGGGCATCTAATGCAGTAGATCCAGAAGGAGGGTACCGAGCCCCCCACTCAGGACGAAAGTTATGCCCCCTCACAAGCATCTGAAATTCCTCCTCCTTCCAGTTGATAACAGCCTGGTCAGGACCAGGAGGCGCTCTACTCCTATGTTTCCTTTTCTTTTGAGTAGGATTCTTATCAGCCATGATAAAAGTCAAGAGGAAGATGACTTGAAAAGGTGAAAGATAGAACAAACGAGAAGAAGATAGAGAGAAATCGCACTTAGAATTCGAAAGTGAGGGAAGAAAGAGATAACCGCCCCATATTTATACCCATCGCATTTAATGTGATGGGTAGTGGAACGTCAGGGAACAGAAAAAGCGCCCAATAGATGACTGACACGTCACAGGAGAGAGAAGACGTCGGCTCGTTTTTCGGGAAGCATGGGCGACAGGGTCTGCTGATGTGACAGAAAGTCACTGCAAAAGCAACTGTTCGCCTCCGAAAAGACAGGGACGTCAGACGGTCACACCAAACACTTCCCCATAACCACCAAACTTCCAATAGAAGGAAGCACAAGAGAGCCAAAACCCATGCGGCACGCGTCCATTTGGCTCACTTTTTCAAGAGAGTCAAAACCCATGCGGCATGCGTCCATTTGGCTCAATATTTTCAAAGAGCCAAAACCCATGCAGCATGCGTCCATTTGGCTCACTTTTTCAAGAGAGCCAAAACCCATGCGGCATGCGTCCATTTGGCTCATTATTTTCAAAGAGCCAAAACCCATGCGGCATGCGTCCATTTGGCTCACTTTTTCAAGAGAGTCAAAACTCATGCGGCATGCGTCCATTTGGCTCAATATTTTCAAAGAGCCAAAACCCATGCGGCATGCGTCCATTTGGCTCACTTTTTCAAGAGAGCCAAAACCCATGCGGCATGCGTCCATTTGGCTCATTATTTTCAAAGAGCCAAAACTCATGCGGCATGCGTCCATTTGGCTCATTTTTTCAAAAGGCCAAAACCCATGCGGCATGCGTCCATTTGGCTCACTTTTTCAAGAGAGTCAGAACCCATGCGGCATGCGTCCACTTGGCTCATTATTTTCAGAAGGCCAGTAACCATACGGCACGCGTCCACTTGGCTCACTTTATATTCACCAACTTCAACGCGTAGAAATCACAACTCTCATAAGTCCAGAATCCCTCCTAGACGATCAACTCAACTAGAAGGCACACTGGACTGGGGGGACTTGAAGAGGTATGGTCCCAATTCCCTGCCTACATGGCAGGGACCACACCACTTTTTGTGCACACAAGGCATCCATGTCACCAGAACCTTCTAGAAGCTTCCAGAAGACACCTAGGCGGTTCACAGCTGGCACCAAAGATGCTTTGCCCAACATAAAGGACAACACGTGTCACCATTGACAGAAGGCCACATAGGCCTGCGGCAATCCAGGGAGCAGGGCTGAGACGACCAGTACGAGGTATCCAGCACAAGCGAATACAAGGACGCCACGTGTACCACTACACCCTTCGCGACAGAGCAGACCAAGAGGATATTCCCCTTGGTCGGACAGCTGGCGCGCACCCACAGCTGGCACAGCTGCTTCCTCCTTCTTCACCCTCCGGCTATAAATAGGACCCTTCATCATTCAGGTTCAGGACCTTGGCTCTCTTTACTCACTCTATACACACACTGTTTTATTCTTCTCAGAGCAGTACTTATTCTCACGCCGGAGCCTGGTTAAGAGGGAAAACCCCCTTCTCCCTCTTAACGAGACTAACGGTGTTTACTGTTTTGCAGATCTCAGGCCTTTGATACGAGCAAGAGAAGAGGTTGAACCCCATAAATGAAACGACCCTCTTGGTTATCCTTGTGTTAACCATTGTTTCAACACCGATCGATATATATATTCCTTCATCGGTACCAATGTTGTTCGTTTAGAATTGGTTCGCCTCATCCCAAGCCAACCCACATTACCGACTAACGGTGAAAAAGAAAATAAATAAAAGAAAAGTTTCTTTATGTAGCTAATTAGGAGTTACCGTGAAGTAAAACGACCATCGCAGTAAAAGATGATGTCGCGAGGCGTCCCGTGTCGACAAACGACTTCGTCGGTATAGATTCGTGCTAATCGTTCAACCTTAAAGTCTTCTCGTATCGGAATAAAATGAGCAGATTTCGTAAGACGATCAACGATAACCCAAATGCTATCGTGACCAGAAGGCGTTCGAGGGAGTTTCATAATAAAGTCCATAACTATACTTTCCCATTTCCACATCGGGATTTCAGGTTGTTCGAGTAAACTAGAGGGTCGTTGATCTTTGGCCTTAACCTTTGAGCAAGTTAGGCATTTCGAAACATACAGCGCGATATCCTTTTTCATGCCCGGCCACCAATACCTAGAACGGAGGTCCTGGTACATCTTGTCGGCACCGAGGTGAATGGAGTATCAAGATTTGTGAGCTTCAGTCATCAATATCTCCTAGAGGTTATTGCGACTAGGAATCCAAATGCGGTCGAGATAGTGAAAGATACCGTTCAGTTTATTCACTAACTAAGTTTCGGCACCACACTTCATTTCCTCTTTCAAGGTATTCTCAATGAAGCATGCATGTCGCGCGCGCGTCGCGAATTAGGACTTCAAGGTCATTCTTGACTTGAATATTACGAATACTATGCACATAGCTTCGTCGACTGAGAGCATCGGCTACGACGTTTGCCTTGCCAGGATGGTAGCGTATCTCGCAATCATAGTCGTTGAGAAGTTCAACCCATCTGCGTTGGCGCATGTTCAGTTCTTTCTGGTTCAAGATATGTTGTAGGCTCTTATGGTCGGTGAATACCGTACACTTTGTAACGTAAAGGTAGTGTCGTCATATCTTTAACGCAAAAACAACTGCACCGAGCTCGAGATCGTGGGTAGTGTAGTTCTTCTCGTGGATCTTGAGTTGTCGAGACACATACGCGATAACCTTGTCTCGGTGCATAAGAAAACAACCAAGACGTTGGTTAGAGGCATCGAAAAATAAACAACGAATTCGTCGTTTCCGTTGGGAAGTGCAAGGATAGGAGTGTTGCAAAGCATACGCTTGAGAGTTTGAAAAGCGTCCTCTTGGTCAGAGCCCCAAACAAAAGGTTTATCCTTATGAGTTAGGGCGGTAAGAGGTACGACGATTTGTGAAAAGTCGGTGATGAATCGACGGTAATAACCCGCATGTCACACCCCAACTGATGGTGGAATCATCGGGGCATGGCACTGAGCGAAACAGATTGTCCAGGAGTTTCCATAACAACTATTCATATAATCTAGTTAAAGATACGTCCCATATCGTATCCCGAATAAACAAATACATTATTACAGATAACATCCAAACAAGTAATTCTGTTCCGACAACTCAGATTTAACATAACAAAATAAATTAATATTGTTCAAATGCCCCTAAAGACCCAGACTGACAAGATCTACAGACAACTATGCACTAGAAGTTGGTTCTTGACAGAGAACTACTTGTTGGGGGCCTCTAGAGACTTATTCTAGCCTCGCTTTCCTAGCAAGCATACACCTTAAACACCTGTCACATACGTTAAAATAAAGTCAATACATATAATGTAAAGGTGAGCATACAAGTTTGGTAATAGCATATAGAGTTCGAGTAGTTTACGCATAACCAGCACGTACACAGAGGAAAACGAAGCATGTTAATTATCGACATGGGTCCATCGATACCAACGACTGCGGGTTGACTGTCCGAGACAGTTCGCAATACATGATTACCACCGTAATCCATGCAAGTAATTGTCCTTAACAACCCCCGTGTGAACGGGTGCTGAGTCCAAACTATAGTACTATGTTGCTAAGGCAGGTAGACAGCATTCCATGTGTAAACATAACAACAAGCATTCATTTAGTCACGTAATACATGCATTCGGTTAGCGTTCTAATAGTTTGAATAGCGTGTTCGATTGTGAATTTGATAGGTAACGTATGTAACACCCAAAAGTGCTGAAAGAAAAAAGGGATCGAGTATACTCACAGTGATTGATTATGGATTGAAGGGAGCGCTGAGAGTAGGGTTAGCCTGAATAGTTCGATAGTATAATGATGAGTAATGCGAAAATGCTAACGAGTGTAATTGGGTCGAACGGTCTGGTCGATCGAACAGTAGGTTCGATCGAACAGTCCTATCTGTTCGGTTGGTCTAACCGTTCGGGTAGCCTGCTCGATCGGCCGGGAGGCTCAATCGGTTTGGACAGTTCAAGTGGATTGTTTCTTCCTTTGAGAAGGATGTGTTTGTGTATGATGGTTTGAACTTTTGAAGTTTTTGCAGCATTATTTGAAAATATTGAAGTGTGCTTACCTTTCAAGTCGATCGATCGATCGAACGGTCGTTCGATCGGTCGGCCCAACCGGTCGGTTAGCCACTTTAGTTTGAAACGATTAAGTGTTGAAGCATAGTATCTCATGATCCGAAGAGTAATGTTTACCAATCGAGTAGCATATTCGGTCGAACATCACCTCGTTAATAGTATACTTCATGAATCTGAAAAGTGGGGGGCCATGTGCTAGCCGATCGGCTGGCCCGGTCGATCGGCTGGCATGTCCGATCGGCTGGGCTGTTCATTCGAACAGCCTAGCCGTTCGGCCAGCAATTCTGACCTGGTCGGCCTATCTTCTAACACTTGGCTGTTTTGATTATTTGTTATGATTTCAAGGTATTTTGACAGCGAGTTAAACCATAGAACGTGGTTTCTTACTTGCTTCACCGGTTCGGACAGGAATCACCCAAGTCCGGCCGGTGAACTGTTCGGAACGGCAGTTTAACGTTTAACCCGAAATCGGTGAACCTCATAGTTAGAATCCGAACCTTGAACCACGTGGTTGTTAGAATGATTAGTGAGCTGGTTCAAGCTCCGTTTCTACCGGTTTGAGGGTCATGAGTGCAAAAGAGTTGAAAGAAAGTCGGAAAATCCGTCTTTCATTCTTTCACACCGTGAAATGTCTAGATCTACGATAGATTTTAGTTTGTCTATGTGGAAATCGGTTAGATATAAGCTATTCATGGTTGAATGAGGCCAAAGTATGATGTTCTTCAAGAACACCATGATGACATCATCCAAGAACACTTAGATCTTGGTGATTTCACGGTTAGAAATCAAGTTTTGAAAGATAGAAAGGTGTAGAATTGTGTAATGATCAAAACGTACAAGAATTAGAGTGAGAACTTACCGGAGTTGAGAGAAATCTGAGAAAAGGTGAAGAACAAGGGCTGGTTCGGTCAGAGCTTTCCAAAAGTGGAAAAGAAGACAATGACAACCCTATTTATAGGCTCCAAAAGAGGAAAGTGGTAACTGATCGGCCAGGGTCTCCGATCGGTTGGGCTGCTCGATCGAACAGCATGTTCGATCAGTGATTCCTGTTCGATCAGGAACCCCTTTTTGAGTGTTTTGCGACGATTTTTGATATTTCGATTTCGATGAACGATGACGCGAATACGATAGAGTTTCCTAATTAAATTACTTTCAGTCCCAACTACTATATCTAACATAAGCATCTATAGTTTCACATCTCAGTTTCAATTTCTATTGAGTTCGATTGCTTTTCGAGTTTCGATTCGATTTGATTGATTACCACCCATAACAGCATAAAGTAAACATGCACAGATAACACATAAGGCACACACACACATATAACAATGCCAAAGTTCGCATAATTAGAGGTTCAAGTTCGATGATTGATTTGATTAACTTGATTATCGATTGATTAACTTTATCGCATTGTTACTTCCTGCCATTAAGGTCGATTAACGATTCACGTTCGATTAAATATTCGATTCATTTGATCAGACAACACTTACTCCACATAATACAAAATTAAAATAGACTATTTGCAATCAAAAGTCAAACTTTGACTTTGACTTTGACATTCGAAAACACGGGGTGTTACACCGCAAATCCAAGAAATGAACGGATTTCGGATGGAGTCTTCGGTGTAATCCAACTCCTTACTGCTTCAATCTTCACGGGATCGACGTGAATTCCTTGACTGTTAACGATGTGACCGAGGAATTGAACTTCCTCGAGCCAAAATTCGCAGTTGGACAACTTGGCGTAGAGGCGATTTCCATGAAAAAGTTCGAGAACTAAGCGAAGATGCCGCGCGTGTTCGGCTCTTGACTTCGAGTATATAAGAATATCATCGATAAACACAATGATGAAACGATCTAAAAAGGGTTTGCACACACGGTTTATCAAGTCCATGAAGTCCGCTGGTGCGTTCGTGAGACCAAAGGGCGTGACCACGAATTCATAATGGCCATAACGAGTATAAAAAGCGGTTTTCGGGATGTCTTGCTCTTGTATACGCAACTGGTGATAGCCTGAACGTAAATCGATTTTCGAGAAACATGTAGCGCCTTGGAGTTGATCAAACAAATCATCGATTCGGGGTAGCGGGTAGCGGTTCTTGATAGTAAGCTTGGTAAGTGTCACACCCCAACCGATGGCGGAATTATCGGGGCGCGGCACTGAGCGAAACAGATTGTCCAAGAGAAATCCATAACAACAAATTTTACCAAATACTTAAAGTTACGTCCCATACCATAACATGTAGGAATCCGTTCGTGTAATATAAATAAAAATTTCTTTATTAACTTGAATTACAAGAACTAATCATAAAGAAAATAAAATACAGTACTATTACAACTGAAAAATGGAAAAACAAGATCAGAAAACTCGAACAGAAGAAACTGTTCTTGGCTGAGGATCGTGTTAGACACGGGTCCCTTAAAACAAATTTCGTGTCTCCCAGGAGAACACGTTTGTTTCCAGGATACAACAGCCGCAAGCAGTTGCACTGCCGGTCTTGACTCCAACCTGAAGGTGTACCTCGAACGCTTGAAGAAGATGAAGATTTTAGAGAGAAGATTGCAATTTGCTGTTAGTTTTCGGTGTACTTGATTTTTCAGCTCGAACCTCTATTTATACTGCAGATGAAGGTCGAAACTGAAAAACGAATTTAATGGGAGAATTAAACTGCATTAAACGTCTTCAATGCACTTTAAGTCGTCATTAAATTCTCAGTCAAACGCATTAACTTCGTCAGTTTCGAATGCTGAATCGTAACTGCACAGCATTAACTGCTGCTGGAAGCTTCTGCGCGCAAGTCTGCACTCTCATGCGCGGTGCGTTCGTTTGGCTCACTGCCATGCGCGCGTGCACCACGTCACCTGGTAGCCTCTACGAGCACGCCATACAGTCGCGCCATTTTGGCTCACTTAGGTGCGCCGCACACGTCACCTCAGTGCCCATGCACCATGCGCGCAACCGCGCGCCTTCGTGCCATGTGTACTCGCGCGCATGCATGCCACGTTACCAACCACCTGGTCCTTGCAGCCCTTGCTCCACCACGCGCACGCGGTCAAAAATACAAAGGCGGCTCTCAAGCGGCTCGCGGCGATGCGAGCGTGCGAAGTGCAAAGTGCGCCATCAAAGCGCCACATTGCGCCTCATCACCCACGCCACGCACGCGCGCGTGTGCGAGTGCGTGTGCGAGTGCGAGTTAAGGTGCTCCGCACTGTCACACCCCCAAAATCCACATGTGGAGTATCACCGCTTGGAGGCGTGACTGACCAGGATCAAGCCACCAATCATATTGAACAACACAATTAAATATTTAAAACCAAACGCAATATAATTGGTGTCTTAAAATAAACCAAACATGTCTAAGAAATCAACGGAAGCATAGTAATGTTTAAATAACCAACACATAGTTTAAAGTTCAAATGTTTAAGTATGGAACATAACAGTCCGTAATTCCACAACGACCGCTCCTCCCTGTGCAAGCTCCATAAGCACCTAACGACCTGCAATTAATCAAAAGAGTCGATCATGAAGTTTTGATCAATTGTGTCCGTCTTTGTTGCTGGGTTATTTAATCCGATTAAGGCTGTGATTTCCAATACAGTCAATAGGGAATGAGCTTACCAAACACTTAATCAAAAGAATATGAATAGTTGATGATAATCATCCACATTAGCGAACGATGAACACCTAGAAACACATTGCTTGTATAATTAGGTTGTCTCGCGCTTTGTTCAGGTTTTTCGGTCCACAACAGAAACCTAAGATGGACTGAAAGAGGAATGGGAACGGAATACCACGATTAATGAAGTTCCGGCCCGGTTTCTATCATAACTCAGGTTTGGTTTCAGTTTTTTTTTTGGGCTCTAGTTAAGTTAGTTTGTTGATTTATACTTTTGCCTCCACGCAAATTGTAAGTTTATAGAAATTATCACATCTTAAAACTAATATATTTATTAGAAATCATATAATGTATAACATTCAGTCATTCATATATACTTGTATGGAATAATAAGCTATATAATTAGGTGACACTTTACTTAGGCAAGGTTACTGGTTGGTAAATAAAACATAGGCAAATTGGATTTAAATAATCTCAATTTACTCAATTTGGCCGATAATAATCTCAACTCAGTTGTTGGCCGATAATAATCCGAACTGGTCTACTTTTGGCCGGTAATAGTCCGCCGTTAAAAATAGCTTAATGGAGTTATGCTTTTTTCCGAATTACAAACCAATGTTTTAGGGCTTTTGATTAGAACGAGGATACGAGTTTATTGATGTAAAATTTACCTCGAAATACTACCCCAAACGACAAAAACGGTGCTTCAATTCGGGTGTTTAAACTTCCAATTAACAAAAATCAAGCCGTTTGAAGCACCGTTTCGAGGTAAGTTTTACATAAATCGACTCGTATCTTCGTTCTAATCAAAATCCATAAAATATCGGTTTGTAATTCGGAAAAAATCATAACTCCGTTAAGCTATTTTTAACGGCGGACTATTATCGGCCAAAAGTAGACCAGTTCAGATTATTATCGGCCAATAACTGAGTTGAGATTATTATCGGCCAAATTGTGTAAGTTGGGATTATTTAAATCCAATTTACCTAAAACATAAGATAATTAGGCAGAAAATTAATGAGGGGGCCAGTGGTCTCAACTCTCAAGCCATTTGATCAATAAGTCATTTCTTGTTAATGTTTCGGATACGTATTTGGTTTAATAAACAGTTTTCATATTTTATCTATAGTTATGGGGAAAAAAACAGTCGCTAGATTTGGGTTTGTTTAAGGTTAATGTCTAGAGATCAAATGTCCATAATACTATTATACATCCCATATATCATAAGCTAATGTTTACAAAAGTACAAGAAAATAGTTTGCATTTCTAGTAATTTTGCTAACCAAACGTTACCTAAGCATTTGAATTCAGTATGAAAATACATTTTTTGTCCATTCTGTAATAAAAAACAGTTAGTTATCTAATCACTGACTGTAACAAATATTAATTTCATTATTCAATTTATGAGACTATTAAACTCAATACGGACTGTAACGCTAATTTATTTCATTGTTCAATATTCATTAAACTTGATACGAATATTTCACTTTATTTTATTGTTCTGTTTAATAACATTTAAGTTTATCAATTATTCTTTTAAAAAAAATTGATTGGTGAATTACTCGACAAGAAAATTCAAGCGACGGTGCTACGTGTTGATAATACATCGGCGATAACTCCCGTGAAGAACCTGGTTTTCCATGGAAGAAGCAAACACATTAAATCCTGGTTTCACTACATTTGGGAATATGTTGATCGTGAAGGTATCATGGTCGAGCATGTTAGTGGCATTGATCAAAAGGCGGATATTTTAACGAAGGCTCTTGGGAAGATCAAGTTGATCAAGGAGATGACTGTTATGCTTGGAGTTGAAGACTTGTCAGATACGAGTTCGAAATTCCGGGGGTGATTGTTGGAAATTTCGAATTAAAAGAGATTCCTTTGCGTGCAAGGCAAGGAACCATGGAGTGGATAATTATTAGAATATTTAAATGTGTTTAGGTTTAATTATTTAGTGATAATTATCAACTCCAATATAATAGGTTTATTAGCAATCCTAGTTATAATCTAGTAGGAGTGTTTAGATTATAAATACCATGCTTTGGGTATTAGTGATTGTAATTCAAGTTTTGAGTCAGTTTCTTGAATATTAATAAACGTTTGGGTGTTAGCTAAATACATTATTTCCGATTTCAATTTCCGTTCGATACCGATTCAACTTGATAACCTTATTTCACCATTTGAAGCGATGTTTAGGTGGAAGATCATGGTCAAAAAATAGCCTGTTACAGACATACTAAGAAGATGAGAATAACAACAGAAAGGGTAAGAATATGGATTTCATATCTAACATATTTTTTACAAACCTTTAGGAAGTGACTGGGAAACTCATGGGATAGGATCAGTTTCATGTGAAATACGCCATTTTCATACGGAGTGCCAGCTGCACACCGGGGATAATCAGTCAGAAAATTTAGGAATTAACCATGTTACACTATATACACACACAGTCACACATACACATGACAATATATAAGCTAATAAGTACATGGGCCTTCTATATAGCAAATATTGTTGAAAAATCATATCATAGTTCACTCCTACTTCAATTCCTTCTGGTGGTGTTTCATCAAAAAATTTCAATTCCCTAGCAAGTTGCTTGATTACATTTGGAGGAAGATTCTCGTTTGTAACCTTCAACTTTACCCAATGGAAATTACAAGTGTGTTTCAAAGTATACATGAATAAAGCCCACATTTTTAGCATAATTATAATGAACAAACAACAATTCAATTCATACTTCATTTGCACTTCTAGTTCCAAACAGAGTAATTTATAGTCCATTTACCAAGAAAGATGTTCATATTAAGAACTTATCATCATTCATCAATCACAAACAATATTATAGACCGAAAAGCAGGAGGCGATAACAGGAATTGATTGTCAATGACATCAAATAACCTGTTAAGATAATGAATAATTTAAAGGTTAATTATAAATTTATAACACACCAAACAAAAGCCAAAGTGTAAAACTAATTACCACCATGGTCTACAAAAAATGTTTTGCATATATGGGTATGCAACTGAAAAAATACACAAACAAAAAAAAAAAGTAAGATCTCTCTTCACTTGATTAATAAACCCTATCAGTGGGAAAAAAAAACCCAATTCTCAAAATCAAAAACCCCTTCAAGTCTTCAACCCCAAGCTTTTCAGCCATCTCCTTGAACGTGGTGGCGGAGAGTAAGTGGTAGGTGTGAAAAGTGTGAGAGAATTAGGGGAAGTTAGAAAGGAAAGAGTTCAAAATATATTGACATTTGTCATCATTTTATACAGGATTGTGATGAAAAGAAAATGAGTGAACTACGCCTTTGAAGCCTTATATCAAGTCAGTCTTTATAGGAAAATGGGTTCGGGGGTTGGTTGGAAGGTGTACAGGGTGGGGGTTATTGCCAGGTTATTGTAAAATTGGCATTTGGTGTTGAGTAGCAGATTATGATTGTTCAACATGTACTTGTTAACCCTACTGAATACATGATTATGCTGATTTATAATAGATTTTAGACACGTGTTGTTTCGGAGAATGATCTAGTGTAACTAGACTGCAGGTGAGGCGAAATCGTTAAAAATTGGATGAATTAGAATGCTATTTACTACTACTGGCTGGTATTGCTTAATAAGTCAGCTCGTTATGTTATAAAAATAGATGTCGGCAGATACTTGGATTGAGCTAGCTAATGAAAGAGAAGCACATGCAGAATGGGTTAAAGATAAGCTGGTTTTGTAATTTAAAACGTAACCAGTATGGTATATGGATGCTAAGGCGCAGATGTAATTGGTATGAGAATGGGGTTGTTAGTAATCGGAATGTGGTCAAAGAAAGGAAAAGTCAACAGTAGAATATAGTCATTACAATCAAAAGTCATCTGGGTCAAAAGTCAGATGCATTTAGAAGTTAATGATAGTCAAACTGTGAATGCATAGACATGGGTTAGAATAAGTGATATTTGTTATGGAATGGATGTTAGAAGATTGATAGACACGAATTTCAATAATGTAATAGTCAAAAGTCAACTGCAACATATAGTCAACAAATGACTGAAGTCAGAAGATTTCAAAAGTCAGAAGCTGGATAAAGTCAACTAATATTGGGAGTCAACAGTCGGACACATTATACAGAAGTCCAATATCAAAGAGTCAACAGCTGGAAGCAGATAAATGCAAGCAATACTCGAAGGAAGTCAAAGGAGAATGATAGTCAAAAGTTAAAAGACGAAAAAAAGTCAATTGCTTGCAGTAGTCAACAGGATACAAATGAGAATTTGATGGTTTTTAATCTGCTGATTTGTATTATTTGCTTGCTGTCAGAAGTTGGGATTATACTCTGCCATGAGATCAGCATGTGGATTATGGTTGTTAATGAGCCAGTTGAATGCAAACAGTAAATGGTTACAGGAATTATAAAACAGCCAAGTTCTTTGGGTCATCTTATTTTAAACCAGGCCAGCCAGCATATGCCCCTTGGCCAATAATCCAGTCAAAATGAAACCCATACTCCAGAGATCGACACCTACACCTAGGGGCGGAGCTAGCATGTAAGTAGGGGTAGCCCTCTCAACTTTGTCAGCGAAGCGCAAAAACTTCTTTTTCTTCTCCATTTTATGTATCGTATACCCCTTAACAAATATTAGGATACCCCTTTGTCCAAAAAATAAATTAGGATATCTCTGAAATTTCTTCTACATCCGCCACCATATTAAGTAGCTGCATGGTTGGTCATTGGCTGCTCATAAGTACCGTCAATATGGCTTTGACCCACAAAGGTCAAGGATCTGGGTGGGAGATCATAGCTGCAAGTTGGCCTGCCATGTCAGTGATCTGAGTTTTATTGTGTTTGGCCAAGTCGGAGATCCATACAGACCGTATGGGTTGTATTTTGGCTGAGTCCATCAAGTGGTTATGCTTATAGATTCCACCAGCTTGGATGAAACTCGTAGGCTCAAAAAGGGAACAGAATAATGGAGGGTATTGACTGACTGACTGACTGTCTACATGCAGAAGTAAAGGGAAGCAACTGGGTCAACGAAGTCATTGTTGACCCACGTCAAAAGGTCAACATTGACATTGATCAGGTAGTCAACAATCTGATAGGCTGCTAACCCAGGAGCTATGCAAATTAATAGTAGCATCAAAAGCTTGAATCTATTTGGTTAAGAAAATGCATTTGTGACGCGAACTACCTATACACAACACTAATGACACGGGGACTGAGAATTCAACATAATAATTCAGTGAGTAATTCTTAACTGTGGGGATAAAAAACTAAATTAATGTCCGCATTTACATATTTATCGTAGTGCATGATTATATTAAACAATGATTTTGATGTCTACATTATTATACGAGATAAAAGGATCAACCACTAATTAGAAAGTCACAACTAAACAAAACAAATAGAATACAATACAAGCATATGATATTAGAAAACTACAAGCATGTGATAATAGAAAAGTACACACACACCTGAGGACATGTTTGCACATTTTAAGTCCTTTTTATGTATGAAATGAAACAATCCAGAGAATCAAACATGACAAGCCCTCTTGTGTTAATGTCCCAATAAAGAAATCACTGTCTGCCATTGACCCATGCATTATATTTGTTTAGTCCTTTGGAGACTTGTTTGATTTAGAAGTTCAAGACTATCCAGTGTCCTGTATCCACCATGTTTGCTCGAGATCTATTTTAAATAACTCTGATCCTTGGAGCTTTGGAAATCGCCGAACAGGTAATGGTAGTCTCAGTTTTAAATATTTTGCAACTCACTTGACAAAATGATATTTCTCAAGTCACACCTTCTGTTCAGTTCCATTCCATTTCTATCAAATCAGAAAAAGACCAGGATACAAGTCTAATACAGCGGTCTTCAGTGGCTACATTACAAAAAGAAAGCTGGTTATTATAAATAAAAAAATATGATACTTGTCTGCAAAGTATAGACAGAATCCACTCGGATGTATAACAATAACTGAACTCCAACTTTTGACCCACTTGAATAAAAGTACAAACTTTTCAATTTACGAATGTTAATAATAAACAAACAGAAATAAGAGTGTGTCTATACCTTGCTTGTATGCTTCAAAATCCTTTTGTCCTTAGCTCTTCATTTTGCAATCTGGCCGTTACCTTTTTCATAAATGTAACAAACAGAATGATCAAAGCAGAAGTAGTGATTTGATGTAGGAATACACATAATGTGAAAAATCTCTTCCATTAATCCCAAGACTGCTAATAGATTTTGAGCATGGTTCAGAAACAGCAAGTGATCCAGTCCACTCAGGATAGCGTGGTAAACTATCAATTATAGGTTCGCCTGTCTTCCTAAATCCCATTACACAAACTTCTGATACATTATCCGGTATATTAATAGTGAATAACTTTGTAAACGATTTTAGATCATCCTCCATCGTCCATACTGGAAAAACTAGGTCATTGGCTTCTACATCGCGTTCAAGCACAACAAGAGACTCCCTCAGCTTATAAATTGTCAGACCACTAATCGACTGGTGTGCTAAACTGTCTGGAAGGTTTACTTCTCGGAATTCTTCACTTGTCATATCAAATGAGATTAACAGATTATAAGACTGAAATCCACCATCAGCAGTAATCCTATTAGTAGCAAGCCAATAAAGCATTCCATCTATAACTACCGTGTTATCGTAATCAAATTCAATCGAATTACGAGGGAGATTGCTGGTATATGGACTTCTCCAAGCCCCTGTGCTTAGTGTAAAAACTTCAACTTGCCAAGGAATGCAAGTTACACTTTCCCTGTGGCCCCACATATTAATATGTGTAATCTTGACTATCTTAGGGTCATTAGTCTCACGACAAACCCCAAAACCTAAACCGGTTTCGTAAATCCTCCTATCTGCGACATTCGGCACATCAACCGCAACAGCTTTTCTAATGCAAGGATTCCAAAGGAACAACTCTGCCTGTTCCAGAGAGGGGACCATCATGGCCCTCTTGATAATCACCATACAAACACAACAAACCGTGAGAGCTGCCGATTATGTAAGAATTTCGAAGCATGTTAACCATATGGTGAGTATTCAGGGAGACTCTGTTTTGTGGGAAAGTATGATTATCATCAAATAAAACATATTTTTCTTGGAAATCTACATTATCTTTATACCTTGCAAGTAGATATTGCATCTGGCCGCTGTAATTCTTGATAAAATCATCGCTGTCGATGAGAAACTTCCATGCTTTGCAGACCGATCGAATTTGGATCAAGGATATGACCGGAAGCCTTTTGAAGATTTCGGCTTGGATTTCGAATGGTATGTTGTCGGACATCTTGATTTTGATTACGGAATGAATTTCTAGGGTTTTGATCAGGGTATGAATTTGGGGAGAGGTGTAACGATGTAAGAGCATTCACATCCATTCCACCATATTTTCACCCTAAATTACACTAAAAAACACTACATTTTCTCTCTCCTTTTTAATTAAATAATATTTTTATACCTTTATCATTACCTTTTTCTCTATCTTTCACTCACAATCACTTTCAAAATATATTAAAAATTATAGGGGGTGAACAGTGTCCCCCAAATATACAGATGAACAGTAACATTTTCTCTCTTCTCTACTCACAACCACTTTTTATACTCCTTACATTATAAAAACTTCACACACACAATTTGATGGATTGGATGTGAATGCTCTGAATGCTCTAAGAGCATTCACATCCAATCCATCAAATTATACATACATTCCACTAAAAACAACTCCTATATTAATATATTTCCACTAAAAACAAATACTTTTTCTCTCTCCTTTCAATTAAATAATATTATCATTACCTTTTTCTCTTACTTCCACTCACAACCACTTTCAAAATATATTAAAAAATTATAACGGGTGAACAGTGTCCCCCCAAATATACAGATAAACAGTAACATTTTCTCTCTCCTCTACTCACAACTACATTTTATACCCTTTATAATATAAAAACCCCTCCTCACATAATTTGATGGTTAGGATGTGAATGCTCTAATACTGCTCCCCAATCCCAGGGTTGTATAAAATAATCTCTTACCAGTGCGATTCTCTGCGGTTCGCTGCGGACTATGATATCATATCGGCATTCGGCATAATCATCGTTATCAATCGACATGTTTTTTACATCGATTGAAAACCCATAAAAACGAATACTTGTACTGGTATCGGTGTTATTTGGTCGGTATCGGTCAGTTACGATACTGGTATCGTGTGCAGACACTTGAAATAGCTTACGATACCAAAAAAATACTTTATTGTGAATATTACTTTGTGTTCAATAAATTTTATACCGTCACATCGAGAATTCTATAAATTTTAGTCAGTATATATTTGGTTTGTGATGATAAAAAAAATTAACCATATATGAGTCGTTCGAATACCGATGTTTGTTGTATTTCATTGGTGTGCAACTTGGCTCCATCAGTGATGAACTTTGGTTACGGTTATAGATTCTACCAGCTTGGATGAAACTGGTAGGCTCAAAAGGGAAGAGAATTAATGGAGTGAGTGTATTGACTACTACCAGAATTCAAGGAAGCAACTGGGTCAACGAAGTCAATGTTGACCCAGGTCAAAAAGTCAACACTAAAATTTATGAGGTAGTCAACAATGGTCATAACAATGGTCATTTGAATTTTACAGAGATCAATCTGATGGGCTACTAGCCCTGGATTTTATGCAAAATTCTGGCCTAAAGATCATAAATCTCAGATGTCTCGTATGTTTTGTTGCCCAAAATGATCTTTGATCTCTAGATCGCAAATGATAATCGTAACTTTATTGAATACCGAAATTTGAATACAATAGAATTTACATGAACATGAATTGTGTTCTACAAATGAAAATCTAAGGCCTATTTATACTAATCTAATGGGTACGAGTGTAGAGACATATCCCTTCGTGAATAGTCGCGTTTCTTCATGAACGGGTGTGTCTCTAGGAACTTGTGGATGAGATTTGACATGAAAAGGTGCGTCTCTAAACGAATGTTTGCGTCCCTTCCTTCTTCTCCTTGTGGCCGAGATCAAAAGGGTGCCTCCCAAGGGGTTTCGCAACCCTTGGGGTGATGGTTGTGAAGTTCTGGTTTGTCATAACTGCCCCCTGAACTTTGTAACCGCCATGTAACCGCCATACTTTACACTAATTACTAATAAACCCTTGTACTAGGATGTATAAAGATTAGTGATTTCATTCACCCCCCTAATCTTGAACATCCTTAGGTTGTTGCAGACTTTGAACTCCGAGCAGTTCTCGCATTGTAGCAAACTTGACCCTTGCTAGTGCCTTTGTTAGTATGTCTGCCTGTTGTAGTTCTCCACTTACGTGTTCCACAGTGATATCTTCGTTCTCCACGCATTCTCTTATGAAATGGTAGCGTGTATCAATGTGCTTGCTTCTTCCATGAAAGACTGGATTCCTCATGAGTGCTATTGTAGAAACATTATCCACTCTAAGTGTTATCTTCTCTTCCTTCCAGCTTGTAATTTCACTTAACAATCTTTTAAGCCATAGTGCTTGGCATGCTGCTGCAGTGGCTGCCATGAATTCTGATTCACATGATGATAATGCCACTGTCTGTTGCTTCTGTGTACACCAGGTTATAGGTGATTCTCCAAAGTAGAATACCAGACCAGTTGTTCCTTTTCCTTTGTCTGTATTAACTCCAAAACTGCTATCACTATAACCTGTGATCTTACATCCTCCTTGCTTCTTGTAGATGATTCCATGCTCTTTAGTTCCTTTGATATAACGTAGTATTTGCTTCACAGCTTTCAAGTGTTGCTCCTTTGGTTCTTGCATGAATCTACTAAGCAGACTGACTGGGTAACATAGATCTGGCCTTGTATGCAATAAGTACCTGAGAGAACCTATCAGGCTTCTGTAATGTGTTGCATCTACTAGATCTCTTTCTTCAGTCTTTGTTAATTGTGTTCCTGGATTCATGGGAATCTTTGTGTCATTGCAGGTTAACATATCAGCGTCTTTGAGTATCTTGTTGATATAGCCTGTCGGCTTGATGGCTATCTCACCCCCTGCTTGAATAACTTCTATTCCCAGATAATATGCTAGCAATCCTAGATCGCTCATTTCAAATTTATTCTTCATCTGAGATTTGAAAACATCTATCTCCTTCTTTGATGTTCCAGTGACTATCAAATCATCAACATAGACTCCGACTATCAGCGTATAAGTCTCACTTGTCCTTGTATAGATTGCATTCTCTAAAGTGCACTTCTTGAAGTTAAGTGACTTTAGGGTTTGATCTAACTTCGTATTCCAAGCTCTTGGTGCTTATCTCAATCCATACAGTGCTTTTGATAGTCTATAAACCTTTCCTTGATCTCCTGGCTTTACAAATCCTTCTGGTTGTGATACGTAGACCTCCTCCTTGAGATCTCCGTGTAAGAATGCAGACTTCACGTCTAAATGATGTACTTCCCAACCTTGATATGCTGCTAAAGCCAACATTAGTCGAACTGTCTCTATGCGAGCTACTGGTGCAAAGACTTCGTCAAAGTCTATTCCGTGTTGCTGAACATATCCTTTTGCAACCAGCCTTGCTTTGTGTCTGACCACATTTCCGTTTGCATCTTTCTTAGTCTTGAATACCCACTTTAAACCTATTGCCTTGTGATCTCTTGGCAACTCTGTCAATCTCCAAGTGTTATTCTTGTTTATCGAGTCTAACTCGGCCTTCATTGCTTCAATCCATTTTCTGTCACTAGATGCTTCCTTGTAATTCCTTGGTTCTTCTTCAGCAAGTAATAGTTCTTGTGGATTTACTTGAATTTCCTCTGTCTCTTTGTATAGTTCTTTGAGACTTCTTAGTTTTACTGGAGTGTCACTAATACACTCCGTTGTACTTTCAGAGGTAGATGGACCTCTACTTGGTAATCTGCTTGAACTTCCTGATGAGTTTTGATTGTACGCATGTGCTGGCGGGGTTACATAGGAGTTTGGTTCTTCTGTCTGTTCTACTCCTGAATTATCATGATGTGGCCCGCTACTACCAGGACTACTTGGTTCATTTTCTTCTAACTCTGGTGCGTTGTCATCTTCTTGAATGACAAAGTTTGTCCATTCGGGATTCCCTGAATCCACCGTTTCCATATAACTATTCCAGTTCCATGGTTGACCTTCCATGAACTTTACATCTCTACTGACACGTATCTTGTTCTTCGTCGGATCATATAATCTGTATGCCTTTGATCCTTCTTCTATTCCAAGGTAAACCATAGGTGCACTTCTATCATCTAACTTCTTTTGTTGAAGTGGTAATACCTTAGCGTATGCTGTGCAGCCAAAAACCTTTAAGTGTTCCAGATTCGGCTTTCTTCCTTTCAATGCTTCATACGGGGTCTTGTTTACCAAAGCCTTCGTTGGAATCCGGTTTAATACATATAACGTATGTCTTATTGCTTCTCCCCAGAAATTTTGTGGCATGTTCATTGCCTTTAACATACTTCGAGTAGTTGACAACATCGTCCTGTTTCTTCTTTCAACTACTCCGTTTTGCTGTGGGGAATATGGCGCTGTAAGCTGTCTTGCTATGCCATTGTCTTTGCAATACTTGTTGAATTCAGCCGACGTGAATTCTCCTCCTCTGTACGTCCTTAGCATTTTTAACTTGGTTTGAGTTTCTGTCTCCACCTTTTCTTTGAACTGCTTGAAAGTTTCGAATGCTTGATCCTTGGAAATTAGTAGATATGCCCACATGTAGCGAGTACAGTCGTCTACAAGTAGAAATATATACTTCTCCCCAGCATGTGTTGGTGGGGATATAGGACCACACAAGTCTCCATAGACTAAATCCAGATGTTTTAAAGATCTGAATTTCGCCTGGTTTGGAAATGGTGTCCTAGTATGTTTTCCTAATAAGCATGTGTCACATACTTGATTGGCATGGCTTATTTGAGGAACTCCAAGTACCAAGTTCTTTCGAGTCATTTCCTTAATAGCATCGAAGTGTAAATGGCCTAACCTTGCGTGCCATAACCATGCTAAATCTTCTGTGTTTGAGAGCAGGCAGATTGGCCTTCCAATCTTTAACTTTACTTTATACAACTTGTTCCTCATTCTCCAGACTCGCATTAGTAACTTTCTGTTCCTGTCGCGGACTGTTAGTAAGTCTCCATCCATTACTATTTTGCAACCGATTTCTGTGAGTTGTCTGAGGCCCAATATGTTGCTTTTCAGACTTGGAATGTAGTATACTTGAGAAACAATCTTTTGTTCTTGGTTCAGATATTCCAGCAGTATTGAACCTTTGCCTTTAATTTCTACGTGCGACCCGTCACCGAACCGCACTTCCCCTGTCACCTTTTCATCTAATTCTCTGAAGTGACTTCGTACTCCTGTCATGTGGTTGCTGGCCCCATTGTCTAAGTACCATAGACTTATATCTTCTGAGGCGTAACTTGCTGGTTCTATGCGTTCTTCATTTAGTAGAACCCTTTCTTGAACAATGTTTTCTTCTTGTATTGCCATTAGCAATACGGGTGCTTCGTCTTCCTCGACGAGATTTGAATGTTCTTGTACAACATCTTTCTCAGGACAGTCTTTCTTGAAGTGTCCATACTTCTGACACTTGTAGCACTGGATCTTACTTATGTCTGTTTGGTTTCTTCCAAAATTCCTCCAATTCTTAGACCTTCCACCTCTGGGTCTATACGAAGATCCTTCGTTCTTAGTGCTTTGCCTGTCTTTATTGTCTCGCCAGTTTCCGCGCGATTGATTGAACCTGCCACGTCCGCGGTTTCCAAACTGTCTTCCTCTGCCTGAGTTGTTGTCGTGATGTGTAAACATCAACTTGTCTTGACTTTCTCCTGGGCTTCCTTTCTTTTGCTTAAGTCTTTCTTCGAACGTTTTTAACCTTCCGACCGCTTCTTCTAGCGTCATTGTTTCTAGATCGGAGTACTGTTCCATCGAGGCAACAATCTGAGTAAACTTATCTGGCACTGCATTTAGGAGTTTGCGTACCGGAGTCGGTTGACTCAGTGTTGTCCCTAATTCGCTTGCCCGGGTAACTACATTGTTTATCTTTGCGGTGAAGGAATCTATCGTGTCATCTTCCCTCATTTGCATTAACTCGAATTCTGATAAAAGTGTATGCCACCGAGCCTTCTGTACCCGATCAACACCAACGTGTCTTGTCTTGAGATTTTCTGTCACAACCCCCGGTCCCTAGTTTCCGGGAACGGGCGGCCGCGAACCAGTTTCGGTGGTATCACGTTTATTTATCCAATTTAGCAGCGGAAATTTTCATCAGGACCGTAGTTAGGAAATATTTAATCAGAGTAAACCACCATGTTTTATAACATTAAACACATGGGTAAAACCCAAGTTTTCAGTACACACATTTCATAGGAATAAATCCTATTTATTTAATAAAAACATCTATTTTATTCTTAAGTAACTTTATTGCCACTTTTCCAAGCCTTCAGTGCTGTCCAGCTGGCTTCTATTTGGCTTTCACATTTTGTTACCTGAAACGCGTTTTGAAAACATTTTGTCAGTGGGAAATACTGGTGAGTGAATCCCAGTTTAATCAGGTTTAAATAAAATTCACAGTGAACAGTATTGAGGGCGCATCCCGCAATTATATTTGTTTCCAAGTTATATCAATTATCACCCGTCGGTACTGTCAGACCTGACTTGTGAAAATGTTACTCCTTAACCAGGTGGTAACAAATTTTGTATACAAAACCCCAACATACCCACGATAATTGTATTCTTACAAATACTCAATAACTGCTATTCGCATGGAAAAGTATGTAAGGTTTTGTAAAAACATTTAACAAAAAGAGGATTTCTCACAAAAATGAGTATATAAAAAGAGGATTAACTCACATTGCTGTTTTAGGTTTTTCGTAAGGATTTCCTGGGAATAATCTATAAATTACACAAATGCACGTGTGTTAGTATAATAACGCATTTTAACATTAGTAATACCCTCCCCGAGACGGCATTCCAACGACTACGTCGGGCAGAACCACGACAGCCGTTACGGAACCCTAGATCAATCGGGCAGCGTATCTAATACATCTCCAGGGGTTATAATACTTACATCGTAGCAGAACCTCGCTATTTTTAGGGGGTATAATACCCGGGTATAATAACGCCACTATAGAAATTGAGATTGAAAGAAAGAAAGTGAACGAAATGGACTGAAGGCCCGTTGCCTTCTATTTATAGGGTTGTAATCGCGTCTTCACGCGGCCCGCGTTAGATATGGGCAGGGCTTACGCGGCCCGCGTGGCCTAGGGGTCTAGGCGTAGCTGATCCGGGTCATCACTAGGTTCAACACGCGTTACGACACGTGTCATCACCGGGCTGTGCCACAACTTGGGTCACTCGCGGCCCGCGTAAACTTAAACGGGATCATACGCGGCCCGCCTGAACTTAAGTTTCACCGAATCCAACTATGAGCTTTGATACGGCCCGCGTAAAGTTGAGGTGAGGTCCTATGCGGCCCGCCTCAACTTAATATTTATTGTTTTTAATTTAATTTATATGTTATATTGTATTTTGGGCTCGGTTTTCACATACGGGGTGCATACAAAGATATATTGAGACATTTCAATATAATAGGGTGTCGGAAAAATTATGAGGGTGTTGGTTTTACCGAGGGTTGTTATATCCTCCCCACCTTGTTTTAGAGCTCGTCCTCGAGATCTACTGGAACAAGTGTGGATATTTCTTTTGCATTTCTGATTCAAGCTCCCATGTGTACTCAGGTCCTCTTTTGGAGTCCCACTTCACTTTGACCAGAACTAATCTTTTATGCTTGAGATTCTTAATTTTCCTATCTTCAATTTGGAGAGGTCTCTCTACAAATTTGAGTTGTTCATTTACTTTTATATCTTTAAGAGGTACTAAGAGTGATTCATTGGCTAGACACTTTTTGAGATTAGATACATGAAATACATCATGTATTCCTGCCATTTTCTCTAGCAGTTGTAGCTGATAGGCTACAGGTCCTACTCTTTTAAGAATCTTGAAAGGTCCAATATACCTGGGACTTAGCTTTCCTCTTTTGATGAATCTTACCACTCCTTTCCAAGGAGAGACTTTTAACAATACCTTATCTCCTACTTGAAATTCTAATGGTTTGCGTCTGTTATCAGCGTAGCTCTTTTGTCGATCACGCGCTGCTTTCAGTCGTTCCTTGACTTGAATGATTTTATCAGTTGTTTCTTGTACTATCTCGGGTCCAGATAGTTGTTTTTCCCCAATTTCTGCCCAACAGACTGGGGTTCTGCACTTTCGTCCATAAAGTGCTTCGAATGGTGCAACATTGATACTTGTGTGATAACTGTTATTATAAGAAAATTCTATTAAAGGTAAGTGTTCGTCCCAGTTACCTCCGAAATCAATTACACAAGCTCTAAGCATGTCTTCCATCATCTGGATTGTCCTTTCGCTTTGCCCATCTGTTTGAGGATGATAAGCTGTGCTTAAGTTTAACTTGGTTCCCATTGCTTTTTGGAAACTTGACCAAAAATGAGAAGTAAAACGGCTATCCCTATCAGAAATAATTGATAAAGGAATTCTATGTAATGAAACAATTTCATTTACATACAATTTGGCTAATTGTTCCATACTAAAGGTCTCCTTCATTGGTAGAAAATGAGCTGACTTGGTTAGCCTATCTACAATCACCCAGATCGTATCGTTACCTTTTCTTGTTTTGGGTAATTTGGTAACAAAATCCATTGTTATCAATTCCCATTTCCAAACTGGCATTTCCAATTGTTGTAACAAACCTGAGGGTTTCTGATGTTCAGCTTTAACTTGTAAGCAAGTTAGACATTTAGAAACATAGGCTGCTACATCCTTTTTCATTCCTATCCACCAGAAATTTTTCCTTAAATCCTGGTACATTTTATCACTTCCTGGATGCATCGTATATTTAGATTTATGGGCTTCTTCTAATATACGGTGACGTAAATTTCCTAATTTAGGTATCCACATTCTCTTTTTATGGAACCTCCAAATTCCATCTGTTCCTTGTTCTAATTCCTTAATCATTCCTTTTAATTTTTCAGTATCCTCCTTGATTACTGATTCTTGTGCTTTTCTAATCTGATTATTTAAATCTACTTGTAGATTTATTTTAAGAGAACGTATCCTTTTTGGCTTTTCATGATACTTCCGACTTAAAGCATCAGCCACCACATTGGCTTTTCCTGCATGATACTGGATATCACAATCGTAATCACTAAGCATCCATCCAACGCCTTTGTCTCATATTTAATTCTTTTTGCCTAAAAACATACCTTAAACTCTTGTGATCTGTGAATATGGTAAACTTACTACCATAAAGATAATGTCTCCAAATCTTAAGGGCAAAAATTATGGCTCCTAATTCCAAATCATGGGTTGAATAATTCTCTTCATGACTCTTAAGTTGTCTAGATGCGTAAGCTATAACCTTTTGATGTTGCATTAATACACATCCATAACCTAACTTAGAAGCGTCACAAAAGACTACAAAGTCTTCAGTTCCTTCCGGTAACGCTAGTATGGGTGTATGGGTTAATCTTTGCTTAAGGATTCTAAAAGCTTCTTCTTGTTTTGGTCCCCATTCAAACTTAACAGATTTACAGGTTAACTTAGTTAAAGGAATGGCTATTCTAGAAAAATCTCGGATAAATCTTCTATAATAACCGGCCAATCCTAAGAAACTTCTAACCTCAGTTGGTGACTCAGGGGTTTTCCATTTAGTAATTGCCTCGATCTTTGCTGGATCTGCATGAATTCCTTCATGATTAACTAAATGTCCGAGAAATTGTACCTGTTCTAACCAAAACTCGCACTTTGAAAATTTAGCATAAAGCTTTTCCTTTCTCAATAAACTTAAAAGTAATTGCAAGTGCTTTGCATGCTCCTCTTTACTTTTAGAGTAAATTAGAATATCATCTATGAAGACAATTATGAATATGGTTTACATATTCGGTTCATCATGTCCATAAATGCGGCTGGGGCATTGGTTAAACCAAATGGCATGACAGTAAATTAATAATGACCATACCTTGTTTGGAATGCGGTTTTAGGAATATCCTCTTCCTGTACCTTTAATTGATGATATCCTGATCTTAAATCAATTTTAGAGAAAAATCGAGCTCCTTGAAGTTGATCAAACAAATCATCGATCCTCGGTAATGGATACCGATTCTTAATCGTGACTTTGTTCAATTCACGGTAGTCAATGCACATACGCATTCCTTCTTTTTAACAAATAAAATCGGCGCTCCCCATGGCGATGAGCTTGGCTGTATGAATCCATTCTCCAACAATTCGTCTAGTTGTTTCTTCAGTTCTTGCATTTCCGCGGGTGCCAAACGGTAAGGTGCTTTGGCAATTGGTGCTGTTCTTTGAATTCAACTTCCCTGTCTGGCGGTAGTCCTGGCAATTCTTTTGGAAAGATATCTGAAAACTGAGATACTACTGGAATGTCTTTTAATTCTTTTCCTTTAGTGTTAGTGATTATAGAAATCAAATACACTATAGACCCTTTCCTTATATAACTTGCAGTTTTCATCACAGAGATGAATTTAGTGGATCTAGATGGTTTATCTCCTTTAATTGTGATCTTTTCACCTCTTGGTGATTTTACCTGAATTGACTTTTGCTCACATAAGATATTGGCTTTATTGGCTATTAACCAATCCATTCCTAACACGACATCAAATCCTACCAGATTCATTGGGTAAAGGTTTGCAATAAATTTTTGATTAAAAATTTCTATTCTTGCTCCTTGCAAGAATTCAGAAATCCTAACGGTTTCTCCATTTGCGGTTTCTACTAGACATTCTTGTGGTAGTTTAGTTAATGATTGATTTAGGAGTTTGCAAAATGAAGTATTAATAAAACTTTGGTTTGCACCAGAGTCAAATAATACTTTAGCAAATATATCATTAACTAAAAACGTACCAGCAATGTCGTCCGGAATCATCTTGGCTTCATCTGCCGTTAGAACAAATGCTCTAGCATTTTTAGTATTCTTGTTGTTTGCAACTGGAGCCAATTTTGGACAGTTTGTCTTAATATGACCTTTTTCTCCACAGTTGTAGCACATTCCATTACTGGTTTTTCTCCTGCAATTTTCTTCCTTGTGTCCTGGCGCCTTACAGTAATTACAGTAAGTGGAGCATTTTCCAGAATGCTTCTTCTTGCAGTTTCTGCAGTATGGTGCAGAGGTAGAACCTATATTCCTACGATTGGAATTCCCAGAACGGAATTCTTGAGTAAGCCTTTGGGTTAGGTTTCTCCTCTGGTCTTCTTCTCTAGTACGGATTAACTCATCTGTCAAGGTATTGGCTAGTTCTACAGCTTCTTCTATAGTTTGGGGTCTAGCTGCCTTGACTACATGTCTAATCTCTCCAATTAATCCCCAGATATAACGGGAGATTAACACTGGTTCAGGTGATGCAAGGGTTGTACTATCCTAGCATATTCAAAGAATGTGGTAGTGTAGCCCTTACTGTCTACCCCGGTCATTCTAAGATTCAGAAACTTATTTGCTATTTGTTCCTTTTCATTGGGAGGGCAAAATTTCCTTTCTACCATGCTTTTAAATTCCTCCCATTCCATGCTATAAATTCTATCACTTCCTCTAGACTGGAGGATAGTGTTCCACCATTCTAAGGCTGCGTTTTTAAACAGATTTGAAGCAAACATTATCTTATCTTCTTCAGCACACTTGCTTATTTTCAGAACAGCCTCAGTTTTCTCTATCCAGCGTAGGGCTGCAATGGGTCCTTCATTGCCCGAGAATTCTATTGGTTTGCAGGACCAGAATTCTTTGTAAGAACAACCATATGACATGGTTCTTCTTCTTTTGGGAATGGGCGCTTGAAGTATGGGTCCATTGTTCACGCTGTGTTCCGGTTCACTTGGTCGTTTGCTGCTATGCTTACTTTTATTATTTGCTTCTTGAACTGTTTGAATAATAAATGGCATTGCATCTATAATTCCTTGTGCCACTATGTGTTGAACGACACTATTATCCATTTGGTTTCCATTGTTATTGTTGTCCGGATTCTCATTAACCATGTTAATGTTACTCTGGTTATCGTTATTCAGATTATCTTGATTTCCCTCGTCGGCCATCTGAATTTTAAATATTTACCAAATATTAATATCACAAATAATATTTGAATATAGCCAATCACATGACAAACACTTTTTGGTCAAAAGCGTCAAGCATTGCGACTTTTACTCTATTTATATAGTATGTATCATTACACACCAGTACTGAAATTTAAATTACAATACCGACTGAAATGTAAAGCTACAATACTAATAGTATGCATCCGTAGTGTTTTTTTTTCTAACACATACACACATATATTATTATTATTATTATTATTATTACTATTACCGTTCCTGTCATCACATTCACTGATATGGATTCATCCAAAAATCCATATTACGCTCGTCGTATTTCCATACGAGGCGTTCTCCCACCTGTCGCATTCTCTCACTGCTTTCTAAAATTTCCTCACCGAAGGTCCTAAGTTCTTGGACATTTTCTGCACTCATTGGGGGTGCAGGTTCTAGGACTGGGTTTGGAATCTGGGGTGCGGGTTCCTGATATGGAGGCATAGGGGCCTGGTACGGGTATGGATTCTCTAAAATTTCCCTAACATATGCATCACTAATGTTGTAGGGATCTTGAGGATCTAATCCTGGGTAGGCTCCTAAGTTGGGTATCGGCACATTTTCCTGTATTGGGTTTTGTTGCACGTAGTCCCTAACATCGTCCCACCAGGGGTCGTAGTTGTTTGGGTCTAGGGGATTTGGTGCAGGTACCCTAGGTATCTCCTCCGGGTTGTAATCAGGCATTTCTATTTGGTTTTCTACTTCCATGGGTTGGTCAGGATTTTGTGGTTGTGGTTGGGGTGCTAGCATTTGTTCCAGGTTTGGGTCAGCAACAGTGGTTGCTAAAATATGGATATTAGCTATACCCCTATTGAGCATATCCTGATTATAGGCATCAGTCTCTCTTTTTGCTGCGGCTAACACTCGCTGTTCCTGCAACTTTTTCATTCGTTTCCTACGCTCGTGTGCTCCCCTACTGAACCATCCCCTCTTTTTCTGAGGAAATGGCTCTTCAGATTGAGCCTTAAACACAAAGATTCCTTCTTCCGTATCAGCAGAGTACCCTGAGAGGGCAGGCTAAGAAGAGGAGGTGCCTTTACTCCTAGGCGAACCAGACAATTGACGATACGCGTCAGAGGGTCCTTGGTCGCTCATACTGTAAACTAACAAGTAGTCAGATAACACATAACAAGAAAATGCAATTATGCACGTATTTCCGTATTTTATTTCCTAACACTTTGAATTTTGATGTCAGCGGAACACTTCTGTGGCTGAATCAGTGGCATAGCTCTGATACCACCTTCTGTCATAGCCCCCGGTCCCTAGTTTCCGGGAACGGGCGGCCGCGAACCAGTTTCGGTGGTATCACGTTTATTTATCCAATTTAGCAGCGGAAATTTTCATCAGGACCGTAGTTAGGAAATATTTAATCAGAGTAAACCACCATGTTTTATAACATTAAACACATGGGTAAAATCCAAGTTTTCAGTACACACATTTCATAGGAATAAATCCTACTTATTTAATAAAAACATCTATTTTATTCTTAAGTAACTTTATTACCACTTTTCAAAGCCTTCAGTGCTGTCCAGCTGGCTTCTATTTGGCTTTCACATTTTGTTACCTGAAACGCGTTTTGAAAACATTTTGTCAGTGGGAAATACTGGTGAGTGAATCCCAGTTTAATCAGGTTTAAATAAAATTCACAGTGAACAGTATTGAGGGCGCATCCCGCAATTATATTTGTTTCCAAGTTATATCAATTATCACCCGTCGGTACTGTCAGACCTGACTTGTGGAAATGTTACTCCTTAACCAGGTGGTAACAAATTTTGTATACAAAACCCCAACATACCCACGATAATTGTATTCTTACAAATACTCAATAACTGCTATTCGCATGGAAAAGTATGTAAGGTTTTGTAAAAACATTTAACAAAAAGAGGATTACTCACAAAAATGAGTATATAAAAAAACATTAACTCACATTGCTGTTTTAGGTTTTTCGTAAGGATTTCCTGGGAATAATCTATTAATTACACAAATGCATGTGTGTTAGTATAATAACCCATTTTAACATTAGTAATACCCTCCCCGAGACGGCATTCCAACGACTACGTCGGGCAGAACCACGACAGCCATTACGGAACCCTAGATCAATCGGGCAGCGTATCTAATACGTCTCCAGGGGTTATAATACTTACATCGTAGCAGAACCTCGCTATTTTTAGGGGGTATAATACCCGGGTATAATAACGCCACTATAAAAATTGAGATTGAAAGAAAGAAAGTGAACGAAATGGACTGAAGGCCCGTTGCCTTCTATTTATAGGGCTATAATCGCGTCTTCACGCGACCCGCGTTAGATGTGGGCAGGGCTTACACGGCCCGCGTGGCCTAGGGGTCTAGGCGTAGCTGATCCGGGTCATCACTAGGTTCAACACGCGTTACGACACGTGTCATCACCGGGCTGTGCCACAACTTGGGTCACTCGCGGCCCGCGTAAACTTAAACGGGATCATACGCGGCCCGCCTGAACTTAAGTTTCACCGAATCCAACTATGAGCTTTGATACGGCCCGCGTAAAGTTGAGGTGAGGTCCTACGCGGCCCGCCTCAACTTAATATTTATTGTTTTTAATTTAGTTTATATGTTATATTGTATTTTGGGCTCGGTTTTCACATACGGGGTGCATACAAAGATATATTGAGACATTTCAATATAATAGGGTGTCGGAAAAATTATGAGGGTGTTGGTTTTACCGAGGGTTGTTATATCTTCCCAAATTTCCTTTGCAGTTTTACAACTTGCAACTTGCAATACAACATCCTCCGGTATTGCTTGGAACAAATAAGCAATTGTTGCCTTATCTTTCTTAACATCCGTTTGCGTATTTTCTGCCGGTTCAATCGTTTCCCAAAATCCATTCGCTTCCAAAATCGTTTTGATGCGAATTGCCCAAACCGTATAGTTTGTTGCTTTCAAAATAGGACACTGGAATTGGGAAAGAGAACTTCCTTCCTTTTGAATTACAATTTGTGAATTTGGTCCGGTTGCCCCTGACATGTCTTCTAACCGAACAATCTTCACTTTCAAAAAACTTTTATCTTTCTTGGTTTCTACAAACCTCTAATTCTTAACCCCCGCGTATAACCCAACGCGTAACAAATAATCAATCTAATTCGCACTAAACCCCGGAATCAAAACCCTAGATTCCTAACCCCTGGTTCGACCCTGAACCGAAAATAAACTAACTTGCGAATTGAGAAAGAATAATAAAACCTGATCGCGAATTCCCTGCGATGCCTTAGAGCTGATGCTCTGATACCAATTGTTGCCCAGAATGATCTTTGATCTCTAGATCGCAAATGATAATCGTAACTTTATTGAATACTGAAATTTGAATACAATAGAATTTACATGAACATGAATTGTGTTCTACAAATGAAAATCTAAGGCCTATTTATACTAATCTAATGGGTACGAGTGTAGAGACATGTCCCTTCGTGAATAGTCGCGTTTCTTCATGAACGGGTGTGTCTCTAGGAACTTGTGGATGAGATTTGACATGAAAAGGTGCGTCTCTAAACGAATGTTTGCGTCCCTTCCTTCTTCTCCTTGTGGCCGAGATCAAAAGGGTGCCTCCCAAGGGGTTTCGCAACCCTTGGGGTGGTGGTTGTGAAGTTCTGGTTTGTCATAACTGCTCCCTGAACTTTGTAACCGCCATGTAACCGCCTTACTTTACACTAATTACTAATAAACCCTTGTACTAGGATGTATAAAGATTAGTGATTTCATGTTTAAGAAAATGCATTTTTGGCGTTATTCAGTGGCGGAGCTTGACGAAAAGTTCTGAGGGGGCGGAAAGTCATGGGAGCCGATTTATATATTGTATAAATATTTAGACAAAATAATGGGGGGGGGGAGCGGTGGGACGATCCTATACAATTTTAAAATTTTCGGACGAAAAATAGAAAATTTTACACTTCTAACCGAAACATTAGGGGGCGTGTGCACCCCCCACTTCACACTAAGCTATGCCCCTGGCGCTATGTACCTATGCACAACAAAAGTGATACCGAGAGACTGATGATTCAACGCAACAATTCAGTGAGTAATTCGCCACATACACACCTGTGTGATTAAATACAAGAAAACTGGCTAATTGTGGATGCAGGTTGTTTAAAAGTACGATTTGTGAACTTACACTAGTATAAGTTAGACACCAATTTCCCTGAAACTTCATAAAACTGAAGATGCACTCAACAAAGTAAATCAAACTCGTATGTCGAATTTTATCATGGCGAATGCTAAAAAAATTGATGGCCCCTTAACAAATATTTTTCTTTTCGTACACTCTAATTGTGGGGATAAAAGACTAAGGGTCTGTTTGGTTCGCAGAATCCTTTGGAATTGTGACGGAATTGGAATTAATTCCTTTGAAATTTAATGTTTGTTTGACACATGATGGAATTGAAATTTGAATATATTCCACCATTCATTAGAATTTAAGAATCTTTCACATCCATAATGGAATTTCAACTTTCCAATGGAATGTTAGTTAATTACCAAAAATACCTCATTTTTCATCTAATTCATCTACTTTCATTTACAAAGTAGCCAACCAAACACAATACATAATTTGAGTGGAATTAATTTCAGTTCCGCCAAATTCCAATTCCTTACAAGATTTCAATTCATTTCAAAAAAAAAAAAAAAAAAAAAAGAAAGAAAGAAAGAAAGAAAGAAAGAAAAACCACGAACCAAACGACCCCTAAATTAATGTGCGCCTTTACATATTTATTGTAGTGCCACAGTGATTTTGATGTCTACGTTATTATACCAGATAAAAAGGTTCACCCATTAATTAGAAAGTCACAACTAAACAAAACAAATAGAATACAAGCATGTGATATCAGAAAACAGCTTTTAAAGTACACACCCGAGGATATGTTTCCTCACTTAGAAAAATATAACATTTTAAGTAAACATAACATGTGTAATATTCACTCATTATTATGTATATTCTTATCAAAATATAGAATAGGTCAACTTATGTAATCTACTTATAGTTGAGATATATCAAATAACAAAATGACGATTGATACCGATGGTATTAGAGCAAAATTTTCTGATCCACAACCATCTCTCCCAATCGCCGGAATTCTCTTGACTGCCGGCCATCACTTCTTCCCTACACATCTCGTCTCTCATCTTCTCTTCACAAATGGATCCAAACATTTATCCCGCCATTACCATTCCCAATATCAAAAACTTCATCCCGATCACACTCGAGATGGAGTCTAGCCAATATGCTTCATGGGCAGAATTGTTGAAAATTCATTGTCGTGCATATCAAATCCTCGATCACCTTTCTCCACAACAACCTTCTTCCGTTGCCGGCTGTAACATCCGTCAAAATGGGCACCCAAAAATCGCTGAAGCGATCGCGCAGCATGAAGCCAAAGAAATGAAACTTTTCTTCTTTAATTTATATTAAACTGCAATAATAAATCACATTACAACATACAACAATATGAAATTAGCAACTGAACATATCCAAACTTTTCTTCAACACAGAAATATGACATACGGTACACACAATACAACATAAAACAATATGAAATTAACAACTGAACATATCCAAACTGCAATAATAAATCAAAACAGAAATATGACATACGGTACACACATTACAACATACAACAATATGAAATTTACATGTGCTTGAAACACCATATGGCTGTCATGAAACATCTAAGTGAAAAATGTCTTTTTAGAGCAGCAAGATTCATCAACACTGCATCTAGCAAGTTGCTAGAGCACCAGGCAAAATATAGAGAAGATTACAAATTAAGATTGAATTTACACCATGAATCCCATTACATTTTGTTCGCCCTATTTTTAATCAAACAATAAGTGTTCATCTTAATGCATTCTAATACACATTGTAAGTGCATAAATCACATTGTAAACCTCAAAAAAGAAATGTTATATTATGGAAAGACAAAAAACATACCAAGGGCACAAAAGTATCCTTCTCCAATCCATTGTAAATGACATCAAATTTTGAGTGGCGTATGTGCGCCAAATAACCGAAAGATGTTTACCTGGTTTTGAAAAGTGTGTGGCGCTCTAATCCTTTTTAATCCCAAAACCTATGCAGAAGGCGCACACGCGAGCATCACGTACACAAGGCACTCATCTATAGTAAACAACTAGGACAATGTACTATTGAACTCATGGAATAGGTTCGAACCCGTGACCTGCGTGTCTTGAGATGGCCAACCAAACATGTTTCATTTAGGATCTGGCTGATCAATCAGAAGTAGCATTTCAATGTAGGAGGACACAATAAATGAAAAATAACTTCCAATAATCCCGTAATTATGGATGTGTTTTGAGTAGGGTTCATATACAGCAAGTTGTCCAGTTCCAAAAACTTTTTTTACAATTTCAACTATAGGTTCTCCTGTCTTCCTAAACCCCCTTACATAAACTAGTAATGCATCTAGTGTGTTACTATTAACACTAAATAGCTTTGTAAATGTTTTCGGAACATCATCCTGCATAATCCATACATAGATAACTGGATTATTGTCCTCTACACCACGTTCAAGCACAAGAACAGACTCCCTTAGCTTAGACATAGACAAATTACAAATAGGCTTATGTGCTAAACAATCCGGAAGGTTCACTTCTCTAAACTCTTCACCTGTTATGTCAAAAGAAAGAGTAAATTACAAGTTTTGTCCTTTATGTTTGTACCAAATTGCAAGCGATGTTCTTTGTCTTTAAAATTGACGAATTTTGTCCTTAACGTTTCAAAATACTGCACGTTATGTCCTTTAGCCCTAACATAGTTCATTTTTTCTGTTAGATTTGGTCATGTGCCTTGCATGTGAGGATATTTTTGTCATTTCATCTTCAAAAGGACTAATTATGTAATTAACTTTAAAAATCAAAAAGTTTAAATAAACAAAAAAGTTGTATATAGGATGTATATATATAATTTAAAATAAAAAGACTCTCATTCCCACCACCATACACCATCTAACACCACCACCACCATCCACTCTATTGCCGCCCTAGTTAGTATCCAAACCTAAACGCTACCATCTGCATTCTTGAGGTGGTATACAAAACAAAAGAAAAAAACACAAACATGTGGGACATAACCCCAAACAATTGAAAATGACGCCACTGCTCCCAAGTGAATTCTCCCAACCTTGCTCTGCTTGTTATCCATAGATATCCCACAGTTTGGATTTCTCCGAACACCTCTTTCGACTGCACCCGTTTGCCGAAAAACACGTGGTCGTTTCTAGACTTACGAACATCTCTTCCAGCCGCTCATGTAAGCCGCTCCTGTAAATCTGACCAAACCCTAACCCTAACCTTAACTCACTAAAAAACCCCGCATCCACCGACAAATCCCGGCCATGGCTCACCGGCGACCTACTCGCCGCTCGACCTAACAACCTGCGACGAGTCTCCGGACTACGGCCGTGACTCACCTGCGGCCTACCCGTTCCACCCCCACCCCCATCACCAAACCATAAACCTATATTGAGATCCGACGTGATGAAGACCATCACCGCCACAACTACTGCCTTTCACCACCCTCACCGATTTCCACACAAAACCTCCAAATTCAGCCACCCTAACCTCCGATTCACATATTACTCATCACCAACAATCGACATTCACCTCAACCTTGCGATGGTGGAGTTGGGGTTTTCAGATTTTTTAGCAATGACGCCGGAAAATGGATTCAGGTGGTCGGCGATGTTCAGTAGGTTAGAGAGAGAGAAATAGATAAGGGTTGCTGTAGGTTAGAGAGAGTGAGAGGGATGTTTATTTTATTTATATATATATCTTTTCGTTTTGTATATAATAGTCACTAAAAACTAAATGACAAAAATACCCTTATGTGCAAAGCACATGATCATATTTAACAAAAAAATCTGACTGAGTTAGGGCAGACCTCAACTTGCCAAGGAATGCAACTTATAAAACTTTCCGTATTCTCCTCCCTTGTAATATATCTAATCTTAACTATCTTAGGGTCAGCGGTCTCACGACAAACCCCGTAACCTAGAACAGTTTCATATATCCCTTCTCTCGCAGGCACAACTACAGTGACTTCTTTTCTAATGGCAGGATTTCAAAGAACAGCCGCTTGATCATCACCGTAAAAATAGAACAAGCCCTAAAAAGAGCCTACTATTGTATAATATTTAAACATCTTTACCAATTGGGGAATAGGCAGGGAAACTTTCTGTTGGGGGAAAGTATGATCATCAACAACTGGAACGTAATTTTCATTACAAGTAACCGTATCATTATACCTTACAAGTAGATGATGATGATGCTGGCCGCGGTAACGAGCAGTAAAATCAGAGTGATTGATGAGGGACTTCCATGCTTTGGAGACGGATCGAAATTGAAGCAAGGATTTCACAGGAAGCCTCATCATGATTTCTGCTTCCACGACATAGGGTAAACAATCTGACATCTTTGATTATTTTACTTATGGGAAATGACTAGGGTTTACGAGAGACCAAGAGGAAGATATAAGACCATGGGGTATGGTGGGGCTTGGGTTGGGCTTGGGTTGGGGCATTTGTTGACACGTGGAATGGGAGCCCTCCACCGCCTGGTTACGTGTCCCCCGGGTATGGCGGGGCGTGGGTTGGGTGTGGCAGATTGTTAAAAAAAATAATACAAAAAGAGCAAACCAATAAGAGCAAGCCAGCTAGCATGTCCCCCCGCCCCACGCCCGGCTTGAAAGCCAAGCCCCAAGGGCCACGCCCCAACCCAAGCCCACCCGGGGTGGTGCCTTGGGCGTTTTCCCCCAACCCACGCCCAAACCCCCGCCCCATACCCCATGGCCTAAGGTAGGGGGACTTTTAGAAACAACAAGTTTGTCTTGGGCCAGTTTTATACAACCTTAATCATCTTGTTGGGCCAAACTTAAGTTTATGGGTAAATTACAATAGATAACCTTTATGTTTTGTAGCGAGTTGCAATGGATAACTTTTAACTTTAATAATTACAGTCACATTCCTTTATTTTGGAAACCTATTACACTTTAGGTACTTTGACCCTAACCTGATTAAAACTTTCAGTTAAGTGAGATGATGGGCAACCCATATGAGGGCAAAACAATCATTTAATAAAAAAAATTATCAAAATTTAAAAACTACCTAAACCATCATGATCATCATTTCCCCGTACTCTCTCTCTCCCTCCCCTGTATTACACTTTTCGTCCCTAAACCATCATCATCATCATCTTCCTAAACTACCTAAACATAAAGAGGTTATGCAGAAGAAAATGGTTATAAACCAGATGCTGATAATGGTGGTGATGATGTCAGGGATGTGGTTGAAGACTGGCAGCGGTGGAGCGGCGGCGAAGGGCGGGGTAGCGCGCGGCGGTGAAGGAGAAAACAGCGTTTGATTTGAAACTTGAAGGGGGGGGGGGAGGGGTTTGATAGTGGGTCGAAGATAAAGATTATAAAGGAGGTGAGGACGTTTACTGATTTCGGAGTGGGTAGGTTCATTTCGGTACGGTGTACCATGGAGTCCGGTTCGGTGTACACAAGAAATTATCAAATTCCAAAATTCAAATTACCAAACGTAAACATTGAAGGTTGAAGATAAAAATTGAAATTGAATATGAGTAGAAATTGATGGAATTCGGTTAATTACCAAACGTAATCTTAATTTATACTTTTTATGTATAAATTTATTGGTTTAAGAACCAATTGTAAACTAGTGAAGATAGAGGGGTTAGTGGAGGGTTCAAATGAGAATAATTTTTTTTAAGAAGAAAAAAGAAGAAGTTTCAACCAATAAGAATGCTTCATTTTACTTCATTTAATATTTGTATTTAATTTTAATATAAGGGTATATTGGTAAACTAACATAAATCATTAATTTGTATTCTTCCCCTTTAATGACTAGCTAAATTAAATTTGTAACTCCTTTTCAAAATATATATATTTTCTAAATTAAAAAACAAATAATTTAAAGTGTAGAATAAATTACTAGTTGTGTAGGATAAATTACGAGTTGTGTAGGATATATTTCGAGGTGTGTAGAATAAATTTCGACTGCGTAGTATAAAATTCTATAATGTGTAGGGGATATGTAGGAAAATTTTGATATGTGTAGGTTTTGTAGATTATATGTAGGATAATTAATAATTAGTTGACTAATTAATTAAAGAGAGAAAAATTAATGATATGAGTTATAAATGAAATAACATTTTACTAATATGCCCTTTCTTCTTTTTCTTCTCACATTAAGTTTCTTCTCAAATGAACCTTTCCCTAGAGGGGTTAAATGTTCAAATACACAAACTACTTCCACACTTTTTATGTAAAAAAAACTACAAGTTTTAGGGTTTAAATGTAAACTAGTAAAAATAGAGGGGTTAAATGTTGTAATAACTAAACTTATTTAAACCCTAAAAACTAAAACATACGCTTTTTCTTCTTCCCCTTCTTCCTGGTTTTTGTACTTAATCGATTTGGAACGTCCACCTTGTCTATTTGGTTCAGTGAACCGGATCAATTTGGATCGCCGTACCTCTGCAATCAGGAAAACCGTACCGACGCAACTCGATTCGTCGGACCATGTCGTTCCGGTACGCTTACGATTTCTGATTGGGTACACCACGATCCAATACGTGGATCCTGGCTACCCTAGCGATTTAGGTAACTATGGGTTAGAATCTTACCCACAAAATTATCTTTGGTGCAAATCTCAAATCCCCAAATAAATAAAAACAGATTTCATGTAATTATAAGAAAAATTGCCATCACTTTTTCATGTGTTACGGGAAACAAAGGCGTGCATGATGATGAACCTAGTGAGCTAATAATAGAAAATAAGGAAACACCAATATTACGAAATATTGAATGATACTAAATTAAAGTCTAGTGAAGATGTAACAATTTAGTTTTTTCATTTGAGATATACATGAAATACAAGTTGTTTACAAACTTGAAGATGTCTACTTTAAAAGGTCACAACAAAATTATACTTAAAATGATAGTTCTAAAATAACATACCTTGAGATTTGATATCTAACTCGAACCACTGCTGGACAGAAATTGAACGGTGAAGTTGACAAATAGTTCTAGATTTTGCACCCGTCGCGTTAAAAGAGGGAATCGAGAAGACCATCTATCCATCCTAACTAGTCCTTTTCTCTTCTTTACCCATTCTACCCGTTTTTAGTTTTTAGTTTTTACTTTTTCCTATTTTTCAGTTTTGCCCACTATGGCCCATTAAAACTCACATCTAACCCAAAACAACACATCATCTTAAAATGAATGTCCAAATTAACCCAATAGTTAGTCTTTGAAGTATCCTTATGTTTTGACCATACTATTGAATGGTCATTTTGGATTATTTCAACGTCTCCATTATGTTTCAAACCACTATCTTCGTCAGAGAAGCAAAACCATTAATATTGTTTCAGTACAAAAAAAACAACACAAAGAAAACCATGTTGTTAGTTGTTGTCTCTATCAAGGGCATGCATTAGTCCCATAAACCCTGCTTGCTTTTGACCCGATACACACCACACCATATGGAAAGTGTAAAACAAGTTGGCCATCCATAACATAACAACAAGGAATCATATCATAATTCATAAAATTATCATCTCAAAACTGAACCAAATTGGATAGAAATTCCAAGAATTTAAAAATGAAAACGGACCTTTAAGCAATAGAAGAATAACAAATGCACAACACAATCAAAATAACATTGCAACAATACGAGGTTTTTCTTTCAAAATTTTGTAAAAAGAACTTGTTGATACATATGTGTGGACGCGACTCAGTTCGTTTTGACAAGGATTCGGCTCAAATCTAACGCTACGACATTCCTCCGTCGTGCGTTCGAAAGTTCAATACATGAAGATTAGAGCCAAACTTTGAACTGATCAAGATAGCTGATCTGGGCTGAAAACAACTCGACGAAACACTCAACTGGGCCTCAAATATCTTGGGCCAAAGCCCATGTCGGCAAAACAAAAGGAGGTCGACGAAACAAGACTTGTTTCGTCGACTTGATTCCTTTTGTCGAATGATATTTTGTTTCGTCGAGCTAAATTCTGTTTCGCCAAGAACTGATCCGTTTCGTGGTGCTGGTGCTATATATAGAGACACAAGAGAGAGAACATAGAGGACACCAAACACACACACGAGAGAGAGAGAGTTTACAGAGCACATTTGTAAACATTGCATTGTAACAGATTTTCAAGTATTAATACATTGGTGTTAATCGTTGAGTCTCGTGTCTATCATTTACGTGTTCGATCTCGGTTTGCTATCTCGTTTGGATTCCGCACAACCGGGTTAGTTTGTATACAAGGATTAGGCGACTAGATCCTCCCCTAGCCGGACCTACAAGTGGTATCAGAGCCTTGGCTCTTCTCCTTGTTAAAACCGAGGTGTTTTCGGGTGTTTTTCCGGGTGTTTGAAGTTTATATTTTTCTTGGAAAATCTGGTTAAATCTTCAAATATCTTCATAGTTTGCCAAAAGTTTTATAAAAAACCTTGTTTGTTTGCATGATTACATAGTAAAATCGGGTTTTTAGTGAAAGTTTTTTGCAAATTGTTATTCGGAAATTTGTCGGATTCACCGGAAAACTCATATTTCTGGGTTGTGTTCTTCATATCTTCAAACAGTTCTTCATAAACTTAACTTTTTGATCTTTGGAGATTATGTGTTCAAGTTGTTTGTGAATTGGTAATTGTGATTTTATTAAAATATTGTATAGCCATACTTTGGTTGGTAAATCAGACATGGTGTAGCCGAAAGCATACTGTATGTCAGTAAAAGGATAAGGCAAGCCAAAAAGTCACACCAACTTTTCACCAACTCACTCACTGAACTACTTTTCGACGAAACAGACATCGACGAAACAGAATTTCATTTCCTTATCAGCATACTCGACGAAACACATTTGGGTTTCGTCGACATCATTGGGCTTATTTTGATTCGCATTCCTTGGGCTCTTAATCATTCATTGGGCCTATTTCGTAGACATTAATTCACAGCCTGTTTCGTCGCTCAAAAGTGGGCTTGTTTCGTCGATTGAGAGCCAAATAGCAAACCTGTTTCGTCGTATAGAGGGCTGCATCTAGAATGGGCCATTTCGTCGTTTGAAAGCCCAAAAAGGACATTGTGTTTCGCCGAAAGTATCTTGGGCTTGTTTCGTTGTCTGGGAGCCCAAGTTTCTAAATCAATTTCGTCAAGTTTAAATTTATAAATCTGTTTCGTCACAAAACAAAAATTCAGTTTCGTCAACATTCTATTTCGTCAAGACACTTGTAATTTTAAACAGAAGGTTTGCAATTGTGGTTTAACTGTTTGTTTCAAGTGTGTTGCTCAGGTTTTCATTCATACGTATCAAATATGAATCCGAGTTGGTGGGGTACTCCGTCTGTAGATGAAGGAAAGTATAGAAGTACGGGTTTGTCTCCTTCATGGGCCGAATCTCCCACACGATCTCGAATTACGGCAGAACAATGCGCATCGGTTACCAATCAAAAGCAAAGTGAACCGAAAATGACCACAGACATATACGGAAATCCAATACAATCAGTTCCCAAACCAGAAAGAACAACAGAGTTGTATGGAAATCCATTACCACCAGTTGCTACACAACGCCATCGTTCTACTGTAGCACCATCATCTCTTGATCCAAGGAACTGTAGTCAGACAAAAACGGCGTTGTATGCTGAAATTGTAAAAGATGCCAACAATGGTGAATCCTCGGGAAATAATGACAGTTCTGAACATAACAGTAGTTCAGATGAAGATGTTTCAACTTCAGTTGAGGATGATACAACTTCAAGTTCAAGCGGGGATGGATCTGAATGTGAATCATCAAGGGAGGTTATTGATTCTGATGCAGAAAGGCCAACATCTGAGAGTGATTCCAGTCAGGTATGTGTCGATGAACCCACTGCTGTTATTTGTGATAATTGTGCTAGATTAAGCGTTAAATGTGCTGATTTGGATGCAAATATGTCTGAGTTGCAAGGTAAACATGATGCTTTAAAAGCTAATTTGTTTGACTTGCAAAACAAACATGTTGATTTAGATGCTGAGTGGTGTGATTTGCAAAGCAAACATGAGGCTTTGCAAAACAAGTATGATGTGACACTCATCCACAACCAAAAGTTGACCGTGGATCTTTCTAAGTGCACAGAAGCCAACATGTTTTATGAAAACCATGAAAAGGAATTTAAATCGGTGATTGAAAAATTAAAGAAAGATAAAACCGAGCTGACAAAAATGGTTTCCAGAAAACAAACTGACATAAATTTGTATATCACTCGCCTTGAGATAATGCAAAAAGAGATGGCTTGTGTTAAAACTGAAAGTGAGGCGATCCAGCTTAAGTTAGACAGTTATTTGAGTTCTAGCTATGTGTTGGATCACATCATTGATGTTCAGAAAGAGAAACGAGATGTCACATGCATTGGTTACAAGAAATGTCCACCACCTGTGAGACACAATTATAATGCCATGCCTGATGAGGAAGACAGAACTTACTTTGAACTATCTGTTCATTTAGATGTTAAAGAATTTGCAACAGGACTTGGATACAAGAAAGAAGTATCATCAGATTCAGATGTATCAACAGATACATGTGTGTCTTCTGTTGAACCGAATCAGGATCCTCCAGTTAGTTATTATTGAGGATGCTGATTCTTCTGATGATGAATCCGATGATACTAACCAAGTCTGATGCGGTAATCAAAGAAGAGGACATACCTCTTGAGAATCATATTCTTTGTGATCCACCTGCAAAACCGTTTGTGACTGCTACAGCAAAGTCTGTTGAATCCTCATCAGGAAGCTGTGAAAGCGTGAACTTGCTTTACACGTTGATTGGATCTGATAAAATATACTCAGACAATGATTTTCCAATCAACAATGTCAATCAATCTTTGATTGATAAAGTTTTCGAAGATTCTACCAGTAAGTTTTTGGGAAAGTCGAGCCCAGGAGTTGTAGTAACTCAGTGCGCTCCTATCCCAAAATCCGAAGTTAGAAAGAAATATGGGAATCAAAAATTGCAAAAACAAAACAATCAACGAAAGCAAAATCATGCTGCCCAAGGAAATGGAAAAGGCAAACAGAGCCAAAACAAGAAAAAGGTTCGGAAGATAAACTTCGTGAAATCCAGAGGGACTGATAAAATTGAAACTTTCGAAAACAAATCCAACACGGATTTTGTTAAACAAAGTAAAATTTTGAAAAGAAACAGTCAAAACAACTATACACAACACACAAACGGTTGTGATGTAGGACCAAGTACCTCAAGATCACGAAGTTCATCATCAAGCTCTTACAGTTATGATACTCCGAGGTTTGTTGAGCGGAGATCATGCTTTGAATGCTGTGAGTATGGACACATCATTAAGAATTGTCCATATCTCACCAAGGGAAAGACAAAGGTTGAACCCCCCCCCCCATGGTAACTATTACCATAAAAGATCTATTTCACCAAAACAGGACCCTCGTCTTGTTAAACAACGGGAAATGAAACAGAAAAAGAAACAACGAAAAGAAGTTGAAAAGGTTTTGAAACCAGAGGTTATCCAAACACAGTCTTTTAAGTTAGAAGTTAAAAATGAAAAACAAAAAGAGATTTGGAAACCAAAATCAGTAACTGTTTCAGGGGGAGCTACATCAATTCCGAATCATCGGGAAATGGATGTTACAATTCTCGATGATGACGGACGACCCAAGTCTATGAAGGCTTGGGTCCCCCTCTCCAACTAATCTCTGAATGAGTGTCCAGGATGTTCCAGGAGGAACTATTGATAGTCTCAGGTTTGTTGATAGTGGAGCGTCCATGCACAAGATCGGCGACATGCGGCTCCGAAATATTGTTACATCTAGGAGAATATTGTTGCCTTTGATGGAGAGGAAGGAAAAAGAAAAGAAGACAAAAATGTCTGATGAAAAAATGTGGTTGAATTAAGTTGAAAAATTCGACTAGATGAGATATGTGCCAAAAAAATTGGTTGTTATGGTTTTTGATCAGGTCAACATGAGGTCAACATGATAGATTCAATCAAAATGTACGCACCTGCAGCACATCTGAAGTTCAAAATTGTTGGACCGTTCTTTGACCTGAAAAGTCAGTCAGAGTAGCTCATCCTCACATATAAAGGCGGAATCAGAATATGCAAGGTTACAACAGCTTGTCCTATTAAGTTCCTTTGCTTTTATTGCTTTTCTACTGAAATTTTGACAGAGTTTCGCTCCAGCATACACACATCCGTTCTATGGACCGCTCAGCCGATTCTTCTATTTATAGACATGTGGGTTCGCTCATATGACATGCCATATGAGCGGACCTGCTACAAAGTGACAGATAAGCGGACCAACTAAGACCAAATGAGCGAACCACTATGCTCAATGACAAATAAGCGAACCTAACTCTATTTTACATAATATTTACAGTTTGACCCCCTGTTGACCAATCTTGACTTCAGACTTTTTGTAGACGCAGTCAACAGACATTCCGTGCATCAACAGACTCCCCATTGGATGTTGACGTAGTCTTTATCAGTCTTCAGTTCCGTAGTCTTCAGTCTTAGTCTTATCCTCAACTCTGTCTATTCTCACAAGTATTCTTCACAGGTTTCAGGATTAACACCTGGCTCTAACTTCAATTTCCCAATAGCTGTTGATCCAGACTCCCCCTTTCACAGACTCCCCCTCTCAGTATGCTGGGATCTGAAGTATCTGGCTCAAGCTTTGACAATTTGCCTCCGTTGGGAATAATAAAGTCTTCAAACCTGTTACTCAACCAATAACGTTACGATCTATCTTTTCTAACAATAAAAACAAATTTAATCAGCTCTTAAGAAATCCACTCAAGTTTTCAAGTTCAAGTTAATGACCCTGATCACCTGATTAATCTACCAAGTTCAATTTAATGACCCTGGTTGATCTTTTTGACGAATTCAACTGATTTAATAAAATCATTTTCAATTTCAATTTTTTTTAAAATAACAAGTATCAACTTAATGAACTTGTTTGTGATATTGAAAACAATCAAACTTCCATCAATGTAAGCTCTCCTCATTCTTCAGCTCAGAATCTCCTGCATCTGCTTCATCTTTTTAGAATCCGACAATCAACTTTCCACTCTGGTTTGTCTAAAATAAAGCAGAAATATAATTTTTTTTTGGATTTTAAGGCGATCTAAACAAAGAAATGAAATAACAGAAAACTTAAAATTGCAGAAAGTAAACTATTTACAAGTTTTATTTTTGGTGAACGTGTCAGGGAATCATATCAGCTTTTCAGACAGATTACAAGTACCGTTAAGCTACATTTCATACTCAGACTTAAACAATTCACCTCGATTGTCGATATGCTGATCCATCTTACATTCTCACACAAACTTCAATCTATTCAGGATACCGTTTAAGTGTTTTAAGAACTTAGATCAATTCATGTGTCCCACCTCTTGAATATACTCCCGTATCCAGAATCCCAATATTCAGTCTTACAGGCAAGAATACTACAATGATGTCTGTTCATAAATTAGGGGTTAAATGCGAGAACTGAGGGATCTCAGGTCAGAACTTCCGTTCAGCAGAGAGATATCAGCTTCGACTTAGCATTGTGTCCCCTTTAGAGGATCTTTTCAGCTACAACAGATGATTATCAATTTTATTGTCTAATCAGCTGAGGGCTTCATGCTATATTTCAAGCATTTTGGATAAAGTATTAGCCAAGGACTAGGTAAGAACTACCGTTCAGCAGAAGTCCCGGAATAATACCCCAGACATCATAGAGTATAAACACCTAGTATATCAGAATACGAGACCTTTCAAATGAGATTTCAGGCGTTACCTATATATCCAAGTAGTGTTCCCCACGAATTTCACAAGTTTGAAATTATAGGTTTATATCCCAAATAAATCTACTAAATGTACGAAAACCTATCGACACATCATTAGTGAGACTGTTTAACTCATTTTGTCTTTCCAAATCTTTAGCATACTGCAATTGTCTAGCTGACGTACTATCATTTTCCCTATATACACAAGCTCTTTTTTTATTGTTTTTGTATTTTTCTGAAAATAAACTATGTACAACTATCTATCTCCCCCTAAATACCAAAACACGTAAAAAACCGACAAACCATCGCAGATTGTTTCTCATCATCATCCGCAACAGTATTCTCATCAACGCTCACAATTCCATCCGACACCGAAAGCAATTTCATACCATTAAGTTTTAACAAATATTGAAACCGATTTTTATCAAAAGCTTTGGTATGCAAATCAGCTTTTTGTTCGTCAGTGTGGATTTTCTCAATTCGTATCAGCTTTTTCTCGAAGCAATCGCGAATAAAGTGATGACGAATTTCGATATGTTTAGTTTTAGCGTGATGTACTGGATTTTTAGTTATATTAATTGTGGCCTCATTATCAACAAACAGAGGTGTGTTACGAAACTGCAAACCGTAGTCGCGCATCTGTTGCTGTATCCACAGGATCTGAGAGCAGCAACTGCTAGCAGAAACATACTCCGCTTCACATGTAGATAGCGCCACAGATGTTTGTTTCTTACACTGCCAGGTAACCAATCTTGGACCAAAAAACTGGCATCCTGCAGTTGTTGATTTCGCGTTGACTTTGCAGCATCCGAAATCTGAATCGGAATACCCTTCGAGCGTAAAATCGCCTTTTCTAGGATACCATAACCCCAATGACGGAGTACCTTTCAGGTAACGCAATATCCTCTTGACAATAATCATGTGCGATGCTCTCGGGTTAGACTGAAATCTTGCTGCGAGGCACGTTGGGTACATAATGTCAGGACGTGAAGCAGTCAGATACATCAAAGAACCTATCATGGAACGGTAAAACGTTTCATCAGCCCTATCTCCGGTGAGATCTGGGTGAATCCCATGATTAGTCGCAAGTGGGGTAGCAGCTGGAGTAGAACTTGACATTCCAAATTTCTCTAGAATATCATGCACGTACTTCGTTTGATGAATGAAAATTCCTTCAGGAAGTTGTTCAACTTGTAAACCCAAAAAGAATTTCATCTCCCCCATTGAAGACATTTCGAATTTCTGCTTCATTACCTGTTCAAAATCTTTGCATAATTTCTCATTTGTTGACCCAAAAATTATATCGTCCACATAGATTTGTACTATCAGAAGATGACCATCAACGACTTTAGTGAAGAGAGTGGCATCCACTTTTCCACGTATGAACTGGTTAGCGAGTAGGTGTTGAGACAAAGTCTCGTACCAGGCTCTCGGCGCCTGATGTAGACCATACAACGCTTTGTCCAGCAGATAAGCTTTGTTTTTGTGGATTGGGTCAGTAAAACCCGGCGGCTGACCAACATAAACCTCCTCTTTGACCTTCCCATAAAGAAACGCTGATTTAACATCTAACTGATATACTTTGAAATTCTTCCAAGACGCAAATGCTAGGAAAATTCTGATAGCCTCTAGTCGTGCGACAGGAGCATAGACTTCGGTAAAATCAATCCCCTCCTGTTGACTAAAACCCTGAACAACGAGTCGAGCTTTGTTCCTTACAACCACTCCACTATCGTCCCTCTTACACTTGAAAACCCATTTTGTATTGATTTTCCTTTGACCATCCGGCAAATCAACTAACTTCCACCCCCAACTTTTCAAACTGACTTAACTCTTCTTGCATCGCTATGACCCAAGAGTCTTCAGTAAGCGCCTCTTTGTAAGTTCTTGGTTCGACCTGCGAGATAAAACAACTTAATGAAAATTCAGTTTGTAAAGGTGCTACTGTAGAATAAAAACATGTTAAGCCCTGGTCAATTTGACGTCTCGTGCGAACGCCCGATTGCAATTCTCCTATTATCAACTCCTCTGGATGATAAGAAAGAGTTCGCGGCATCACTTCGCTTGGAACTTCTACATTTCCCTCCAGATTAGTAACATTCTGTTCTGCATCTTGTTCACCAACTTGGTTTGTTTGACTTGATAACTGGATCTGCTCCCCCTCAAGGTCTGAATCACCATGGTAAAAAACTGGCATATTTTCAGCTTCTTGATCATCATTCACCTCCGACTGATTACCAGGAGCAACTTCATCATCATGTTCACCAGCATTACTAGGACCTGCTTCATCGTCATTTGAAGTTTCCCGAGGTCTTCTAGAATACTCCGCTGGAAACCTGAGTTGCGACTCATACTCTCGCAAAATATCCAGCTCATCAAAGAAATCTTCTTCTTCCTCTGATTCTTCTCTCATGTCAAACGAATCCCAAAGTTTGTCATAATGATAACGCCATGAATCACCAGGATTCTGTGGCGGCATAGTGTATCCCTGACATTCAACATTCGGAGCCTCAATAATCTGCTTGTCGCTTGGAATGAAGACACGTCGCAAAGGACTTGAATAACCCACAAAGATTCCCTCAACGCTCTTCGGACCAAACTTTCCTTTAGGCTCTATCACCATACAGGGTGACCCAAACGGTTCTAGATAGTTCAAATTCGGCTTGCGTTTATTGAGTAGCTCAAAACACGTCTTGTTGAACTTCTTTACAGTAAGAACTCTGTTGAGAGCATAGCATGCAGCAGAAACAGCTTCAGCCCAGAAATTTATTGGTAATTTAGAATCTGCAAGCATCGTTCTGGCTGTCTCGATTAGCGTCCGGTTTTTGCGTTCTGCAACTCCATTCTGCTGAGGAGTGTACGGAGCACTAAACTCATGCAGTATACCTCGTTCGTCACAAAATTCTTCCATCTTACTGTTTTTGAATTCAGTACCATTATCACTGCGAATTCTACAGATCGGCCTCTGGTACAAATTCTCAATTCTTTTAAATAATGCCATCAAACTATCAAAAGTCTCATCTTTTGATTTCAAAAACATCACCCAAGAAAATCTGGAATAATCATCAGTCACGACCAAATAGTATAAATCTCCTGTTATACTCTTGACATTCACTGGACCAAACAAATCCATATGAAGTCTTTCCAAAGGTCTTGAAACTGAATTGACTTGCTTTGAGGGATGTGACTTTTTCTTCTGTTTGCCTTTGACACAACTTATGCACTCCCCTTCTAGATGAAAACCTTTAATATTCACTCCAGTAACCAAATCGTTATGTACCAAGTGATTCATTTTCCTTAGGTGAATATGCCCCATCTTTCGGTGCCATAACCTTGACTCTTTTTCTGTTGCTCTGGACACAAAACAATGAGCCTGACCCGTGGATGTAGTAGCAACGCTCATGTCCAACACGTACAGATCGTTGACTCTTGGTGCCCTCATGATGATCCACTCTTCAGGTATCACAAATCCCGGTTTCAAGATCAAACATTCTTTATCGGTGAAATGAGTAGTATACATCCTGTCACAGATCTGGGAGATACTCAGTAGGTTGTTCTCCAGCTCAGCGATGTAGTTAACTCTCTCAAACGTTATAATGCCATTTGACAATGTTCCTTCACCTATGATCCTTCCTCCTTGATTACCCGCAAAACCCACATAACCACCGTTAATGCTATTCACATCATACAGCAATGCGGTCTTCCCTGTCATATGCCTTGACGCTCCACTATCCATTATCCACCTGGATACAAGTTTTGGAAGATCCTGCACATAACAAATCATCATTTAAACAACTTCAAGAAAGATGCCGATTCATGCTTCGCGAACCAGGAAGCTCCGGCAATTCAAACTGTTTAGTCAAACATTGAGTCCACCCAGGCTTCATCAGCCTTAGGTGCAACCTTGACTCTTGCAATTTGAATTTTGAAATTTTCAGCCTTGAGTTGCGGAAAATTTGCATCATAATCAACAATAATTTGCTCTTCAGCCTTTTTCTCTTCAGAATTTGAAACTTTCTTCTCCACCTTTGATTCAATTTTTGATTTCCACACCTGTTGAGTTTTTGCAACCCTTTTATAAAATTTATCATTTTGAATTACCAATTTCTTTAAGGGTTCAGTTTTTGCTTTTACGTTGTCGATTTTAACGTTTTTCTTCTCAACCAATTTTTTCTCAACATACATCGGTGCTTTACCCTTCACATCTACCTTCTTTTGTTGAACCTTCACAGCTTCAGTCCTAGGCTTCACATATGTACACTTTCGTGCAATATGACCAACCTGTTCACATCTAAAACAAGTACGAGTATCAGCTACCCGACTCGTACCTTCAGACTGAGCCTGTGAAGCTCTCTTATCAAAAAATTCTTTGTTTGATTTTGAAAAAATTTCTTTTTCTTCATCAGCAAGTGAACTTGAACTGTTCACAAACTTTTTCTTTTCGACAAACCTCTTGTGTGAAACATTCTTTTTCTGAAACGATTTACCCCCCTGATAACCACCCGACCAGTTGTTTTTGTTATTATTATAAAAACGCGGTGGATAACCAGTTTTCTTGTTGTAAACCCTGTTTTTCTTTCGACTCAGATTGTTCACTGCTGACAACTCAACTTCTACCAGTTTGAAAACATTTGTCAATTTGTTCAAATTAACATTCTCTAATGGAAACTCAGAATCCGAAAACAACTTATCCGATCCCGACATCTTGTACATGACAAGATCAGATTCATCATGTAAGTTGTTTTTGGACTTTTGCTTCGGAATGTATTTGTCTAGAAAACACCCATCCTCTTCAGAAGTGTCACAATCCGGTTTAAGCACTTTGTCTACCACACTTTTCACCACATCACTTTGGACACCCTCGTCATTGGAAGACGTGAACGTGACATCAATGTTTTCAGGAAGTTTAACATCACTTTCTTCCTCAAGTTCAACCAACCCAGATTCTTTTTTAGTGTAATTGTGCAAAATCGGCGGTGGAACTTTGTGAAACCCTACACCGGTACCATCTGAAAACACATCCTCGCCAGCTTTGTTTTTTCCTATAGGTTTAGGAACAATATGCTGCAACACAAAGCTTGCAGAGTTATAACTGTTAAGTTTCAACTGAATTCGCTCATTCTCTATTTCAGCTTCTTGAACTTTAAGTTTCAATTTAGCGATCTCATCTAGTTGTTTATTAATTGATTCTTCTTTTATTCTCACCACAGCTCGCAAATGTTCATTTTCTTTAAACGTTTTACCATTTCGTTCATCACTTTCTTTAACTGTGGTTTTGAGTTTTTCAAATTTTTCAGAAATTTTACGGTTTTCAAGAATTAACTTTTCATTTTCAGTTTTAACCTTTTCATGATCAATTTTATCTTTTTCCATTTGAGAAGTTAACTCTTTGATCTGTTCAGTTGAAGCTCTCACAGTTTTGTCACGACTGAGTATTTGATCCTCAACACTGCTGACTTTAGCTGTCAGGTTTTTAATTTTCTCATTGTTGAGGTACGTGACAGTGCTACAGAAATTGCATTCTTTTGTGCAATTTTTGCAGTCAATGTTTCCATCAATCTTCTTACCTGACGCATTAGCTGACACATTTGGACTGACCTGATCCTTAAACTCAGAAACAGAATTAGGATCTACCTCAAGTGCTTTCGCAGCTAGCACTTTGTCAGCCATCTTTCCCTGATTTTCAGCTGTCAACTCCTGCGTAACATCGATCAAGCCTGTATCAATCTTTTTCACTTCATCAATCTCTTCTTTTTCTTTCTTTTCTTTCTTCTCTTTCTCTTTCTCTTCTTCAATCATCTTTGACGTTGGTGTTCCCCACCACTTGTGCTGCCAATATTCATCTTCTTCTTTATACTCCTTGATAATGGCCTCGATATCAAGCGTTTTGTCATCAATTGCGATGTTGCCATACTTATCAAGGTAGCACTCTCTGTCTGGATCCCATCTATTCGCTCTTTTTGCCTCTAGATATACACCAGAAAGTCCGATAATCTTGTTTTCAGCAACCATCTTCCGGTATCTATACTTCTGTTCCTCTGTTCGATTATCTTTCCATGGAATAGGCTCATTCTTTGCCATGAAAGCATAACCAACAGCATCTTCTTCCGGCAAAACCTCTTTGCTCCAATCGTAACCCTCATCATCATAAATCACAGCTAGAGCCCTCGATTTGTCTCTGTTCTCTTCCTGCTGCTTCAATCTGGGCGGCTCGGATTTGTTCTGATGGTAGATTGCCTTCTTGTAATAGTCGTCTCGAAACGGATTCTCTGATTCATCTGCATACGCATTTCTGCATTCCCGCTTGAAATGACCCTTCTGTTTACACTTAAAACATGTCACCTTTGACTTATCGAACCCCAGCTTTGTAGACGGACCTCCAATTGTCTTCCTCCTGGTAATTTCCATGAAACGCTGAGCACGTCGAACAGCACTTGCCATCGCCCAACGAATATCTATCAGTTCCATTTCCTCCGGGTCTATCTGATCGTAGTCTTCTTTTGTCAGATTTGTGTTCCCGATCTTTCCGGCCACCAAACCTTCATAAGACTCCAACACAGACGCCAAAAAAACCATTTGTTGCTTGGCCGACTCTTCATCAAAGTTCTGTGCGTTCTTCAGATCTATCGCGATGTTGCACGAAAACTTCGCATCAGAACAATTTGCAGGGGACGTAGATCCACTGGGATAACCACTGTGGCTTCCACTGCTTGGACTGCTTTGACTTTCTTTGTTTGCTGAAGAAACATTCTCAGCAGAAAATGCAGTTTTCGGAGAAGTAGCTTTCGGCATCAAGCTTTTTGGATAGTAAAGATCCAAGTTTTGCTGATAGGATGAGTGATTGACTTTGTATGTTTTCTTCAATTCAAGCTCATGACTTTCAAGTCTCTCAATCACAACATCTGGAGTCAAATTTTCAGGAGCAATAGTGTTCTTCAACATCAGTGCGTAGTATCTCCAATCCACTTCATCTGGTAATGAATCAAACAGTTTGTCAACAAGTTCTTCATCAGAATACGTAATCTTATGTCATGCAAGTTCCAGCTTCAGATGACCGAACCTTTCAATCATTTTATAAACCGATTCATTTTTAAGACAACTAAACATGTCAAACTCTTTTCTAAGAAGTTTCGTTTTATTTTTTACAATCTCTTTGCTACCAAGACACTTCTTTTCAAGTTTTTCCCACAAATCTTTAGCATTGGAGTAATCTATCAGCGAAATGATATCTTCTCGCACCGATTGAAACAATAATGCCACACACTTTTGCTCTGCCACAAAGGATTCAATTTCGTCAGCTGATGATAAAGTTTCTCCACTTTTGTCTCCATGAACATATCCATTTTTCAAACTCTTCCAACTTGCAAACGCGAAAGCCATCAACCAATCCTCAAATTTTCTCGACCAACGGCTATATTCCTCGATTGCCATAAGCTTCGGAGGTTTGTTGAATGTACCGAATGCACTCTCAGACTCCCAAGCTTCCTTCTTTTTCTCCTTTGATTGATTCTCATTTGTATTGTTCGAAGATGTATCGTTGTTTCCCGAACTACCCGTGAATGCATACATGTCGCTGAACGGATTCATGAAAATATCATCCATTTTGATCGTACCTACAAAATCAACCAACACTTAGAAAAATTTTCGAGTTTTTTGAAAAACAGAACCACAAAAGCGGACCAATCTGTACACGTGACAGATAAGCGAACCAAACAGGTTCACATAAGCGAACCAGCAATGTCTGTTCGAGCGGACCAGACACCAGAAATTGTACTAAAAGCGAACCCAACTAAGTCCGTACGAGCGAACCAGAATTCTACGTTCGAGCGGACCAGAAAGTGTCCGTTCGAGCGAACCAATATGTAAAAGTGTCTGAAAAAGCGAACCAAAACAGGTATTTCGAGCGAACCAGAACTGTACGAAAAAGCGGACCACCTTGTTCGAAAACACGAACCACTGTTTTTAGCCTGTTTTAACCATTTTTAGTCCGAATTTCACTCTAAAACTTTCTAGGGTTTGTTATTAGTGTGTTTTACACGTTATACTCAAATTTCAGACAATTTCGACCGTAGGAACCACTAAAAACCGAAAAAGTATGAGAGAAAGTGAGTAGAAAAGAGAGATTTATGCAGATATAAGCTGTAGTAGTATGAACTCCTCGTCCTGAGCTCTGATACCACTTGTTGGACCGTTCTTTGACCTGAAAAGTCAGTCAGAGTAGCTCATCCTCACATATAAAGGCGGAATCAGAATATGCAAGGTTACAACAGCTTGTCCTATTAAGTTCCTTTGCTTTTATTGCTTTTCTACTGAAATTTTGACAGAGTTTCGCTCCAGCATACACACATCCGTTCTATGGACCGCTCAGCCGATTCTTCTATTTATAGACATGTGGGTTCGCTCATATGACATGCCATATGAGCGGACCTGCTACAAAGTGACACATAAGCGGACCAGCTAAGACCAAATGAGCGAACCACTATGCTCAATGACAAATAAGCGAACCTAACTCTATTTTACATAATATTTACAGTTTGACCCCCTGTTGACCAATCTTGACTTCAGACTTTTTGTAGACGCAGTCAACAGACATTCCGTGCATCAACAAAAATCAACAAGATGAACGTGCAGTGTACATTTCTCCGAGTTGTGATTGAAGAAAATGTGTTTGTTGAACAATCCAACCAGGCATCGGCGTGGATTGAACAACCGCACACTACTTCTAAAAGAGAAAGACAAAGTCCTTCGCTGGTGCAATTGGAAGACCAGCCGGACCTGGAGGTTTCTGATCTTGTTGCTGTGTAGAGCTATCTCGGATTAATTGAAGTAGCTGCAAATTCGACCTTGAAATCCACACCGGGTGGATATCTAGTTTGGGAGAGTGCTCAGATTCCTTGCAATGCACGGAGCAGTTGCAGAATACGGTTTTGAATTTCTAATCTCTCCTATGCTTGTCGATATTTAAGCTGCTTTATGAATTATTATCATCTCGTATAGCACTCTTTGGCCTGACACGTTGAACTCAAATATCACCTCACACGTGATTGTTTCACTATGAAACTCGTCAATGTTGTCATGGTCCGCACCGCTTACCGACATGCCAACTGATTTTCCAAAATTCGATAAATCATTTCTGATTCAAAATTAATTTTGGTAAACGGCATTGAGGTAAAACATGAGTAAACCAACATCGGAAAATCATTTTTGTAAATATCTTTGTGTCTTTTAAATTTATCTTAGTTTGTTGATTTTAGGGGGAGTAAATCCAAATTTGAAAATCCAAAAACATTGAAAAATTTCAAAAACACAAAAACAATAGAAAAACAAAAATGAGTTTCCTGGCGAGCAAAAGAGAATATGATAGTACATCAGTGGTCTGTCCAAACCTCTTTAAACCTTAAATGAAAAATACGATAAGCAGCTCTATATAAGATGTATCGGTAGGCTCACAATCATTTTAAAGTGTGCAGGGTGATATAAATCCTAAATCGACTGAAGACCAGGTGGGAACCATTCATTGGCATATGGTCTTAGTACCGAAATTTCGTTTCAGAGATTGCCGAGGTTCTAAGATATTCGGTCTTTATGCTGCTTATCATCTGGGTATCATGGTTGTATCTTTTACCGAAAAATAACGGGGACGCAAGTCTAGATCTTCCATGATACCATACATACGTGTACATTCTGCATACGACCTCAATAAGTGATAAACAATCACATGTCCAAACAAATAAGTGATAAAATATCACATTTATCCGGGAGTCAAGTTCGTCTCTCTGCTGTACGAAAGTACTGACCTGTTCACGGACTTATTCCTGTGCCCTCATGCATTGAAAATCAAGTTCCTCATCAATAAGTGATTCTATCACATAGGGCTTGTTTTCAAATCAAAATAAGTGAGTTTCTCACATCATATACGATCAAACAGATGATAATCGGTATACTCACCGGTAAGATGAACCCTCGTGCATACCTTGATACGGGAATGTGTCGTGTGTGGATGAACACCAGTCAGTAAGTATAAATCATACCTTAACGTATCCCCTAAACATGATTATATCTGATAAGCTGAGCTTAAGTGGACAACAATACTGATAATTGTTATATGATGCTTATCTTAATGTTAACTAATTGAACAACAAGAGCGTTTTGGCGTGACCGTACACTGATATGATTCTCTTACCCTCGAAACTCACAAAAAGAATGTCTGTATATATTTATTTACTGCTTTCTGTCTTTACATTTGAAATATTCAAAAATTCCAAAAAGATTTTAGGTGTGTTTTAATATAAACTTTATAAAATCCAAAAAGATTTTACTTCTGTCTTATTTTCGATTGTACGATGTTGGATCTCGAGTCTTCGTTGCCTAAAACCTGATTGAAAACCAAATTGACTAAATCTTCATAAACGGTCAAAATTTGCAAGTTTTGAAAGTTAAAAACTAAAATTGACAAATTTGTTAAACTTTCAAACTGTCGGACAGTAGTTGATTGGAATATGGTCATACGTGTGTCGTTTGTTTATACTAACTATATTCCAAGCAATTGTTCTCATTACGCGTTTAGATTTCTTGCATGTGCAGATGCTCAAGGCTAGGAGAACATGGTCGATGACAAGCTTCGGAATGAAGACACGACGTGAAGGCACTCAAATGATAAAGATGATCGAGTTGCCGCCGACCATCATCAACACCACAAGGATCTCAAGTACTAAAGATCAAGTCATTCACGAGCATAACTCAAGGGGGAGCTTATGTTAAGGGGGAGTTTGTCAACACACTTCCTACATGAAACGGGGAGTTTGTTGATACACTTTCTGCTTTCAAGACGTGAAGACTTTGAAGATCCTCCGACATAGAAGACATGAAAGGCGAATCTCGAGAGTAGCGTCCAAGGGGGAGTTTGTTGATACATATGTGTGGACGCGACTCAGTTCGTTTTGACAAGGATTCGGCTCAAATCTAACGCTACGACATTCCTCCGTCGTGCGTTCGAAAGTTCAATACATGAAGATTAGAGCCAAACTTTGAACTGATCAAGATAGCGGATCTGGGCTGAAAACAACACGGCGAAACACTCAACTGGGCCTCAATGTCTTGGGCCAAAGCCCATGTCGGCGAAACAAAAGGAGGTCGACGAAACAAGACTTGTTTCGTCGACTTGATTCCTTTCGTCGAATGATATTTTGTTTCGTCGAGCTAAATTCTGTTTCGCCAAGAACTGATCCGTTTCGTGGTGCTGGTGCTATATATAGAGACACAAGAGAGAGAACAGAGAGGACACTGAACACACACACACACTCACACACACGAGAGAGAGAGAGTTTACAGAGCACATTTGTAAACATTGCATTGTAACAGATTTTCAAGTATTAATACATTGGTGTTAATCGTTGAGTCTCGTGTCTATCATTTACGTGTTCGATCTCGGTTTGCTATCTCGGTTGGATTCCGCACAATTGGGTTAGTTTGTATACAAGGATTAGGCGACTAGATCCTCCCCTAGCCGGACCTACAGAACTAAACAAAAAGTCCATTATATTTCATTTCATTTCATGTGCGCCTTGCATTTCAATGGATAATAGAATGAGCAAAGAAATTAAAATAATTCATTACCAGAAGTGCTTCCAAGCTATTGGTTTATACCTTGCTGGTATGCTTCAAAAGGCTTATAATCTCAGCTCTCTGCTTAATGATGTAGCCTTTACCTTTGGCATAAACCGTAAAATCAGGTTGGTCAAGCAAAAGTAGTGTTTCCTTGTAGGAATGCACATAAAATGAACCTGTTCCATTAAACCCAAGATTACTGATGTGTTTTGATTTGGGTTCATAAATGGCAAGCAATGACGGGACAAAACGCGGGTCAGCATCATTATCTACAATTTCAATTACAGGTTCACCACTTTTCCTAAATTCTAGTACACTTAGTAGCGTTGCATCTGGTGAGTAAATAGTGAATAGCTTTGTAAACGACTTCGATGCACCATCCTTCATTGACCAAACATAACAAACATTCTCTTCCGTATTTTGATCAAGCACAACAAGAGACTCCCTTAGATTAGAGATGTTCAAATAATCAATAGACCCCTCATATACTAAACTCTCCGGTAGGCTTACTTCTGCAAACTCTTCCCTTGTCATATGAAATGAAATAATCAGATTATAAGCGTCAAATCCAGGATCTATAGTACTCCTATCAGTAGCAAGCCAATAACAGAACCCATCTACAACAACCTGCGAACAACAACTGAACTGAAATGATTTACGAGGGAGATTGGTGCTATATGGACTTCTCCAAGCCCCTGAGGTTAACGTAAAAACCTCAACCTGCCAAGGGATGAGAGTTACACTTTCCGTATCACTCCACGTATTAATTTCTGTGATCTTGACAATCTTAGGGTCATTAGTCTCTGGACAAACCCCAAAACCTGTAAAGGTTGTGTATATTTCCACATCTAGCATATTAGGCACAACAACAACAATAGCTTTTCTAATTGAAATATTCCAAATAACAGCCATTCTGGTTCCAAGACCATATCTGTCATCGCCATAAAAACAGCGCAAACACAACAAGCCATGAGAGCTGCCAGTTATTATAGAATCTCTAAGCCAGTTAATCAACAGGGGAGGAGTGAGGGAAACTCTCTGGTTGTTGGGTAAAGTATGATCATCGACAACTGAGAATATGTTGGCGGAGAAATACGTCGACGATCATACCTCACGAGTAGATGTTGCAGCTGTGGGTGTGGGGCGCTGTAATCTGCAATAAAAGCACTACTGCTAATGAGAGACTTCCTGGCTTTGGAGACCAATCGGAATTGGATCAATGATTTGATAGGAAGCCTTTTGATGATTTCCTCTTGAATTTCGAAAGGCACATTGTCTGACATTTTGATTTCGATTATGGAAGAAGGTATGAATTTCTAGGGTTTATACAACCAGAGAGCCTCTGGTGGAGCGATAACTTGGTTCAAGTTGGGCCTGTTTGGATTTATCTGGCAGAAGGTGCTGGTGACCGGCCCGTCACTAATTTTAGGGAAAACCGCTTCCTGAAGGTCCACTGTGCTAAAACCCTTGACTCATGCATGACTTTTTGTTACTAATGAAACTCCGACTAGTGACATCCGCTAGAGAAAGTTATCAGGATAACGCTAGATCACTACCCCTTGGTCTAGTTTACCGGTTTTATTTTACTTTTTTTTGTTAACACTCTATAAAACATTGATAATCCAAACACATTCAGGCACTAGTAACATACTTCTTGACCCTAACCATTATAACCAATATAAGGAGTCTATACCGCCAAATCCAATAGAGACCGGAAATCCATAATTGCCAATAGAGATCATGATATGGATCATCATGTCAACCTCATCAAATTAAGTGTTTTCCCTTTTCCAAATTGGAACAACATAGAAGACAAAAGCTTTATCATTGAGCTTAGTAATTGTCTCATTTCATAAGCTCATTACCGCCCACTAGCTATTCTTCCCGTTACAATTATGACTACTCCTATGACCTACCATATATAGAGTTACAGGTGCACAAATTCGGTTTTTTTTAATAACCAGTTTCGGGTATTGAGAGAATTTGGGTATGATTCGGGTATGGGCAATGAGGAGAAAAACTATACTCTATGTACCCGGGTAGGATGTGATCGGGTTCGGGTATAACCGTGTATTGGAACCAGGTATGGTCCGGGTGTTAGTACCCGGTTTAAAAAATAAGGTTTTTTATTATTTTACACAGAAATCAATTCGTTTAAAAATTAAATTTGGTTTGTAATTTGTAAACACAATTAACGTAAATTACAATAACATTAATTCACTCACATACAAATTATTTGCATTATAATATGTATTTTTAAAAAACTTAATGTATAAGTATAGGGTATAACCAGTTCATGTTTATAGGGCATGCTAAAGATATATTCAACATGAATACATCAGAATGTCTCAGCAGTCTATGCTCTATCAACATGAATAGGAGCAAGGTTTTATTTTTCGTTTGGAAGCTCACTCTTGGATGTATTGCTGCCAAATCTGTCCTTGCTCATTGGGGAGTTCCTATCACAGATACAAGGTGCAGAATTTGTGGATACGGGGAAGAGATTGTTCAACATCTTGCAGCCTCTTGTGTTCTGGTTAGAGCGGTCTGGTGGCACGTTTGCTTATGGGTCAAAATATCGGTCTTTACCCGGCCCTTGTCTACTCGAGATCTGATGGAAGGATTAAAATATATGAGGGGATCAACTGCATGGAAGAAGACTTTAGAAGTTATTTTTCATGCCACTTTTTGGAGCATATGGAAGGCTCGTAACGCGTTGATCTTCGACGGCATACACTTTAACGTCATCAAAGTAGTGCAGGCAGTTAAAGAAGACTTGTATATGTGGATCAAATTTAGATCCAAATACGGCGGGTTAGTTCGGGAGAGATGGCGAGACTTTAACATCCATGATATCATTTTCTAAATTTTGTTTATTGCTTTTCGGGGCTCCCAGGTTCTTGTTGGCCCCTTTCTTTCTATTTTATGTCTTGAATAAAATAGCCGTCGAGCGAAAAACCAGTTCCTACAAGTGGTAAAATCAACTAAACTTATTTTCCGGAAAAATCATTTTGATTAAAACAAACTTAAGTGTTTTGAAATCTAAATGAGAAAATAGTTTGTTGATAGGGGGAGTTCTGATTGTTTATGCCAAGAGGATGGCGGATTGAGGTGATTTGATATCAGTTGTCAACTTACTTGTATAGTTTGTTTTCAAATTTCTTTAAATGTGTTTGTATTTTAGGGGGAGTAAGAAAATTTCAGAAAATCCAAAAACATTAGAAAATTTGAAAAAGCCAAAAACATGATAAAATCAAAAATGAGTTTTGGTGTATAAAAGAGGAAATAATAGTACATCAGTGGACTGTCACAACATGCTAAAGAATTGGAAAGTAAAATGTGATAAACAATCTCACTGTGGATATGCCAGTAGGTTTTTGCACATTTAGTAAATTGTGACGAGATATAAACCTAAAATTCAAACTTGCTTATATCGTGGGGAACAACTTCTTGGATATATGGGTAACCCCCGAAATCTTGTTTGAAAGGTCCCTCTTTCTGAGATACTAGGTCTTTATACTCAGTGATATCTGGGGTATTATCCCGGGACTTCTGCTGAATAGAAATTCTGACCTAGTCCCCGTATAATACTTTACGCATTGCTTGAAATAGAGCCTGCCCTCAGCATAAAAAATGATGAAACATTGAAAAATGCTAATCATGTGCGGTTGAAGAAAAGATCCTCTAAAGGGGACACACCAAAAGTCGAACCGTCATCTCTCTGCTGAACGAAGTTCTGACCTGAGCTTTCACGGTTTCGCATCTAACCCCTTACAGATATCATCTAGGTATACTCACCTGTAAGACTGAATATTGGGATCCGGATACGGGAGTATATTCAAGTAGTGGGACACGCGGATAAGTTTAAGTGCTTAAGACATTAATATCGTATCTCGGAACAATTGAACTTTGTGTGAAAATTTAAGTGGACCAGTATACTGACAATCTAGGTGAATTGTTTAGAACTTAAAATGAAATGAAGCTTAACGGTATTGGTGATTTGTCTCATAAACTGATATGATCCTCTTACACAAACTCACAAAAATAGTGTCTGTAAATATTTCTTTACTGCATTTCATATAAAAATCCAAAAAGATTTTTTGTGTGTTTTAGCATAAATTTTGAAAAATACAAAGAGATTTTCGACAACTGGTGTTGGAAAGCTGATTTTCAAAATTCCAAGTGCTAAACATGATGACCATTTTGTGAGGGGGAGTATGTTTTTAAACAAATGTGTTTTAAACAAATCTTCAAATGGTTCATCAGGATTATCTTTGATAAATCATTCTGGTTAATATTTGAGGGAGAGTCTGAGTTGGTGCATACATCTTTATTCTAAATTGTAAAATTTACTTTGAGGTAGAGATTGTGCAGATAACCTGAGTTGGATGAGAGCCAGGACACGATCTTGGAAAAACCTCTTGAAGAGCCAGGTTCCGATACCTGAGAACTCTAAATGTAGAATGTGCGCCAGATTACGATCCTGAAGCAGATGATGCTGATGAACTTAAGGAATTCCAGCACATTGTTAGGGGGAGTCTGTTGATGTTGATTGGAAAGAAAAGCCCAAAGACTGATAAAGATTGAAGATGAGAAGACTCGACATGAAAGACTCGTCAACATCTGAGGGGGGGTCTGTTAGTGCATACATCTGTCGACTTCGTCTTGTATCGAGTCTTGTACTAGGATTGTTAGATCAGGGCACGTTATACGAGAAAATAGGTTTAGGCATGTTTAAATGTGATTTCGCTTGAGTGGGTGTTATTCCGCTTGAAATGACATTGGTCAGTTTCAAGCGGAATCAGCAACTTTCTTATTCCGCTTGAACCATTTCAAGCGGAATCAGGCCACTATATATATGTTCAAGCGAGATCATTTGTATCTTTTGTGAACTTGGATACCGAGGTGTTGCCGGTTTTCCTTTTGCGTGTAATCTGTTATATATCAATCAGAAGGGTGTTTAAAGTGAAGAACAAGCTGTTTCTAAGTCAGTTTCTTAGTTTCCGCCTCTGAAACTGATCAAAACTCCTCTGATCGACTCGTTCGGGTCCGTACACGATCCTACAAATATGCTAAATGACGTCGGCGTAATTGATAACATCATTCTCTATTTTGACCCAACAGTATATACTTGGAGATAGAGAACACGTTGAACCCGTTGGGTGAACATTAACCGGAGAAATTTTGAGGTCGTGGAAATTGAAATGCGTGTTGTCGGATAGCTGGTCAACTTTTTCAGTTAAAGACAAATATACCCTCATACCCTCATGTGCCTTGGACATAAGATAAAAAGACAAATATACCCTCATGTGCCTTGCACATGATCTGACTTAGTAGAAAAAAAATAACTGGGTTAGGGCTAAAGGACATAACGTGCAAGATTTTACAACATAAAGGATAAAACTCGTCAATTTAAAAGATAAAGGACACAGCCTGAAATTCACTATAAAGATAAAGGACAAAATTTGAAGTTTCTTTCATTTCTTCTAGATATTCGTAAATTGAAAAATCTGTATTTTTTTTGTTGAATGAGATAAAATGTTTAAATTCAATTATACATGTCCGTTTATTTATAAATATAAGAAACTGGTGTAAGCATTTCGTTAATAAAATAGAAAACCGATGTGACATGTCTTTATGAACATGCCTCTGGTCTAATGATAATTAAATGTAAAAAAAAAGTACAATCATATATATATCAAACATATGATACTCAAAATGTTTCTTATCAACTGAGATATTTTTACTGCTTTACTACAATTTGGAAGTTTGAATGGTTACAAATAGAGGTTGCATATAGATTCAAGAAGTAGAGACAATTATTAAATGGCCACTGAATCTGGGAGGGTATGTATTCTGTTTGGGTTGTGTCAAACTGTCAACACTGGTAGATGTACAGTCTGGAACGAATCTAGAAAAAAAGCAAGGAATTTTTCTATTTAGCCAAGATGGTGACTGTCACACCCCCAAAATCCACACGCGGAGTACCACCGCTTGGAGGCGTGACATGACCAGGATCAAGCCACCAATCATATTGAACATTTCAAGTATTAAATAAAATCCAACCCATCAATATAAAAGGTGATCAAAAACCAAACATAGTTAATGTATTCAGCGGAAGCATAATTGTAAAAAAATCCAACATAAGTAATAAGTTCACAAAGTGTAAATGTTTAACATGGAGCTCAACAGTCCATGTGCCCACAACGATCGCGCCTCCCGTGCAAGCTCCATGAGTACCTATGGTCCTGCAAGGCATGTAACAGAGAGTCAACAACTAGTTGAGCGAGTTCACAGAAGAATGTTCAGTTAATGAATTCGTTATTCACAAATAGTAAGTTCGTTGCATCACCATGCATAATTAACTAAGCCTGTTGTATGTTCAGTTAGTGGGGGCTTCCCATGTCATATGCACTAGACTAGTTGTACCAGTATGAGTTTACGTAGGTTTTACGTAAGTGTTCTTCTCAATCCGAGAACAGAGGTACGTACGAGGTTTACGTAGGTTTTACGTAAGTGCCCTTCTTATCCCGAGGACAGTGGTACGCGTGAGATTTACGTAGGCTTTACGTAAGTGCCCTTCACAACCTGAGGACAGTAGTATGCTTAAGTTTACGTAGGTTTTACGTAAGTGCCCTTCACAACCCGAGGACAGTGGTAGTAGTCTAGTTGTGGCGAACGTACAAGTCTATCATATCTATCAATACCATTCCATCAATACCATTCCCAACCCAATGGGAATCCCATGCCTTGGAAGTGTGAACTCACCTTGGTTTGCTCGGTATGCTAAAGTATGTACTCGCAGTTAATCAATCAAGTCGTAAAGTACGCACGTGTACAGAATCAGTTTATATTCACGAAGTTCACTTTTAAGTATATTCATAGTGGATACTGAAGCAATGAATCACCGAGTAACACAGAGCACGTATTCAAACTCATACAAGTCATGCACAGCATTTAACGGCAGTTAGTTAATCCAGTTAACTCTTAACAGAAATAATTAAGTTTACTGTGCTGTTTTTTCCCGTCCGGCGAAACACCCCTGTTTTGCCGTGAATCCCCTTCGGCGAAACACCCTTGTTTCGTCGTATTTACCCTTGGCGAAACACATCTGTTTCGCCGTATTCGTTTCGTCATACATGGTTCGGCGAAAGGCATCCGTTTCGCCATTTCTGATTCGTCATGGCTACCCTCGGCGAAACACATCTGTTTCGTCGTGTCTGTTTCGCCGAGAGCAGTGTTTCGTCCAGAATGTCTGTTACGTCGATCAGTTGACATCATTCAACCATTACACAATGTTACAGGAAACCCTAATCATCTACAGCCGTTTCATACTATCATCAAGGATCATCATACAATAATTAATCATACAGAAATTCATACGGCATTCAGCAATCATCGATATTCATTGATAACATAACATAATCATGTGATACCTTAGGCAATCTACGCATATGTTGGCCATTACACGAGGGCATATTCACAGATTCAATATTATCAACATACAAATCTGATCATCATCAACAAACAATCCAAATCTCGATACACGGAAATTGTAACCGATTAAATCATACATAACGGAACCAAAATCATCATACTCATATACTCATATCCGTTCCAGAAATCAAGCATAAACACAAACATGTATCGAGTAATCAAAGCATCATGAAACCGATTTAACGAACACGTACTAACCGAGATAGATGGAATGATGGGTTGATCGCTAAAAGGACTTGGGAGGACAAACACGGCTGCCATCGCACCAGGGGAAAGGTTCTAGGGTTTCTGATTGCTAAAGGTGTGAAATAGAGAGTTGGTTCACGTTATAAAACACGAATTGACATAATGGGCCCGTAATGGGCCTCGGCGAATCGCTAGGCCGGCGAAACGCTCGTTTCGTCGAGATAGAGATGACGAAACACTCTCCGTTTCGTCAACCGTTTTGTCAAAATGGTTTAAGGCGAAACACATCTGTTTCGTCGAGTTGGCTGATGGCGAAACACACTTGTTTCGCCGGGTTGCTCAAGTCTTAAACAATATACAAGTATTCATGTTATAACACCAAACACATAAACATGCAACAATCACAATACGCTTTAGCATATCTCAACGTATACAGTTACAAAACAAACAAGTCTGTACGTAATCAGTTAAACAGTTAATCGTGCAATAAATGCGAGAGTGGAAACTCGGGAACTCGAGTTGTCACATTATCCCCAACTTGAAAGAAATTTCGTCCCGAAATTTAGCATGCGGTTACTGAGGAAGCTAGGTAAGTTGTATCGTTTACTGGTTTTCCTGGGGTGTCACATCATCCCCCCGTTGATTTGGAATTTCGTCCCAAAATTCTGTAGTAGCTTCAGCCTCAGTAGTAGTTGCATTGTTTACGAACAACTGGGGATACTTGAGTTTCATTTGGTCTTCTCGTTCCCAGGTGAACTCTGGGCCACGACGGGAGTTCCAACGAACTCGAACAAGAGGTATTCTAGTGTGTTTGAGGACCTTAACATCCCGGTCCGTGATTTCAACTAGTTCCTCGACGAATCGCAACTGTTCGTCGATAGTGAGCTCCTTCAAAGGAACTATGAGGGTCTCATCTGACAGACACTTTTTCAGATTTGACACGTGGAAAACGTTGTGAACTGCACCGAGTTCTGCTGGTAGGTTCAGTCTGTAGGCCACTTTGCCTATTCTTTCTATGATTTCGAACAGTCCGACATACCGCGGATTGAGTTTGCCTCGTTTACCAAAACGAAATACACCATTCCAGGGTGAGACTTTGAGTAGCACTCGATCCCCAACCTGGAACTCGAGTGGTTTCCTGCGCTTATCAGCGTAGCTTTTCTGACGGTCACGAGCTGCCGCCATGCGTAGTCGTATCTGTGCAATCCGTTCTGTAGCATCAACTACGAGTTCTGGACCTGTGATTTGACTATCGTCCACCTCTTCCCAACAGAGAGGTGGCCGGCATTTACGTCCGTACAATGCCTCGAATGGAGCGGCTTGAATGCTGGTGTGGTAACTGTTATTGTACGAGAACTCCACTAACGGAAGATGCTTTTCCCAGCTGTTGCCGAAGTCAATAACCCATGCCCAAAGCATGTCTTCTAGAGTCTAGATAGTGCGCTTAGACTGCCCATCCGTCTGAGGGTGATAGGCTGTGCTCATGTCTAATCAAGAGCTAAAAGATTTGTGCATTGCTTGCCATAGTTCTGAAGTGAATCGTGCATCACGATCCGAAATAATAGAGGTTGGCACCCCATGCCTTGAAACAACTTCTTCCAAGTAAATGTCTGCTAAAGTAGAGAATTTTTCTATTTCTTTGATAGCCAAGAAGTGAGCAGACTTTGTGAGTCGATCCATGATCACCCAAATAGTATCGTTCCCGCGCTGGGATCTAGGTAGGCCAGTAACAAAATCCATGGAAATTTCCTCCCATTTCCATTGTGGTATCTTTGGTTGCTGGAGTAGGCCTGATGGTTTCTGATATTCCGTCTTGACTCTCGCACAAGTCAAACATTTGCTAATGTAAGTTGCTATGTGGGCTTTCATGCTAGGCCACCAATATGTAGTTCTGAGATCGTGGTACATTTTATCCGAACCTGGATGTACCGAGTAGCGAGACTTATGTGCTTCGTCCATTACTAGCTCGCGTAAGTTGCCATAAAGTGGGACCCAAATACGCCCCGTTACATAATAGGCGCCGTCTTCCCTTTGTTCTAATCGTTGCCTTGAGCCGCATAAGGCTTCAGCCCTGACGTTTTCTGGTTTCAATGCTTCTACCTGAGCATCTCGTATCTGTGCAGGAAGACTAGACTGAATAGTAAGCTGTAATGCTCGCACGCGTCTAGGTACAGTATCCTTTCGACTGGGAGCGTCAGCCACAACATTGGCTTTGCCCGGATGGTACTTGATGGCACATTTGTAATCATTAAGTAGCTCAACCCATCGACGTTGACGCATGTTCAATTCCTTCTGCTTGAAGATATGCTCGAGACTCCTGTGATCGGTGTAGATAGTGCACTTGGTACCATACAGGTAATGTCGCCATATCTTAAGCGCGAAAACAACAGTTCCCAACTCTAAATCGTGTGTGGTGTAGTTCCGTTCGTGAACCTTAAGTTGGCGTGAAGCATAAGCAATGACCTTATCGCGCTGCATTAACACACATCCAAGACCCTGAATGGATGCGTCGCAATAAACCACGAAATCGTCCGTGCCCTCTGGCAATGAGAGAATAGGTGCACTGCAGAGTCTATCCTTCAAGTGCTGAAAAGTTGTTTCCTGTGTATTACCCCAACGATAAGTAACACCTTTCTGTGTCAGTAGTGTAAGCGGCTGTGCAATCTTTGAGAAGTCTTTGATAAACCGTCTGTAATAACCCGCCAAACCCAAGAATTGGCGTATTTCCGTTGGTGTACGTGGTGCAGGCCAGTTCCTGATCGAGTCTACCTTGGATGGATCAACATGAATCCCATCCTTGTTTACCACATGGCCTAGAAAGTGGACTTCACGAAGCCAAAAGTCGCATTTTGAGAACTTGGCGTACAGCTGTTCTGATCGAAGGAGTTCCAAAATAAGTCGTAAATGCTGCTCGTGTTCCTCCTGACTCTTGGAGTAGATCAGAATGTCGTCGATGAAAACAATCACAAATTTGTCTAGATAGGGCTTGCACACTCTGTTCATAAGATCCATGAAGACTGCCGGTGCGTTTGTTAATCCGAATGGCATAACTAGAAACTCATAGTGGCCGTAGCGAGTTCTGAATGCTGTTTTGGAGACGTCCTCATCCCGGACTCTCAGTTGATGGTAACCTGACCTCAGATCAATTTTCGAGTAGTAGCTCGAGCCTTGCAACTGGTCGAACAAGTCATCAATACGTGGAAGAGGATAGCGATTCTTCACAGTCACCTTGTTTAGTTCACGGTAGTCAATGCACATCCTGAAGTTACCGTCTTTCTTTTTCACAAATAATACTGGAGCTCCCAAGGCGAAGAGCTAGGACGAATAAAGCCCTTATCCAAGAGCTCTTGCAATTGTTTAGACAGTTCTTCCAATTTAGTTGGAGCTAATCGATACGGTGCGCAAGCTATGGGTGCTCCTCCTGGAGCTAGTTCAATCTGGAATTCGACCTGGCGATGAGGCGGTAGTCCAGGTAAATCTTCGGGAAATACTTGAGGAAAATCGCGTACAACTGGGATATCCTCTAATCTCTTCTCTTTCACTTACGCATCTGTAACAAGTGCCAAAATGGCAGTGTGGCCCTTTCGCAAACATTTCTGAGCCTTCAGGAAGGAGATGATGCCAACCACGGCACCACTCTTGTCGCCTTGAACTTCGAGAGGTTCTTTACCAGAACGGGGAATACGAACAATCTTCTCCTTGCATTAGATCTCTGCTTGCTGTTGGGATAACCAATCCATACCAATAACGATGTCGAAACTACCCAGAACTATAGGGATAAGATCGATAGAAAAGTTCTGACCAGCTAAGACGATGTTACAACCCCTGACTACGTGTGTGGCCTCTATACTTTTACCATTGGCTAACTCTACGACATGTTTGGTGTTTAAGGGTGTTGGTGTACGTTTTAACATTTGACTAACTTTTAGAGACACATACCTGGTATCCGCACCCGAATCAAACAAAACAGTAACATAAAAGTCGTCAAGAAGAAACTTACCCATCACTACGTTAGGATCATTCCTGGCATCACCCTGCCCCAGCACAAATGCACGACCCCTAGCGCCGTTGTTCCCATCATTGTTATTTCCCCTGTTGTTGTTCCCATTGCCTTGATTATTGTTGTTGTTGTTCTGGTTTCGGTTTAACTGGGGGCAGTGTCTCTTGAAGTGACCTTCAGCGCCACAATGAAAACATCCTTTGTTGCCCCGTTGCTGATTTTGCGGTGTTTGCTGCTGCTGTTGGCGATCCTGAGTTACAGGCCGTGGGCTCCTAAAATCCTTGGCCTCATGACCCATCTTGAGACACCTCTAACAACGACCCTTGTTGCACTGGCCACTGTGGTGTCTGTTACAATTGTTGCACCTTGGGTGATTTCCTCGATATCTTCCCTGCCCGTGACTACCAGAAGACTGCTGACCAGGACTCTGGTAGTTGTCAATCTTTCACTGCTGTACCTGAGACTGAACCGTAGCTGAACCCTTGCTGGAATCCCCATCCCATTTCCGCTTGTTGTCACTGGGAGTAGCAGGAGTAGTAGAAGTGGTAGCGGTAGTAGTAGCACTGATGCGCTTAGGCAGCCTGTTCTGTTCCACTGCCTGATTCGTGAGGCGATGAGCAAGACGTTGAATATCCTGGATATTATCAAGGTTAGCCGATGTCACATGGCTTTGAATTTCTGGCGCTAGCCCCTTGAGATACAACTCAATGCGCTTGATTGGGGGGTCCACCATAGTTGGACACAAGATGGCCAGCTCGTTTGACCTTTTCGTATAAGCCTCAATCTCTGACCCCGTCATTTTCAAATGAAAGAACTCCACTTCTAACTTGTGGATGTCATCACGTGTGCAGTATTCTCGTTTGATAAGTTCCTTGAAATCATTCCAAGGGGTGGCATTAGCAGCTGCACACCCTAAAATCTGAACTTGCGCATTCCACCAAGTCAGCGCAATGCCTTCTAGAGTACCAGTGGCGTACTTCACCCTGCGAGCCTCAGGGCATTCACACATTTCAAATACGGACTCGAGCTTTTCAAACCAATGGAGGAGTCCAACTGCTCCTTCAGTGCCACTGAACGTGCTAGGACGACAGTCCATGAAATTCTTGAAAGTGCAAATAGGTGGCTGAGCGGGTTGACCTGTTGTGTATAAGAACATGACAAGGTTAAACACAAGAGTTGGTCTAGGAGTGTAGGGTCTAAAGATCCTAGTGTGAGTTACGACTGCAGGGTATACCTCCTGCTTGTGCGGCTGCAAGTGCCGCAGCAACTTGTTCGTTAATGAGAGCCGTCAACTGGGCTTGTGTCATGTTAATGCGTCCAGCCATGATCTTCATAGCAAAGGTAACATAAGTAAGAGAGGTTCGCGAACAGTGCGATGACAGAAGAGAGTAAGCACACAAGTGTTCTCATGCAATAATTGTTATGTTCATCTAAGCATACCATGAGCAAAGTTCTACGTAATCTAGCAAGTAGGCAATAATACATATACCATATCACCTAGAATGTTGAGTCTTGCACGTGGAGCGAGGCGTCGTTGTGGATCGTTTAGCATTGTACAAGTTATAGTCTGGTTTTAATAAAAAACGTTTTCCCCTTATTAAAACCAAGTTCTCTATAACCAATGGCTCTGATACCAATCTGTCACACCCCCAAAATCCACACGCGGAGTACCACCGCTTGGAGGCGTGACATGACCAGTATCAAGCCACCAATCAAATTGAACATTTCAAGTATTAAATAAAATCCAACCCATCAATATAAAAGGTGATCAAAAACCAAACAAAGTTAACGTATTCAGCGGAAGCATAATTGTAAAAAAATCCAACATAAGTAATAAGTTCACAAAGTGTAAATGTTTAACATGGAGCTCAACAGTCCATGTGCCCACAACGATCGCGCCTCCCGTGCAAGCTCCATGAGTACCTATGGTCCTGCAAGGCATGTAACAGAGAGTCAACAACTAGTTGAGCGAGTTCACAGAAGAGTGTTCAGTTAATGAATTCGTTATTCACAAATAGTAAGTTCGTTGCATTACCATGCGTAATTAACTAAGCCTGTTGTATGTTCAGTTAGTGGGGGCTTCCCATGTCATATGCACTAGACTAGTTGTACCAGTATGAGTTTACGTAGGTTTTACGTAAGTGTTCTTCTCAATCCGAGAACATAGGTACGTACGAGGTTTACGTAGGTTTTACGTAAGTGCCCTTCTTATCCCGAGGACAGTGGTACGCGTGAGATTTACGTAGGCTTTACGTAAGTGCCCTTCACAACCCGAGGACAGTAGTATGCTTAAGTTTACGTAGGTTTTACGTAAGTGCCCTTCACAACCCGAGGACAGTGGTAGTAGTCTAGTTGTGGCGAACGTACAAGTCTATCATATCTATCAATACCATTCCATCAATACCATTCCCAACCCAATGGGAATCCCATGCCTTGGAAGTGTGAACTCACCTTGGTTTGCTCGGTATGCTAAAGTATGTACTCGCAGTTAATCAATCAAGTCGTAAAGTACGCACGTGTACAGAATCAGTTTATATTCACGAAGTTCACTTTTAAGTATATTCATAGTGGATACTGAAGCAATGAATCACCGAGTAACACAGAGCACGTATTCAAACTCATACAAGTCATGCATAGCATTTAACGGCAGTTAGTTAATCCAGTTAACTCTTAACAGAAATAATTAAGTTTACTGTGCTGTTTTTCCCGTCCGGCGAAACACCCCTGTTTTGCCGTGAATCCCCTTCGGCGAAACACCCTTGTTTCGTCGTATTTACCCTTGGCGAAACACATCTGTTTCGCCGTATTCGTTTCGTCATACATGGTTCGGCGAAAGGCATCCGTTTCGCCATTTCTGATTCGTCATGGCTACCCTCGGCGAAACACATCTGTTTCGTCGTGTCTGTTTCGCCGAGAGCAGCGTTTCGTCCAGAATGTCTGTTACGTCGATCAGTTGACATCATTCAACCGTTACACAATGTTACAGGAAACCCTAATCATCTACAGCCGTTTCATACTATCATCAAGCATCATCATACAATAATTAATCGTACAGAAATTCATACGGCATTCAGCAATCATCGATATTCATTGATAACATAACATACAAATCTGATCATCATCAACAAACAATCCAAATCTCGATACACGGAAATTGTAACCGATTAAATCATAAATAACGGAACCAAAATCATCATACTCATATACTCATATCCGTTCCAGAAATCAAGCATAAACACAAACATGTATCGAGTAATCAAAGCATCATGAAACCGATTTAACGAACACGTACTAACCGAGATAGATGGAATCATGGGTTGATCGCTAAAAGGACTTGGGAGGACACACACGGCTGCCGTCGCACCAGGGGAAAGGTTCTAGGGTTTCTGATTGCTAAAGGTGTGAAATAGAGAGTTGGTTCACGTTATAAAACACGAATTGACATACTGGGCCCGTAACGGGCCTCGGCGAATCGCTGGGCCGGCGAAACGCTCGTTTCGACGAGATAGAGATGACGAAACACTCTCCGTTTCGTCAACCGTTTCGTCAAAATGGTTTAAGGCGAAACACATCTGTTTCGTCGAGTTGGCTGATGGCGAAACACACTTGTTTCGCCAGGTTGCTCAAGTCTTAAACAATATACAAGTATTCATGTTATAACACCAAACACATAAACATGCAACAATCACAATACGCTTTAGCATATCTCAATGTATACAGTTACAAAACAAACAAGTCTGTACGTAATCAGTTAAACAGTTAATCGTGCAATAAATGCGAGAGTGGAAACTCGGGAACTCGAGTTGTCACATTATCCCCAACTTGAAAGAAATTTCATCCCGAAATTTAGCATGCGGTTACTGAGGAAACTAGGTAAGTTGTATCGTCTACTGGTTTTCCTGGGGTGTCACAGTGACCAACAATCTGCTATTGACTTTAGCCAGTTTAAGACTTATTAAAGTTCCAATTTGGAGAATTATAAGGGGTGTTTTAAATGATTGACATTCTTTACTGTTTGCTTTGTGTGATCTTTAATAGTTTTAGAAATTCTTAACAGCCATGACAGATCCATAGTTGTTAAAAGCCACCGCCTCTTGCGCCTAGGCACATTTTTTAGGCAAGGCGAGGCGAGCCAATTGCGCTTTAATTCTCTAGGTGATGGTTTTTTTTGGATAAAGGGCATAGCCCAGCAAATGTATAACAAACCCAAGAAAAAATTACATCATCATAGGGGCATACCCCCGTAGTCTTCGGGGACCAAAAGTAAGAAACCATCCAGCCCTGTCTCGGGTTACAAAAGAATCTAATACTACAAGTATCTATGCTAACAATACGACACAGCCATATTTGATAACAAAAGTTACATGTACGCCTAATTATATTGCGATACCAATAATAATTCACGATCCATGGAGACGTGATTTTCCACGTAGCAGAGTTGACACAAAGCCTTTTTGTGGATCCAAAATCAGCTGCATGGGTAATACCATAGGATCATAAGGCCTGGATATCAGCCAGGCCCACCAGTTCGACAAATACCCTCTTTGGGCCTTCGAGACGTATAGACTAGCAACCTAAAAATGGGCCTTCAAGGAGCTGCAAGTATGCAAAATTTGGGCCTTCACTCGTTGCTGAACAACCCAAATCTGGGCCTTCCAGAACAGAATAGTCCACCAGCTACAATTAAGGCTCTGGTATACCAAGCTTATACCCCCGACATAAGTCTGAACCGCCTGATTAGAGGTTCAATACTGCAGCAACCAGCTCATCCGAGAATAACAAACCCGGGTCATACAAACCCGGAAGCCCAACTGTGAGAGATTAGTAGCAAACGAGCAAGCCCAGGCGTACCACATCCGAGGATAACAAGTCCAGTGACCCAATTCGGAAACACCAGGAGAATAGCAGCAAAGCCAGAACCAAAACATGGGGCGAAACTTGGAAATGAAGCATGGAGGCCACAGACCTGGAATAAGCGAACCTGAATAAATAGACAAACAACATTGCAGCCTGAACCGTTGATTCTGCAGGTCCTCATAATACCATCAACCATTTTTACCATAATACCCCTGCTGATATTGATTAAATTCTGCATTATAACACTTTGCCACGGATGCCTGCTTCGATATATTTTCCACCCATGATGTTTCCAGCTCTCATAGGTCCAGGATTTGTGACTATACCACCTCCCAAGAGCCCAAAACATCATATTACGGGACAACCACACATACACCAGCCAGTGACCACGGGCATAAAAGGAGTAGTAGCAGTTGATCCAAGCCACAGTACAAAATAACCAGCCTGAACCCAAACACTTTAAGTGATCCCCAAGCCCCATAAAAATTCCCAGGAAGAGATTACGATCAGCCCAGATCTGGTTCCCTTTGATCTGCATGTTATACCTAGGCTTGAAAGACAAACAGTAGTCAGCCAAGACATAAAAACTAGAGCCATTAGCAGCAACAATCCAAACACAGTAGGTCCAAACACGCGTCGGAACTAATGACTTCAGAACACAAGCGCCAGTAAGGACAAACACGGAAAAATTAACCCAGACTGAAATCCCGGAACAAAACAAACTTGTAGAGAACATCCAGTCCACAAACCCGGACCAATACGCTGAGTAAAACCCGGAGCCAATCAAACAAAAGAACCAACTCTGCTCCAATATCTGCAGAACATTAGACCAAAGTTGCGCCTTCGTCTTCAACAATTTACTGGTGTTCAAGGATTTTCTGTGAGCCCCAGTCTTCAGCATCATCTTATAAACATCCACACCCGGCCCAGTGCAAAACAAACTAGTCTGCAGCCTTTTCAACTGCAGATTCCCCATGTTGTGCACCCCGTTACCTCGCCTAACGGACTTCACTTGCAGCAGCAGAAATAGCATGTACATAGCACATTTTTTACCCTTCTCAAGCATGTTATGCGGCGTATAGCGATGTAACCAGTTCCTAGTCTGAACAGAGCGATATGTCATAGGACCAAGAACCTGAGACATCCACGCCAAGAACATATCAGCTGGAAGTTGGAGCAAATGCAGCCCAAATTTCTCATCATAAGTCTTCCTGCGAAACCTGTCCCAACCCAAAATACCCTTATTGCCATAGAAAGACAAAATCCAGTTAGTAGGCCAAAAATAACATTTTAGGGGTTTGGACTTGGGGATTGGGATCAAGTAAAGGTATCAACAAAACGACATCTCCCCAAATCTCTCCAACCTTATGCCTCCCGGGTTTGTGTGCATACCCCTCACACATACAAAACCTAAGCCTCCAGCTGGTCTCCTATTTGTAAAGAAACATAAAGTACAGGGACGGTATAGAATATAAGAACCTAAAGTCCAAATGAATATAGATGGGAAACAAGCCACCAGATAACACCAAGAAAATCTTACAGGTGGTTCTACCCTCCTCCCCCTTATAACTTCATCCCAGCCCTCTAATCCCAGCAGGCCCAGAAAGGAAACGCAATAAGACAAACCAACCCACAACCCAACCACCCGAGAAGAAAAGATGTTGTCATAAAAAACCCAGCCCCCCTTCCCACCCATATAAAAGAACACAGCATATCATGTATCACCAGTGGGGTGGTACAAATAAGGTTTTCCATAAATTGTGTGAAATAATTCTCATTACTACTCCCAGACATGACCCTCCCAAGCATATCGGTAAAAAGATAACAAATCAGCCAATATTCCCACACCAGCCTGCAAGAGAAAACAGATAGCAGATTAACCATTGATAGCTACAGGGGTATGTTTAGAATTTGCCCATTGAACATTATTCAGCTCCCACACACTAGCTGCCTGGAGGGAGGCAGCAGTTTTTTCCAGCTTAAGACCTATAATGTGAAGTTTGACTGAATCTTTGATTAGCTTCAGCACATTGGCCCTAGGCCTGGCTCTATCTTCATGGGTTATGTCGAGTACCCAACCTCCGGATTACGTCGGCTGGATCTTCGCTGACGTTGAGAGCTCCTGTCCTTGCTTGCTACAAAATAATAAACCGTTAGCCTCGCCACGGGGGACCCCGGGAGGGGGATCCGTGACCAAGCTCCGGCGTGAGAATAAGTAAACTTGCCGGATGAGGAAAAGGAACGTTTTCCGATGAAGATATTCACCGGAGAGTTCCTATCTTGGTGTGAATCTAATTAATGTGTTGTGTGTAGTAAATACAAGGAACGTTGGTCGGAGTTAATGAGGGGAATAAATGAGGGTAGTAAATGAGAAGAATGGCCGGAGATTATACCTGTCTTCGCCTTATCCTTGTTCCTTCTTATATAATGGCATGCCCTTATCTCTAAGAGAAATATCCCTCATATTATCTAACGGTAACTATGACGCTTTGGGAAGGTCAGACACGTGTCTGACCCCCAACGGTTGCGATACCCTTCTCCATTAATGCATAGCCGGATAAGTACGATGATGGTGACCGGATGCTTCTCTTATCAGGCATTAAATGAGCCTGCTGCTCCTTAGCTGTTTTCCCGCTCAAAACAGGGAAAGGTCCTTGGTGAGCAAGGGTGGTTTGTTTAATAGACATTTTAGTAATTGGGCTCCCAAAGAGAAAGGCCCAAAGCGGGCAAAGTGGGCTTCCCCACTGGCTCGTCGTCAAGTCATCTTTAGTCCCTGGTTTTGAGACCCGAGGCTCATGATCCGGGGCTGAATCACAACCGCTTAAGAGAGATGGTTTCTCTTTGGGTGGGCCCACTTCTGATCAGTTGCTATTTGCAGTTTTTATGAATCATTGCATCGCCGAATCAACTGTAGCGGGAATTAACTCCCTAGTTGCACGTGCCCGTTTTTAAATTTTTGAGAAGACTGCAGATGTGACAGTTACTTGTACGTCAGCAGTTATCTCTTTAAATACCTCCTTTAATCTCCTCCGGTTTCTCATTCAAACCTCTCAATCTTCTTTCTTTCTCTGCAACTATTCTCCCCATTCACCATTTCTCTTAACCATGAGCCGTGGAGGTCGGTCATCAATAAGGTCTGTTTTAACGATGAAAGATCTGAAAACCTTTGTCGAGGCATACAACATTCCAGATCAGTTTTCCCCTTCTTTACCCGGCCCCAACGAATCGGCAGAATGCACGCCGGATAGGATACCCATCTATACTCTTGCCTTTTCTTCCTGTGGGGTCCGATACCCCCTTTCTGCCTTCAAGATTTCCTTGCTCCGTCATTTTGGCGTGCATTTCTCACAGATTCACCCTTTGGGGTTCATGAGGGTAGTTCATTTTGAACTGTCCTGTGCCGCAATCTCGGGGGAACCCTCTGTCTGCATGTTTTACCGGCTGATTTCCGATGGTGATTGGTTTACATTTGCTAAGCGCCAAAACAATGTTTCGAGACCTTGTTACAGCTTTATGCCGACTTCGACCTACCCAAAGGATTGGAAGTGTAGGTTCATATTCGTTTCTGCGGCTGTGCTACCGGAGTCCCCTGCTCCCAAGGATCTTGACGCTGCTATTGAGGATGTTGTCCCTACCCTTTCTGCGAGTGAGACTGTCCAGTGGAAAAGAATGTGTGATAATCCAACAAGGGCTTTTACCTTTTCGGAGGGGATGCTTGCTATGGGTGGTTTGAGTCCTTCCTACCCAGTTCGTCCAAGAGCCTTCTTTGGCAAGAAAGGTACTTTGTGTTCTGGGTTTGTTTCTTACAGTCATTTTCGTTTTTCTTTCATGCTTTTGGGGGTCCGTAGTCATCTTTGGTGTCTTGTGTAGAGATAACTTTGTGGCGGCTTCTTCAAGGCGATTCCAAAGATGTGAAATATGTGGTTGATGATGAGATCGATCCCCGGCTGAATGCAGAGGCACAGGTTGCTGGGGGATCCGTCCAGGCAGGGGGCTCTGTTGCCATGGGTGGATCCGAGGAGGATCCTTCTGGTGGGGAGGAAAGTTCTCCCGACCTTCCTCCCGTTCATCCTTCCGGCCCAAGCGACGATGAAGAAGTGGAGATACAGCTGGTTCGTAAAAGGAAGTCTGTCAGCCCTCGTCCGGTCCCTGCACCTCGCAACATCCGCCAGCGGCTTCGGAGTGCTAGTGGTCAAAAGCTCCCTCCTTCTTCCAAGGCTGCCTCTAACCTTCCTCCTGCCGGAGTCAAGGGTTCCCTATCCAAGCATTTGAAGTCCTCAAGCTTAGTGAGTGCTCCGTTACTGGTAAGTAATCCCTTTTCTTCTTCTTTCTTTCCCCGTTATTTCTGATTTGTCCTTTGTTTTCGTTTTTCTTTTCTCTTAGGGGAGCTCCCGGGAACCTATAGAAATTCCAACTGGTCCCTCTCCTTCTCGTATCCGGGATAAAGCCTCTGAGGTGGGGGTAGCTCGTTTTTCCTCGGCCTATGAGCTTTCTCCTTTGCACGCTACTGGTACTAGCAAACCTTCTTTTCCGGAAGGCCTTGCCTATCGATCCCCCCTTGCCCCTTTGTTTGCTGATGCTCTCCCCGGCACTTATGTTCCCAAATGGAAGGTAACCAGCTCTTCCGTGATAGGGACTCCTGAAGCTGCCCGGGACTTTCTGAGTCATGCTGTCCCCCCTTCACATAAATTTGTCAATTCTGCCCTGAGGGATGATCTCTTTGAAGATCAGTATAGCATGTCCCTGTGTGAGAGCTTCTTTAGGGGTGCTGGGATGCTGCAAAGGATTGATGACCTGAGGAAAGCAAATGAGGGACTCAAGGCTGAGCTTAAAGCTTCCCAATCGGTTGTTGCCGGACTTAGGGGCCAGGTGGTTGATGCTGAGAGGAGGTTACAGGAGGAGAAGGTGCGTAGTATTCTCCCCTTCCCCTCTTTTTTTTATTTTATATATATACATACTGCCATATTCACTGATTCTTTGTCTAGGGAGCTGGGGCTATGCTTGAGAGGAAGGAGCGGGCCTGGGAGCAGGAGATGGCATCGTTGCTTGCGGAGAAGGAGGAGCTTGCTGCTGAGCTGAGGCATGTGAAGGAAGTTGGCTCCGTTTCCCAAGAGCAGCTTAACACTATGTATGCAGATTATGGGATAACTTCAGATGATAACCAACGGTTGGCTGGGGAGAAGCACTGGTTGATCACTGAAGGTTTTGGAGCCTTCCTGACCGCTGTTGCCCAATCAGAAGACTTTAAGAGTGGTTTGGAGGAGGTTTATAGGGCCTATAGGGATGTTGGCTATCAGGCGGGATTGAAGGATGGCTATGCTTATTCTGCCCAAGGCCTGGGCAGAAAAGAGACTCCTCTTTACAACTCCAAGGCAAAGAAGAGGTTGTCCAAACTGAACGAGGAGTTTGGGCGTAAAACCCCAGCCGTCCTTGCCAAGATCCTTGAACATCCCATGATCTCCATTGCTGAACTGAAGGCCTTGTTCTCCTCCGTTGGTCCTTCGTCCCCGCCGTCTCTTTCCGGGGGTGATCCCCAGTAAATTCTGAACACTTGACAAATTTCGATATGGTTGTAATAACTCTAACTTACCTTGGGATACTCGTATGTTTGGCTTGACTTTATTTTGGATGGTCCTTTGTGTTGGGGACCATTTTGACCGCTAATCGTATGGCCTATGGTTATGTATAGCTCCTCTTTTGCTTTGTTGCCTGTTTCTTGCCTTGCTTGTTTGATTTTGCAGGGGCTTATATCGGAGGCTAGCTTGGTGATTCCTTGGAGATTTTCAAGCTGCTTTGGCGAGGAGCTATGTCTTTACTTTGTCTTGCCGTGTTTGTAATAATCTTTTTAGTTTTTTGCCCCAGTTATTGGGGCTTCTTTTTGTACGTATGTTTTGTATCAAATAAAGCAGGTTCCCCTTCGTAGTTTTCTATATACGAGTGTATTTGCATTATTTGTTCTTTGTTGTTTGCTTTGTTAAACTGTGATTGTCTGTTCGAGGCCAATCGGTGGACAAGTTTATAATGTGATATTATGCTTTTTGACTTGTTTTTGTCCGTCTTAGGTTAGCTAGACCTTTATTAGCCCCATGGCCGGGCTTTGGGCATGTCTTGAATGCCTCATACACGTGTGTTTGTTTGTTCTAGTTATAGATTTAAAGGGTGTTCATAGGCACGTCTGCCCAGGTATGGTTACCCGCAGTTTTCAAAATGGGACACTTTCGTCCGTCTTTCATTTAATCTTCAGGGGATTTATACCTCCCCTCATAGACTGTTTACAAAAAGGTTTACTTCCTGGGAGAAAGTCCCCATACATAGTTTTCCTACAACAAAAGTGGCCCTTGGCCGTTTTCCCCTGGGGGCATGCCCCCTACAGGTAATACTTCCTGAGCTGCATCAGGTTCCAGGTCCTGGGGACCTCTTTTCCTTCTAATGTCTCAAGCTTGCATGTTCCCTTCCCGTTTGCCCATGTGACTCGATATGGGCCTTCCTAGTTGGGGCCCAACTTCCCAGTATTTTCCTGCAGACTGGCCTCATTGGCCCTAAGGACTAGGTCCCCTGGGACGAGGTTAAGTTTCTTCATCCGGGTGTTGTAATAACTTGCCAGGAGTTTTTTGTAGTGAGCTTCCTTCACCGCTGCTATCTCTCTTCTTTCTTCCAATAAGTTCAGGTTCATCCTTAGATCCTGCTCGTTCTCCTCATCCCTCAGCTTCATTCGGGCGGTTTGGGATCCGATCTCCGCAGGGATCATGGCCTCCGTCCCGTAGGTAAGGCTGAATGGGGTTTCCCCATTGCAACTTTTGGGGGTGGTTCGGTATGCCCATAACACAAATGGAAGTTCCTCCAGCCAGCCCTTCTGTTTCCTCCCAAGCCTGCCCTTCATTCCTTTGATAACGCTTTGGTTGGCTCTCTCCACCAACCCGTTACTCTGGGCATGGGTTACAGAGGTGAACACCTGTTGAATTCTCATTTGTTCGCACCATGGCTTGAAGGGTCTCCCGGCGAATTGCACCCCATTGTCACTCACCAGTTCCTTCGGGACCCCATACCTGCACACGATGTTATCCAGCACGAACCGTCTCATCTGATCTCCGGTGATCTTCGCCAGGGGCTTCGCTTCGATCCACTTAGTGAAATAATCAATGGCCACCACCACGTATTTGACCCCCCCGGGGCCTTCTGGAAAAGGCCCGATTATGTCGATGGCCCATTTTTGGAATGGCCAAGATGTCGAGACCGGGACCATAGGGTGTTTATGCTGGTGGGTTATTGGTGCATGTACTTGGCAGTTATCACACTTCTTGATTTCTTCAGATGCCGTCTCGTACATTCGCGGCCAGTAGAATCCTGCGTTCATTGCCCTTCTTACAACCGTTCTTGGTCCTGAGTGCATTCCACAGATTCCCTCATGCATTTCCCTAATCACGTATTCGGCCTCTTCCATATCTATGCACTTTAGGGACGGACCCAGATATGATCTTCGGTATAGCTCCTCCCCAATCAGCTCATGTTGTAGGGCTTTGACCCTTATCTTTCTGGCCGCCCATTCCCCCTCGGGTAAGGTCCCGTCCCGGAGGAATTTAATGATTGGAGTCATCCATGTTTCTTGGGAACCTTCGATTGTGGCCACTTCCGTTACGTCCAGGGAGGGGGATGTCAGGACCTCTACTTTGACTTCCTTCGCGAGGTGATCGAATGCCACTGAAGCTAGCTTGCTCAGTGCATCAGATTTCCTGTTCCTCCCTCGGGGGATGTATTCCGTTTAAAGGTTCCGAACGCCTTAGCTGTTTCCTTAACTTTCGCCACATACCGAGCCATGACGCCATCCTTGGCTTCATATTCCCCCTGATACTGCTTTACCACCAACTGTGAATCGGTACTAGCCTCCACGTGTTTTGCTTTCATCTTCTGTGCCAATCTCATCCCTGCTAAGAGGGCTTCATACTCGGCAGTATTGTTGGTGTTTTCGAAATCCAGCCTTATAGCATATGTCAGCTCAACCCCCTCGGGGCTTATCAACGTGATGCCTGCACCGTTCCCTTCTTCACTGGATGCTCCATCCGTGAACAACTTCCAGACAGCCTCGTCTTCCCTTCTCTTTTCTTCTTCCTCCAAAGCCTCCCACCTTAGTAATTCCCTCTCTTCGTCCTCAGGTACTTCTGCTAGGAAGTCAGCCAGTATTTGTCCCTTCATGGCTGTCCTGGGCTTGAACTCCAGAGAATGTTCTCCCAATTCTACGGCCCATTTAGCCAGTCGCCCTGACTGTTCCGGTTTTCTAAGCACTTTCTGGAGGGGTTGATCAGTTACCAAGGTGACCTTATGCTCTTGGAAGTACCTTCTAAGCCTTCGAGATGCAAAAACCAGGGCCAACACAAGCTTTTCTAAAGGCATGTACCGCTCCTCGGGCCCCTTAAGTGTTCTGCTGATGAAATATATGGGGATCTGTTTCCCCTCCCGTTCCACCATCATGACCGCGCTTATGGTCGTCTTAGAGGCAGATAGGTAAAGGAGCAGTGGGTCCCCGGGCACCGGGGTGGCTAACGCTGGGAGCTTGCAGATGTAGGTCTTCATTTCCTGAAAGGCGGTTTCGACCTCGGTGGTTCCTTCCCCTTTGCTCCCTAAACAAGGTGTTCATAAACCTTTGGTATGTCGCCCCCGCATTTTTTAGACCAAAGGGCATCTTAGTATAGCAAAATGTTCCCTCATCGGTGATGAAAGCGGTCTTTTCTTCATCTTCTATTGACATCTGTATTTGGTGGTATCCCTTGTAGGCATCTAGGAAGCACTTCAGTGGGTACTGGGACAGGGAGTCGACCTGGGTGTCTATCTCCGGGAGGGGGTAGAAGTCCTTGGGGCATGCTTTGTTTAAGTCTTGGAAATCGATGCACATCCTCCATCCCCCATCTTTTTTCTGAACCATAACTGGGTTGGCAACCCAGGATGGGTATTTGACTTCCCTGACTATCCCCGCCCTGAGCAGTTTGCGGGTCTCTTCACAAGCAGCCCTTCTCTTGTTTGGCCCCATGCTCCGCTTCTTTTGCTTCACTGGTTTCGCCCGTGTGAAGGTGTTGAGCCGGTGTTCCGTCAGGCTTCTGGGAATTCCCGTGATGTCACCATGTTGGAATGCAAACACGTCCAGGTTATGGAGGAGCAACTCCTTCAGGGCACTCTTGCATTTGTCACTTAGGTGGCTTCCCACCTTGACCGTTTGCTCCGGGAACTTATCACAGAGGACCCATTCTTCCACCTTCTTCCCTTGGGTGTTCCCGGGTTCCTCTCCTTTGGATACTGAAGAGATCACTTCGTAGGCTGACTTAACCCATGCAAGCCCCTTTGGTGTTTGGAATACCAAAGCCCCGTGAGGAGTAGATGCTTGTGCTTGTAGATCTCTAATCCCTGGTCTTCCCAAAATCGCGTTGTACTTGGAGGGTGCCCTGACTACAGTGAAGGTTAAATTGATCGTCCGGACCCTGTCCCCTACACCGACTGTAAATGGGAGCCTGATCTTTCCCAGAGGGTGTGATACGCTATTGTTGAATCCCACCAATGGGATGGAGTCTTCCTCCAGTCTTTCCCTTATATCTCTGTCGAATCTGAGGAAGCAATGTTCATATATTACCTCGACGCCTGACCCTCCGTCCACATGTATTCTAGACACTTTGTGTCCAGCTATCACAGCTGAGATATTCAGCGGAAGTCGTTGCACTTCGCTTTCTTCTAAGTACGGCATAAGGATGGGAGTTTTCATGCAGTTCGGAGAGCCTAGGATCCTGGCCTTTTCGGGTAACATCAAATTCATTTCTCCTTCTTATCATATCAACGTCTGCCCTCCCAGGCTCTCTTGCATCTCTTCCCTTACGATCCCCTCCCCCTTCTTTGATTTCCTTGACCAGGTGGGCCAGTCTTCCCGTCTTCACCGCCGCCTCTATTTCCCTCTTGAGGTACATGCAATCATCGGTTTTGTGCCCGAAGTCCTTGTGAAACTCACAGTATTCGTTTGGCTGTGCCTTGGGACCTGTCTTTATGGGGGGTGGCCTTGGGAAAGAATTCTTCACTCTTTCCGTGGCCAGTATCTCACTTGGAGTTTTGACGAGGGGGTGAAGCTGTCAGGGTAAGGGGGAGGCCCCCTCCCTCGGGGTCTGTAGGGGGAGTAGGAGGGCCTTGCCCTGTCATGTAACATTCTATCAAAGGGATGCTTTCGGGAATAGGGAGTACCTTTTTCAAGGGGTCTTGCTGTTGGGGTGGCCCTTCGGGGTGTAGTGTCCGTCTCCTTAGCCTTGCTGACCGTATCCTTTCCCCGGACGAAAGCCCTGACCCTGTCCATGAGATTATCGAAGGAAGGTGGGAACTCCTCTCCCAGCTTTTCACACAGCTGTGCATGCTTCAGCCCATTTATAAAGCTACTAATTTTCATGACCTCCGGGACATCCTTGATGTTCATGCTTTCTTTGACAAACCTTTCCATGTACTGGTCTATCCGCTCGTTGTCCCTTTGCCTGATGTGGAGGATTTCGTTGGGATTCTTGACCACCTTTCTTTGTTGGCCGAAATTTCTGAGGAATTTTTCGCTTAACTCTTCGTAGCTGTCTATGCTCCCTGGAGGGAGGCTGTCAAACCACAGCCGGGCTCCTTCTGTTAAAGTTTGTACAAACATGTGGCACCATACCGGCATGGGCCACCTTCCCAGCTGCCCCGCTCCTCGGAAGGCATGCAGATGATCCTCTGGATCCCTCGTTCCGTCGTAGCGATCAAAGCCTGGGGGTAGCTTTGTCTTGGGAGGCATGGGTGCCTCTGATATTCTCCTTGTGAACTTTGAGACCTCGGCCAGGTCTCGTGGTAGGTATGGTTGGTCCAAACCAACGCTACCTGAGTCGTCTTTCTCCTTTTCCTTGTGTTTCTGACCGATGATCAAGTCCTCTCTCTCTCTTCGGAAGACATCTGCCTCAGGGCTGTCATGAATGTTTCCAGTTGGTCCCCATTGTTGCCCTTATTCTGGGGGTTCGTTCCTTCTTGATTAGAAGGTGTGTCAAAAGAGAGTCTGGCTCTGAGGCTGTCCAACTTTTCTTGTCTCTTCAGATCGTCAAGATACTTGGTTATCTTCTCCCTGTGCATGGCCACGAAGCTAGGGGTGACATGCTCCGTTTCTTCCAGGTTTTCTACCAGATTCTCGTTATCCTCTTCATGAGTGATATCCTCCATGGTGACTTTCTCCAGATCATTTTGGGCCGTTTGGGTGACACGTGAACTATGTGGAGTTGCCATGCTGTTTCTGGAAAGGTGAGTTGCTCTCTGAACGTCGGATGTTAATGTGGGAACACCGGTCAGGCCTGTGTCCCACGGATGGCGCCAATGTCGAGTACCCAACCTCCGGATTACGTCGGCTGGATCTTCGCTGACGTTGAGAGCTCCTGTCCTTGCTTGCTACAAAATAATAAACCGTTAGCCTCGCCACGGGGGACCCCGGGAGGGGGATCCGTGACCAAGCTCCGGCGTGAGAATAAGTAAACTTGCCGGATGAGGAAAAGGAACGTTTTCCGATGAAGATATTCACCGGAGAGTTCCTATCTTGGTGTGAATCTAATTAATGTGTTGTGTATAGTAAATACAAGGAATGTTGGTCGGAGTTAATGAGGGGAATAAATGAGGGTAGTAAATGAGAAGAATGGCCGGAGATTATACCTGTCTTCGCCTTATCCTTGTTCCTTCTTATATAATGGCATGCCCTTATCTCTAAGAGAAATATCCCTCATATTATCTAACGGTAACTATGACGCTTTGGGAAGGTCAGACACGTGTCTGACCCCCAACGGTTGCGATACCCTTCTCCATTAATGCATAGCCGGATAAGTACGATGATGGTGACCGGATGCTTCTCTTATCAGGCATTAAATGAGCCTGCTGCTCCTTAGCTGTTTTCCCGCTCAAAACAGGGAAAGGTCCTTGGTGAGCAAGGGTGGTTTGTTTAATAGACATTTTAGTAATTGGGCTCCCAAAGAGAAAGGCCCAAAGCGGGCAAAGTGGGCTTCCCCACTGGCCCGTCGTCAGGTTCTGAGGTTTCTTTCTTGCCATGTGTAATAAACAGTAGCTCCTAAGGTTAACCGGTTTATAATACTCCAAATGGAACAGTTGGCCCTGAGAGAACACATATGCTCAATGATGTTAGGCCAGGAATGGGGAATGTCTCCGCATTGTGTGAGGGTAGCCAGCTCCTTCCAAATGGAATTAGTAAAAGGGCATTCAAAGAACAGGTGCCTGTGACTGTTAGGGACAGCCTCGCAGAAAACACAGAGCATATTAGAAGTATCAAGCCAAGCATTTAAGACATCATGCGTCTTAAGCTTGCCCTTGACAGCCAGCCAGAGATGAAAGCATGGCGAGGAATATTTTGCGACAACCACACAAGTTTGGACCACGAAACAGGAGTCCCTTCTTCACTGAGATCCCTCCACACAACGCCAACAGAGAATTGGATATACTTACCCATTTTGGTCTTCCATATCACTTTGTCTTGAACCTGGGGATAGAGGTTAATGGGGGGGGGGGAATAAAGCGGGGAATCTTGTCTGCCAGTCTGGAGGCCATTTCCACTGACCATCAGCAACAATATCCGAAACTGTCAAACGACGGGTTATGCCACCCTCACACATATTCCGATGGGTAAGGAGCTTTCTTAGAGGACCAAGGGGGTACCAGTTATCAAACCACGCCGACGTGCTTTTCCTATTACCAATCTTGTGAACAATGTGTTGTCAAAGGTTATCTCGTAGCTCCAAAATTTTCCTCCATCCCTAACACGTTTCAGCTTTGCCTTTAAACTCCCAAAAGTTCTCATTTTTTGAGCCTGTACGCATGAACCCATTTGACCCAAAGGGAGTCTTTTCGAGAAATAATATTCCAAGTGTGCTTCGATATAAGGGCATGTGATAGACCTATAGCTAAAGATTCGAGTGTGCTAGCTGTTGGAAAAGATCCAGATCCAAATGGGTCATCAAATTGGGTAAAACTAGTCTACATGGAGCCCACTATCACTTAACCATGCATGCAAACATGCAGATCACCACACGTTGCCTGCTACCCCATGTTCTTTTACTTTCTTTTTATTTTATTTATTTGGTTTTAAAGTTGGTTAATTTTCCCTAAGTTGTAGGAAGAGTGGTGGGCCATGTTCTTTTCTTTCCTATGTAATTGTATTTTGGATTGAAGGCAAGACAGTTTTTGAGTTTCTTTGAAATTAGTTTCTCTCTTTGCATGTTACCACTGCTATTCTAATTTTGGCTGAATTAGAAGGTGTTCTGTGGACTTCCAATTGAACTGTGTGGTGTCTTCTGTATCATAGTTCTTTCGGAAGTGCCCAACGAGTAGATCGAGTGGTGATTTTTTCTGTATCTCGATTTCCTTCGTTGTTTATTGTTACCGTCAATTTCTCGTTCAAATTTTGAAATACCAAGTATTTGCCTATGAGCATGGTTCCAAGTGCGCAAAAGATTTAACCCCAGTCCTCTGTGTGCCATGGTCATGCACACCTCTTTCCATTTAACCTTAGCTTTCCCTTTTTTCAGCTCACCTTGACACCACAGAAAACCCCTCATTAATTTTTCAATCTCTTTAGAGACCGAAGCCGGGTTAATAAAGACTAATGACCAGTACACTTGAAGCGAGCTGAGCACTAAGGAGATTAATTGGAGAGGGCCAGCAAAGGACAATGATTTGTTTTTCCAGTTAAGAAGTTTGCTCTTGACCTTATCCAGGTGCACATTCCGGCAACATTCCTAGATTCCGGAGAGTTTCCAGCCAAATTCTCTAAATTCTGGCAAGATTCTAGCAAGACCTTTACTTTTATTTAAGGAAAATTACTTTTCTACACTAATTACACAACTATTTTAGAACTTTTGGTACTAAATTGATGATATAAAGTGTTATATAACAGATTCTGTTTATTTTATTTAAAGAATAGTATTCTTTTTCTGTTACATAATATATTTTTGATTTTTTTTCATTATGCGCTTTATTTTCCTGAGGCCCTTGCTTTTTTTGTGCTTTGCGCCTAGGCCCCAAGCAGTGTTGTAGTAATCGCTAGTTGGGCGGCAGGGTGGGGACTAGCTATTAATCGGGATTAATCAGAATTAATGGGGATTAATTTGATTAATCGGAGACTACTCGGGGATTAATCGGCACCTAGTCTGGATTTTTACAACCATGGCCCCAAGCGAGGCCTATGCGCTGCACCTAACGCGTTTAATAACCATAGGCAGAACTAATGGTGAAGAGGGGGGCTTTGTAGCATCCCTTGTTTAAGCATTCTCATATTACCCAGCGATCTGGATCTAACATGTTCCTTTAAAAATGCTTCATTTAGTTAATCAGGTTCTAAATACTGCATTTACTTGTTAGCTCTTTATTTAGGATTATTAGGTTGAGCACTGTTCAGTTCAGTTTAATACATATTTGATCTTTTGACAAAAGTAGAAGATTTCTATAAGGATTGATCTGTTTCCCTAGGTCCGGTTAAGGAGATAAAGACACAGAAAGCTGTGAAGACACTAAACATCTTAATGAAACTAACAACAATTGGAGATAAATTATAACCTGCTTAGCTATTAGTTTCAACTTAAATGTTCATAAAGGATTCTAATCAATGAAGAAGTTAGCATAAAGTATTCTAATCAATGAAGAAGTCGCATAAATTATTTTGTCGAGGAGCCAAAATACAATGATGATAATTTTCGTTATCAGTTTCGTATTTAAGTTACTTGCAACCCGTAATCTGCCCGATGAGTGATGAGTATTTAAATATGTCTGAAAGGACTTCGCGTGAATGTCTACATTATTTCTGTGAAATAATATGTAGAATTTACGCTCCTGAGTTACGTAGACAACAAGCCACGACATTGCGCTTTTGTACCAAGGTCATGAGGAGAAGCATCACCACCCTGGGATTTTGGGTTGCCTTGATTGTTCACATTTAGTTTGGAGAATGTGTCAATAGAGTTGCGGAGCCAATATATGAGATAAGATCACATGTACCCTACAATTATGCTCGAAGTGATGGCCTCCCAAGATTTGTGGATTTGGCATGCGTTTTGTGGTCCACGAGGTTCACAAAACGACCTCAAGTGCTCCAATCTCCATTGTTTCTTACTGAGTGAAATAGAACTGCACAAAAATGTCCATTTTACATGAACCACCACTTATACAAACGCGGAACTTATCTTACCGATGGAATCTGCCCCACTTGGTCTATTTTTGTGAAATCAGTTGCATATCCTCGCATTCCAAACCAAAGAAGTTCAAGAGGCAACACGAGGCATCACGAAAAGACGTGGAACGGGGTTTTGGTGTTTTGAAGTCAAAATGGGGTATCATGAATCGATCAATGTGTTCTAGGACTGTGAGCAAGATTAGGCATGTCGTATATACGTGCATTATTTTATATAACATGATTCTAAAATACGACAGAAACGTGATAGTACCGGTTCACATTCGGGATCATCAAGTCGAACTCCTTTTTTATGATACTGCTTTTGACGAGGTCATTGATTAAAATACACATTGGCGACTTAGGGGTTGTTTGTCTTTTGTGAAAAGTACTTCTGGACCTCTTATGTCTGCCACATGCAAACAACGTGCAGACGTATGAGTCTGCAGGGTATTTGTTTTTTGGAAGTGATTTCATTAAAAAATGTCTTCTAGACCTCTTCTCCAAGAAGATGTGGACTCCCCTCTTCTCATCTCCTTCTTCTACTCTATCAAAACAAGAGTTCTCAAAACCCTAGCATCCTCCTCCCGGCCTACACCACCACCTCCTTCGTCACCACCTCCACTTCCTCCGCCACCACCACATCTCTGTCACCTCCACCTCCTCCGCCACCACCTCCTACCCATTTCACAGTTCCACTATAATGGCAGTTCTTGATCTTCCAATTGCAGCAAGTTTATAGAAAAAAAAACGGGTTCTTGATCATATTTTCACGGCTTTGATCGAGAATGTGAGGTGAGTTTGTTGTAAATTTCATTTGGGTTTCAGTTAAATGTTTGTTCATTGATGATGGTTTCTGAAACAATGTAAGACCCTTATTATGTTTATAATAATTTCATATAAGTTTCGTATATAATTGTGTATATACAATATACACATACATTTAAAAATATGAGTTTCACAAAGCTTCTGAGAATTTAAAACATTTCAACATAATATATAAACCTTGGGAAGATGATCTGTATCAGAGGTTTTTAGAAATGCTCGCGATAGCTGACACTCGGATTTTCATGAAGGAAATAAAATTTGTTTTGTTATAAAAATTCATAGTAAGAAAGTTTTCCTTAAACAAATTGTTACAATTTGAATATGTGAACTCACTCCTTTGTGTTGACACTTGATTTTACGTGTTTTTGGGGTACATGAGCTCAGCTTCGAGATTTTGGCATATCTTGTGGTAGTTCGATGCAATGATTTATTAAATAATGTTTTGGACAACTTTTAAAACTATTTGGGACCAAGTGTACTAAGATCCATAAGGATCAAACAACTATGTGGTGGTTGTGATTATGTTTAAAATTTAAACTTTATGTTTTAATTAAGTTATATGTCCCAAAATTTATATTGCATCGTCCACTAAGATGGGTACCAACCTCCGTCACCGTCACGTTTGTATTTCCGCCGCGAGGTTTTTGGGGTGTGACAAAGGAGGCCGGTCAATCTTGTTGGTCGATTGGAGGCATTCTCCGCGTTTAGGACCCTGGTTTGTTTTCTCTTAATTCGTGTGTGAAAGACTCTAACTTCCTGTTACATTGTGGGTCAATTAAGGGAAGCGAAGTGGGTATCAACATCCTTAGCATATATGCTCCGCAGAAGGTTGTATGCTCCGCAGAAGGTTGTTGACAAACGATTCTATGGTACTGCATTCTGGTAGCGATGGAGGGGGTTCAGGGGTTATGGGTGATCATTGGTGATTTTAACATGGTTAGGGCTCCGGATGAGCGGAAGAATTTTAAATTTAAACCGAGGTGTGCAAGGGATTTTAACGAGTTCATTTATGTTACTGGCCTTAATGAGTACACTATGAAGGGCAGTGAATTCACGTTCATGGTTGATTTGGAGAAGCGTCCTTTCAGGCTCTCCTGTGAAGGCATTCGGACCATAACCCGCTGCTACTTTCTGTGGCGGAGGTTAAATTTTGTCTCAACCTTTCCGGTTCATTAGTTCCTGGCTTGATCGGCCAGAGCTGTAGAAGGTGGTGGTTAATGCTTTGTCATCGGCTGGCTGACTTCAAAGGACCGCCTGACGTGGTGCTTATGTTGAAATTCAAGCATCTGAGGCAGTTTATTAAAGTTAAAGATCACAACATGCAAGCAATAAAACTACTGCAATATAATTAAAACCATATTGCTTGAAACACAAGTTGATAGTTCATCTACACAATAAAGTTACAACCATGTGCTTAACAGAAATAAATAGAGCGTATCAGCTACATCTCTAAACTTGAGTAATAGTCTTCTCTAGTTCTCCTGACTGCATTATAAAAAAGAAAGTTGGTTATTGGAAAAAAACTATAGGAGAGTCAAAACACCCCATAAAAATTAACATCTACTACTCCAAATTGGCACATTCATATGCTGTTTCATCACTAAAGTCTTAATCACATCATTTATATGAGTCATCCATCTTGGTTCAAATACAAAGATTCCATGATTTTTCCAGATTATTTTGGCTAAATGATGTGAACCAGCGTTTTCCCGGCCTAAACAACCATTTTGCATCTTCCTGTTACAGAATAAATGCCCTACAATACCTCCCACTTCAATAGCAATGTAATGTTTGCCTCTACTACTTTAATCTATTTATACCGTTAATCGAAATTGGTATTAAATAACTTTGGTATAAAACTGTATATTGTATTTGATGATGAAGAACAATTCAAACCAGACTATATATAGACCCTAAACAATCAATCTATTTAAGGTAAATATAAATCACAATTAAATCACAATCCTTGATATACTTAGAGACATAAATCTTGGACTAATATTCCCCCTCAAGCTAAGGCCGGGGAGCGACCTGTAGCTTGGATCTAAGAAGCGAGAACCGTTTTGAGGATAAGGGCTTGGTGAACACATCTGCAATCTGATCTTCTGTCTTTATAAAGTGAACCGAGAGTTGTTTTTGAGCCACCTTCTCTCTAACGAAATGAAAATCAATTTCCACATGTTTTGTACGGGCATGAAAGACGGGATTTGCTGAAAGATAGGTAGCCCCTAGATTGTCACACCATAAGATGGGAGCTGATGTCATAGAAACGTGAAGTTCTTTCAGAAGAGCCTCTAGCCATGTTAACTCAGCAACAGTATCTGCTAAGGCTTTGTATTCTGCTTCTGTGGATGACCTATAGACGGTGCGTTGTTTACGGGCACGCCATGAAATGAGAATGGAGCCAAGATAGATGGCATATCCCCCCGTGGATCGACGGTCATCAAGAGAGCCAGCCCAGTCGGCATCAGAAAAGGCAGTAAGAGAGTGGTCATGAGCATCCGTGTATGCATGGATGACATGGGCTGAATTTTGCTGAATCAAAAGACCAAAATTAGAAGTGCCATGAAGATACCGAAGAATCCTTTTGACTGCAGACCAGTGATTTTCAGTTGGAGAGTGCATAAACTGACAAACTTTGTTGACTGCAAAGGTAATGTCCGGTCTGGAGAGAGTCAAGTAGTGTAAGGCGCCAACTATCTGTCTAAATTGAGCAGGATGAGCAAGCTGAGGGCTGTCACCAAGGGCTAAAGAGGAATTGATTTCCATTGGAGAGTTAACTGGTTTGGATTGAGAAAGGCCTGCCTTGTGAATAAGGTCTGAGATATATTTCTTCTAAGAGAGAATCAGATCCTTACCTTTGGGAACTACCTCAATGCCCAAGAAGTATGAAAGTTGACCCATGTCTTGGATCGCAAACTTGGTGCTTAATTGTTGAATGATATGATTGATCAGCCGCGGATTGTTACCGTTGAGAATAATATCATCTACATAGACAAGCATATAAAGTAAGGCACCATGATGGGAGTAAATAAATAAGGATGGATCCGTCTTAGAACCCAAGAACCCAAGTTGTAATAGGGCCCCCGAAAGGCGATTAAACCAAGCCCTAGGAGCTTGTTTGAGACCATATAAGGACTTGTGAAGCAAGCATAGATGATCCGGTTTTTGGGAATCTATAAAACCTGGTGGTTGGCACAGATAAACAGTTTCTTTAAGATCACCGTGTAAAAAGGCATTCTGCACATCAAGTTGTCTAAGTGGCCATTTCCTTGAGACGACAAGAGATAAAACCACACGGACCGTAGTGGATTTAACCACTGGGCTAAATGTCTCATGGTAATCGATTCTCGGTTGTTGGTTGAAACCCTTTGCTGCTAAACAAGCTTTGTAGCGTTTGATGTTGCCATATTCATCACGTTTTAACCTGTACACCCACTTACAATCGACAATATTAGCATTAGGGACAGGTGGTACTAGAGTCCATGTACCATTTCTCATTTAGGCTTTGAATTCCTCGGCCATGGCAGCGCGCCAGTGAGGATTTTTGTTGGCAACAGCGAAGGTTGAAGGTTCAGTTGGTGTTGAGTTGGTGGAAGTATGAAAAGCCGAGGCATTGTAGGGAGTCCTAGGTTTAGGATTCTGTCTTAGGTTGGAGGGTCGAGAACGAGTTTGAGCTCCAGGGTGTGGGGAATCAATGATAGATTGGGTGGTGGAGATTGGTTGAGTGTGGCGACGGCTGTATGTGTATTGGAGAGGTGGTTGTGGTAAGGGTGGTGGTTCAGGAATGGTGGATGATGGAGAGGCAGACTGGGAAGCCTCAAAGTTGTCTTGGTTTTGATTTGTAGAGGCAGATTCTGGTGGGCTAGTGTCAGGTTGTATTGCGGGTGAGCTGATTGGAGATGTTGGTGGGGTGGTGGCAGGTTGTAGGTCTTGTGAACTTGTGGCTTCGGGCTGGGCAGTGTTAGGGTTAGATGATTAGGCTGATGGTGTAGAAAAGGGGGGCATGAGATGGATAGGAGGAAAAGTAAGGATCAGGTGAAGGTGAGGGGTTGGAAGATGCATGTGGTTGGAGAAATGGAAAACATGCCTCGTTGAACCGGACATGCCGAGCAATGTAAAGATGGTTGGTAGTGGGATCAAGACATTGGTAGCCATGGTGAGATGAGCTATACCCGAGAAATATGCAAGGTAGAGAGCGAAAATCCATTTTGTGCAGATAATATGGACGTAGGTGAGGGAAACATTGGCATCCAAAGACGCGTAAGAAAGAAAGATCAGGTTTATGATGAAAGAGTTGTTCTAGAGGTGAGATGTGTGAGGAAGTGCGAGAGGGCATGCGGTTAATCAGGTATGCTCCCGTTTCAAATGCAAAATTCCAGAAGCGCATTGGAACACCTGATTGTGCCAATAGTGTGAGGCCAGTCTCAACCACATGACGGTGGTGTCTCTCAACGAAGCCATTTTGCTCGCTTGTGTGCGGGCAGGAGAGACGATGTATGATGCCAAGGGTTTTAAAAAATGAGGATAAGTTGCGAAATTCCCCTCCCCAATCTGTTTGGACAGCTTTTAAGTGCGTTTTAAACTGTCGTTCAGCCATTGAATGAAACTGTTTAAAGGTGGTGAAAACATCAGATTTTTGTTTAAGAGGAAAAAGCCACATGTATCTGGTGTAATGGTCAACACAAAGCAAAAAATAACGATGTCCATAAAAGGAAGCAACTGGGGCTGGACCCTAAACATCCCAAAACATTAAATCCAAAACACATGAACTTTTATAGTTTGAAGAGGAAAAATGCATTTTTGAAGATTTTCCCATAGGACATGAGTTACAAAAAGGAAAAACAAAATTTGTAACAGGAAGACTATGTCTTGAATCATCGACTTTAAAAGTTGAGAGTGAGGATGTCCAAGTCTTTGATGCCAAGTTGTAGGAGATGCTCGAATAGTTGAAAATGCAACGTGTGAAACTGGATGAAACTTTGGAAGATGAAATGAGTAGAGCCCGTCTTTACTTGGACCCGTGAAGGGGTATGGTCCCAGATCTCGCGTCAACATCGACCGCGAGTGACCATTACTCTTATCAAAACCCCCGCTAGCTAACAACCTACTTATGTCCATGCGGGAACGCATCGACATAGTGGTTGAATCCAATCTGTCCAGTGATGGAGGACTTACCTGGAATAGTAGAACGGTAGAGTGATGCGGCATAGCATCACATCTGGTGTATGAAAACGGAAGTATTCACAGCGATGCGGCCTCGCACCGCGTCCAGTGAACACTTCTATCAATACAGGGAAGCTGGATAACAGCAACAGTCACCACAGGCGACGATGCAGCTAGCACCGCATCTCGCGTATTTCTTGATCACAAGCAAGAGACGCGATAACACCAGATGTTACCGCAGGCAGCGATGCGGCTCGCACCGCATCCTATACGCCCAACAAGTGGGACTGACACACCAGTGCAAGTAGCGCCACTGACAGTCATCTGTCAGGGCTACGTAAATAACAGACTGACGTGGCGTAACCTCCACACCCGACAAGCCTGACACACCTGCAAAGGTGCAGCACGTCGTCAGTCTGTCCATCATCCTCCTCCTTCACTCCTCGGCTATAAATACCAACCCCAAACCAGGTTTGAGGTATCTCTTCACAACTCTCTCACTACTACTACTATCATACTTTGCTTCCCAAGCAGATTACTGATTCTCACGCCGGAGAGTGGTAACAAGGAGCACCCCCCACTCCATCGTCCTTGTTACGAGTCACGGTTTGTTCCCTTGTGCAGGAGATCAACCCACCGGAGATCCAGCCAGAGATCCTCGAGAGGAAGGGATTAACCCTTCTTGACGAGACCAGTGAGTTAACCCTGCCCGGTTAACCATTGTTTCATCATTGGCGCCCACCGCTACTCTTAGCACTTTTTCAACCATCCTTTTCCCTCTCTCAAGATCATGACTGATCACCAAAACAACACTGGGGATAACCAAAATCCCGCAAACCTAGGTCCGGTAGGGGTCAATCCCTCAACCTCGCAACCCGGACACATCGGCACGTCGATGCAAAAGGGCCCATCCCTTACGTTCGGACATGACTTATCACAGTACGCATCTGTGATCCCACCAGGCATGGACCTTCATACCTGGTACGACCAGCAGGCAACCCTGCTGAATGCAACATACAACCGCGCTTGTGCGGAAGCGCAGATACAAGCTGGGCCCACCCAGCACCGTACACCCCTGCCGATCGTATTTTACAATACGAAGGCAGGGCACATTCACGTCCAGCTTCGAGAAGCAGACGTGAAGACCGCGGATCATCTTACTGTTCGGTCCACACAATCAACGAGGATGATTCCTCATACGGGTCCCACACCAGGGGACCAGTGCATACCCGCCTAGGTCCTTACATTGAGGACAGGCAACGGTCCGCATCCCAACATGGCTCTGGAATTCAGAGCCGGTTGGGCCCACAGCCATACACCGAAGGGTATGGTCGTACCGACCCGGACGACCATACATATTGTGGGGATTCGCATGACACCTGCAGCAGACCGGGAGGACGCAACTATGTTCCTCCCACTCACCCCGCAATACATACCTCAGGGCTGCAAAGCGCCCTGAGAATAAACCCTACAGACCAAAGGCTGCGGCCGAAAACTCCAAATTCGCCCCACGAATTGCACGAGCCCATGTCACCACAAAGAAATTTCCATTCAATGTGGGGAAATACAGTGGTTCGACCGACCCGGACGACCACATGAACATTTTCATGGGTGCGGGGTGCAACGGCCTGTGGGACGAACCTACCTGGTGCAACTTTTTCCCCAGACCCTCACGGGCCTGGCCAGGGCATGGTTCGATTCTTTACCAGTGGGATCACTGGCCTCATTCGAGGACTTGCACGCAAAGTTCCTCGCTCATTTCAGCCAGCAGCGACGTCACGTACGTGACTCGTTGGACGTCATGAACATCTGGCGAAGGGACGACGAATCTTTAGAAGCATTCGTTGTCCGGTACAATAAAGAGTGCCTAGAGATAGGTGACGTGCAAGACCAAATGGCACGGAACCATTTCATCAAGGCCGTTAGGGACAGGCAGATGGTCATGACCATCTCTGGCAAGGAGGGTTTGCCTAAAAAATGGGAAGATGTCATGGCCGCGGTCAAGACATACGCCCAGACGCAGCGGTCTCTCGAACCGCATGTGGCAAAGGCACAGCCCCAAGCCGAAACCTCCCACCAAGGGTCCAAGCGTAACAATAAACGCAACCGGGATGTTGGAAATCGCGATATTTCCAAACCATACTTCCCGCGGACCAACCCGTTTGACCCAAGGAACTACAATCCCCAACGGGACAACCGGGCCCCAAAGAAAGATTCTCGGGACCGCAACTGGACCGAGATCACTGTGTCGCCAAGCGAAGTCCTTCTTACGGACGCACAGCTTTTGCGACCGGCCCAACCAATGAAGTCCAAGAAAAATCAGGATCTCACACTCTATTGTGAGTACCACAAATACTCGGGCCACACCACAAACAACTGCATCAGTCTCCGGCTGGAGATTGAGCGAGCCTTAAAAGAGGGGAAACTGCAACATCTTTTGCCGGGTGGACAAAAACCCACCAAGCGCATCACCCCTCATGGCGAAGGCACCTCCTCTGGAAAGAAGTCCATGTACGTAGCCTCCACGCACATGATCAACGGAGGTAAAGGTAGGCCGCACAAAGCGGCGAGAAGGCCGGCCGATGACTGCAAGTCGTCTTTCCAAAAGTCCGAGGCGGACCGCGTGACAGGCGCGCCGTCGTAATTACAGGCCAACTGGCACATTACTGCACCGAGCGTCTATTCATCGACCCGGGCAGTACTTCTGATATAATCTACGAACAATGCTTCAACCAGTTCGACCAGGAGGACAAAGATCGGTTGCAAGCAGTAGATTACCCGTTGGCCGGGTCGCAGGGGAAACTGTCTTTCCCCTAGGCCAGATTACTTTTCCTGTGCGCCTTACCAGCGGAAGGCACACAAGAACAGCAGAGGTAAACTTTATGGTTTTACCTCACACCTCCAGATATGACGTATTCCTTGGGAGGGAATCCCAAGGCGATTTCAATATGATTACGTCCGTCCCCCATTCTGCTGTCGGTTTCCTAACCGAATCGGGGGTCGCGATAATCTACGCACGAAGGGACGTCATGATGTCGGACGAAATACGTCCGACCAAGGTCGCAAGGCCCACTCCCAACAACCAACCAGAAAAATGGGTTCTCAACGCGAGATACCCAGAACAAAAGATTACATTGGGTCACGCCTTGTCCCCGACAACCAAAGCGCACCTGAAGCAACTTCTCTTCAGGAACCAAGACATTTTCGCATGGACACCCGCAGACATGACAGGGTCCCGCGTGATATTGCGCAACATCACTTGAATACCTTGCCAGGTATCAAGCCGGTGATCCAAGGCCAACGCCACCTTGGATCCGCTAAAAACCAGGCGATGCAAGAGCAGGTGGAAGAACTGCTCTCCGCAGGCATCCTGCGGGAAGTTAAATACCAGACTTGGTTATCCAACCCAGTCATGGTAGAAAAACCATCCGGGGGCTGGCGCATGTGCGTCGATTACAAGGAGCTCAACAAAGCCTGCCCCAAGGATTGTTACGCACTCCCAGAAACCGATGAAAAAGTCGATAATCTGGCACCATTCAGATGGAAGTGCTTCCTTGATTGCTACAAAGGTTACCACCAGGTACAAATGGCAATTGAGGATGAAGACAAAACGGCATTCCGCACTCCTACCGGGAATTACTGTTACACAAAAATGCCGTTTGGGTTGCGCAACGCGGGCGCAACCTACCAAAAACTGATGAATGACACTTTCCGCGGGCAAATAAGCAAAAGTGTCGAAATCTACATGGACGACCTAGTCGTCATGAGCATGGAGGAAGATACCATGCTCACAGACATCGAAAGAACATTCCAGACTCTGCGAAGCGTTAACATAAAGCTCAATCCAGGGAAATGCTCGTTTGGAATGGAAGAAGGCAAATTCCTTGGGTTCATCGTGACCAAAGATGGATTCAAGGTAAACCCGGAGAAAGTTCAGGCGATCGAGCGCATGCCATCGCCTTCAACGATGAAAGACATGCAACGGCTAGCCGGCAGGCTAGCCGCACTAAATAGATTCTTAGCCAACCATGCAGCTAAGTCTTATCCCTTCATCAAGACCCTGCGGAACTGTTTGAAGAAGGAACAATTCCAGTGCACCGCAGAGGCGGAGAACGCTTTCCGGGAAATGAAGGTGTGTTTGATACAACTCCCAACCTTGACCGCACCACGCAAGAATGAGCCACTCATATTATACCTATCTACCGCGGACAACGCGGTAGGTGCGGTATTGATAGTGGAGCGGGAGGGGGTTCAAACACCCATCTATTACATCAGCAAGATGCTCAACGACCCAAAAACAAGGTACTCAATAATGGAAAAGTTGGTATTAGCACTAGTGCACGCATCAAGACGATTGTGACGCTACTTCGCGAACCATGTCATCACGGTGCTAACCAATTACAGAATCGGCCCGATCCTGTCCAAACCTGACATCTCTGGGAGATTAGCAAAATGGGCAATAGAGTTGGGCGCGCACACGCTGAACTATAAACCGCGCCCCGCGATTAAAGGCCAAATCTTAGCTGATTTCGCCGCCGAAGTACCGGTGAATCGCATCCAAGAATGCGAAGAAGCACAAAACCCTGCACCCACACCATCTTCCCCAGAAACATGGGCACTATTTACCGATGGGGCCTCCAACGAAGAAGGTGCGGGCGCAGGTCTGCGACTCGTCAGCCCTGATGGCCAAGAACTTACATATGCAATCCGCCTCGATTTTAAAAGCACAAATAACGAGGCCGAATATGAAGCCTTACTGGCAGGACTACGTTTAGCAGTCAAACTCGGCATGCAACATCTGGAAGCACACGTCGACTCTTTGTTAGTTGCAGGACAGATACGCGGCGACTATGTCGCAAAGGGGGATATCATGATCCTCTACCTCGAGCAAGCCCTGCAACTAACATCAAAGTTCACTTCGTTTAATATCCGACATATTAACAGGAGTGAAAACAAATCCGCAGATGCACTCTCCAAACTCGCATCCACCAGCTTCCAACACCTGGCAAAGGAAATACGTATCGAAATTCTACAAAATCCTTCAGTACCCTTGCGCCAGGTTAACGTCATCCAATACGGGACAACATCGTGGATGACACCAATTATTGCATATTTGCAATCAGGTGTGACTCCCGAAAGCAAGTCGGAGGCACGCAAGCTACAATACAAAGCGTGCCATTATCAAATGGGAGACGGTATCTTATACCGCAAATCATACCTAGGACCACTACTACGATGCGTCAACCCCCAGGATGCCACATACCTCATCAGAGAGATACACGAGGGTATGTGCGGCATACACGCAGGACCACACATGGTAGTGACCAAAATCATGAATGCTGGGTATTACTGGCCCGGCATGCACCTGGACGCCGTCAAAGAGCTGCGCAAATGTATCAACTGTCAACGACATGCTCCAAAAACTTTGCGCCCCAAAAACAATCTGGTCCCGGTCACCACCGCATGGCCCTTCCAGAAATGGGCAATCGACGTTGTGGGACCTTTCCCTGACACACCAGGTGCAGTCAAATTTATCATAGTAGCGGTTGATTACTTCACAAAATGGGTAGAGGCAAAACCGCTCGCCTCGACCACTGCTATGATAAGAAGAAAATTCATATGGGAACACATCATCTGCCGTTTCGGTCTACCAATGTGCATCGTCACCGATAACGGCACCAACTTTGTTGCCGACGAATTCCAAAAATGGCTAGAAGAACTGCATATTGAACAAATATTCTCATCAGTGGCACACCCACAAGGGAATGGCCAAGTCGAGAGTATCAATAAAAGTCTACTGGAAGGCATCAAAGCACGGTTGGGAACAGCCAGATGTGGTTGGGTCGATGAACTCCCAAGTATCCTATGGGCTCACCGTACGAGCCCAAAAACGAGCAATGGGGAAACACCCTTCAGCCTAGTCTACGGTTCAGAAGCGGTGATCCCCGCGGAAGTAGGCATCCCTTCTCCCAGAATGCTGGCTATTGAAAAAATAGACAACAGTATGGAACGCAGGATTGACTTAGACCTCTTGGAAGAGAGGCGTGAAAACGCTGCCATCAATGAGGCTAAGTACAAATCCAAACTGGAAAAGTACTACAACTCGCGTTTCCGCGTTTGTACTTTCAACCCGGGAGACTACGTCCTCCGTGACAATGAAGCATCTAATGCTGAACGCCCAGGAAAACTCGCCCCCAAGTGGGAAGGACCCTACCTCATCAGTGAGGTCTTGGGAAAAGGCGCGTACAAATTGCAAACGTTAGAAGGCGAACCTATCGCACGTACATGGAATGCACAACAGCTTAGGCGCTGTTACATGTAAGCCATGTTTTTTCATTTCCATGTAACCTATCGGGCCGCAGGCCATTTACACTTAAATAAACGAGCAACTCAATGCAATATTGTTTGTTACTACTATTACAAATGCGTGCTCCACTTTGCGGTATCCGCAAAAACAGATTGGCAAAATCTTCATTCGCGATACCCACACAAAGTGCCAACCACACACAAATATTGTAATAGGCCAGCAAAAGGCAGAACATTAAGTATCTATCCGGCCGGATAGACAAGTTTTTACAAACCTTACACAATTCCTAAACCCTAAAAAGGTAAACAATGGAATTGACGCGTACTCATACGACAAAGGTATGGAGTATACTTGACCCATTCACAAATGGGTAAAGTCCCGGATATACAAGTTTTTACAAAACTTACTCAGTTCTGAAACCCTAACGGGGTAAATAACGGAATTGACGCGTACTCATACGACAAAGGTATGGAGTATACTTGACCCCATTCACAAATGGGTAAAGTCCCGGATATACAAGTTTTTACAAAACTTACTCAGTTCTGAAACCCTAACGGGGTAAATAACGGAATTGACGCGTACTCATACGACAAAGGTATGGAGTATACTTGACCCCATTCACAATGGGTAGAGTCCCGCATATATACGTTCAAACATGCAAGAAATTAGAAAACTTGTACACATTGAACAGCAAACTTTATATTCAAAAAATTCAAGCACCCACGCGATGCTTAATGGATTTACATAGAGTTTCCAAAATTACAAAAGGAAAACAAAAAAGGGGGCACACTAGCCAACCTAAAACCTATTTTGTACCACAGGTACCCGCACCATCCTGGCCGCCACCAGCGGGATTTTCCCCTTCTGCATCGGCATACAGCATCCGCAACCGGTCAACGTAATCCGCAGCCTCTAAACATTCGTCCAACTTCTCCACGCAAGAGAGGGACGTATCATAAAAGGAGGCAACAGCCGCGTTAAGGCGCCCTTCGGTGTCCACGTCATGAAACCCGGATCGCTCTTCAGTAAAACCACCTTCAGACATGACGTTTATGTGACCAATGCAGCGGCTGTAACCAGCTTTAAAACCGGCATCGCGGGCACGTTCCTTGACCAAGTCCAACCCAGTTGCGGTTTCAGGAGCATCCATGATAGCCTGAACAATCTGCAACAAAGGGATAATAAGGTCATCATATGGTCAACCTTTGATACAAAGTCAGAAAATACTTACATGTGCAATGCCTTGACTCCGCATCCACTCCCGATCAGCCTCCAGTTGTTGAAGCGAAGAATTCAGAGCATCTCTGGCTTCAACGGCAACATTAGCCCGCTCTTCCGCTGCAGTCATGCGGGCTGTGAGGTCTGTAACCGCGACCTCCCGGGTCTGAACTTCAGCCTTTCAAAGAGCAAAAAACAGTTTACTCAAAATCAGTAAACATTCTCAAAAGGCAGAAAGAAAAATACAACAGGAGTAACGAATCATACCTGAAGGCTGCTAACAACCTGCTTCAAACGGGTCTGCTCGGCATTCGCCTCTTCAAGAGCCTTAGAAGAGCGACTCTCCCTATCTTTGGCCTCTTCAAGGGCCTTTGCAACACGAGCCCCCGCTTCCTTGGCCTCTTCAAGCGCCTTTATAGCCCGGGCCTCCGCCTGCTGCGCTTTAACCGCAATCACCTCAGCCGCAGCCTTCTCCTTGCCCAAAACAGCGTTCGCTGCTTTGGCATTCGTCAACTCCTGACGAACACGAAACAGTGATTCATTCACCTTGGCCCAAGATTCTTTCCACGACTTACGCTCACTAGAAAGAGTTTCTTGCCAACTCTTGCGCTCTTCAGAAAGTAACTTGGCAAGAGTACGAACCTGTTTTAACTCAGCAGTTGCAGCCCACTCTGCCGTCTGTTTCTGCTTCTCAAAAGCAGTCCTATCCCTCTCAAGCTGCTCCGCACCCGCACGAGCAGCCTTGACCAACTCTTCCGCTTCGGCCCGCAAGCGAGCAGCTTCCTCCTCCCTGCGGCCTAACACCTTGTAGTCTTCCAAAATGGCGTTCCCCACTATGGAACTTCCTACTAGCATGGTAGAAAGTTGGTTGATGCGCAGCTCACGGGGTGTAGAACGGGCACGTTCAACTTCAAATGGGGTGCCCAGACCACCCAGAATCTCTTTGCACGCAGAGGGGTCGTTGGAAATATCACCCCCCTGCATAACAGTCCAGGGGGTCGGTGATAAACAGTACTTCGACCCTGGGTATAGGTGCGGTAATAATACTCCAATTCAGACTCCCCAGGCTGAATTGGAGGCCCATCATAACCCGCACCACCGGCAGACGAACCAGTAACCTTCTCACCAGCAGAAGATTTCTGCGGCTCAGTATCAATTTTTTGCGGCTCCGCATCAGACTTTTGTTTCCCAGAATCAGAAAACCGTAGATCCAAATTATCACCCTCATTGGGAGAGATCAGATTGTTGGAAGAATCAACGGTATCGAATATCTGGGTCGCGACCTTCTCCGCAGTACCCTCCGCTTGCACGGTTGAATCAGGCACCACCTTGACAAAAGGCGCCGAAGGTTCCTCAGACGCACCCGCACCCGTGGTGTACGGGGGTGACGAAGGAGCATCAAAGATAGAAAAATCTTTATCTTGAAGCTCTGCAAAACAAAGTCAATAGCTATCAAAACACAAGTTGTGCATAACACTTGGGACAAGCTACAAAACACTTACCAACAGTAACCGCAGGTTTCTTTGGTGTCGGACCAGTCCTTTTAGACTGCAACCTCCGACGTTTCGGTTCACCGGCACCAGCGGCCGTCTCCTCTACTTGCCTTTTCCCACCGGCAGACTGCGAACCCGCATCAGTTCCACCCGCAGCTACACCCAAACCCTCAAGGGTATCAGATACTATCACGTAATCCATGTGTCTACGGAAAGAAGAATGAGAGATACCTGCCGCCTGCGGCACCAGATGAGGCACAACAGTAACCTCTGGTATTTTCTTCTGGCGAAAGCGCACGCCTTTCACCACCTGTTTCTTGGGCACACCCTTTGCGTCAGGATCCCCTAAGGCCCCAAGATCACCTGCATGGAAACCATCCAAAAGGTGGGTCGGTGGAACCATTTTCATTATCACAAGTAAAGAGAATTCCTAAATGTACCTTTGCCTCGCGGCAAGTCAACTGCCAACGCGGCCTCAGCAGGCACCCGGAAGTTATCTCGGATGATGACATTAAACCTATCCTCATCATCCGCACAAGCAACTATTTCAACCTTGCCCGCAAAATATGAAGCAAACATCCTCCATAGGGGAGCATCCTCTGATAGCAAACTTACAAGTCAGTAACGCATAAGGGTATAAGGAAAATCGAACAAATGAAAAGTACATACCACCACTTTTCTCCCGCACCACGGGCCTTGATTTCTTGTTCATCCTTGTCAGCATCATGCGCAACACCCACAGCTGTGTGTTGCTCAGCTTCACCCACTCAATGGTCTGCAACTGCGGAAACCACTCCACCGTCTTTACACTAGGGACGACAATGGTTTCCGTTATGATCGTCTCGGTCACATTCCGAAACGTCATATTCGCAACAACTGCAGCAGCCTTGATATAAAAGAATTTCATCTTCCACTTCGTGATACCCTTGGGAGGAGTCATCAATTTGGGACTACCATCCCGTTGACGAAAAGAAAAGAACCCCAAGGATACCGTCATTTGATAAAAAAGTCGGAAATCTCCAACAGAAGGCTCTATGCCAAGAGCACGAAAAGTTGATTCAAAATTCCGAATCCGGATCATACCAAACGGACTCAGTTGAGAAATGTGGATCTTGTACCACTCCAAAACCTCAACAACGAATACAGTTAATGGTAACCGGATATTACAGTCACCAAAAAAATCGGCCCACATAGTAATGTAACCGGCCGGAGCATCGGCACCGGTGTCACCCTCCGATGGGTAAAGGGCCCCATATTCTGGGGGCATCTGGACGTCAAGGATCAGACGATTGAATGACGACCTTGGCCACTTTAGCACCGGTAAACCACCACCGGGGGCCCCCCCTTCTTCTTCTTCTGCCACCACCGGCCGCGAGGATTCAGGGTTTTCACCCTCAGCATGGTGAGCATCCGATGGTTCAGCCATTAACAGAATGCAGGAAAGAAGACAGAGAAACAAAACGAGTTCGAAACACTCAAATCAACCTCATCAGAAGTTCAAGAAATATCGTCGGAGAAGACAAAGAAAATGTTTCTCTCACCGGCAAATTTTTGAAATTTCGAACAAGTGAGGGGAAACCACGAACGGTTTCCCCTTATATACCCATCGCAATTAATGCGGAGGGAGAAAACGAATCATCACGTTCAAAAAGAGCGAATTACGCGACACCACGTGTCAAGCGCCGTTTCCGCTGACGGTTACCACGCGTGCGTGGCCGCCCGCGCGCCTGACAAGAGAGACCTTTACACTTCTTGCTACAGTGCATTTAATGCCTCGGGCAGTGCAAATGTCCTTTCATTTCAGCACATGCCAGAATGATCTCACCAACTTCCACCAACTCACACGTGAGATCAGCCACGTATGCAACAAAAAAGCGACTACATTATCCAATTATAAGCGGCATGCGGTTTCTCTGGTATACCGCACCATAACCCATACCGCATGTCGTTTTTTTTACATACCCCTAAAAATAGGCAAAAATATATATCTCCACAATATAAGGGGGTATGATACCTGTCCGCACTACCCACGAGCACACGTGGAATATGCGGAAATGACACACACGAGCCCGTTCAGGTATTTCAGATACTCAGAACCAGCGTTATTCTTTGGACTGAACCGCATCTCAGAAACAGGTAAACCGCATTGCCTTCATTCTCTTCAAGCTTCAAATCCCTCCTGTCCGGTTCACAACCACAGAGGGTGCATAAACAACTTCTTTAACAAGAAGAAGGAAGGGAATATACGTGAACGCACATCAGCAACCCTGACTCCTGATCCTTCAAGGGCCACATCCGAGCAACAAACCCGTTTCAAGCGAATATGGGGTGACAAAACCGCAGACACTCACGAGTCGCTGCGGACATAACCATAGCTTCCGCAAACGGTTGCTACGGAAGAGCCACAACTAACTTCACATCGAGGAACGAAACTACTTCAAGGAAAACTCCTCGATATTGGAGCGTGAAGGAAGGTGCATAAGGAAGAGATGCAGACGAGATCCCTAATGATCATACGAGCCCTTGTCAAACAACAAGCGATCGAACAAGCGGCAACAAGTCTGCTTATGACTTTGTTACCCTACTTGTAACATGGATAGAATAAACAATGGTGGGCATTACCATGCCTATGACCATGTTTATTTGACCATTATCCAGAATCACATTGTTCGACCAAACATGGCCAACAATGATGCAAGTACTCAACGTTGTTCCCACAACCGTGGCCAACAATGTCAAGCAACGAGGTAACCGCAAAGGACGTGCGGTTACTAGAGAGCTAATTAGAAGAACACGAACACCCCACAAAAGGGGTCATCATTTGATGTCCAATCATGACATCAGAAAACTCTCTTCTTCGTTCACCACCTCAAAGGTTGGTTCAAAGTTTGTGCAAACCTTCAACCACCATCTCAGAGATTGGTTCGAAGTTTGTACATACGCCCAGCAAGGTCTCAACATTGGTTCGACACACCAACAGGTGGCACCCAACCCAAGGCTGAGAATTTCGCATCAAACGAAACATTTTCACCGGTACGGAAGAGGCGTCAAATGACCCTTCCAGACCTCCAGCTTGATTTACAAACAGCAAAGACCATACACATGGTCTAGGATCTTCTCCAAACTCCAGACTACCTTCTAAACACCATAGTCCAGTACTCCTCCCACATGCAACTTGCATATGGCAGCAACACTAGACTGGGGGGACTTGAAGGGGTATGGTCCCAGATCTCGCGTCAACATCGACCGCGAGTGACCATTACCCTTATCAAAACCCCCGCTAGCTAACAACCTACTTATGTCCATGCGGGAACGCATCGACATAGTGGTTGAATCCAATCTGTCCAGTGATGGAGGACTTACCTGGAATAGTAGAACGGTAGAGTGATGCGGCATAGCATCACATCTGGTGTATGAAAACGGAAGTATTCACAGCGATGCGGCCTCGCACCGCGTCCAGTGAACACTTTTATCAATACAGGGAAGCTGGATAACAGCAACAGTCACCACAGGCGACGATGCGGCTAGCACCGCATCTCGCGTATTTCTTGATCACAAGCAAGAGACGCGATAACACCAGATGTTACCGCAGGCAGCGATGCGGCTCGCACCGCATCCTATACGCCCAACAAGTGGGACTGACACACCAGTGCAAGTAGCGCCACTGACAGTCATCTGTCAGGGCTACGTAAATAACAGACTGACGTGGCGTAACCTCCACACCCGACAAGCCTGACACACCTGCAAAGGTGCAGCACGTCGTCAGTCTGTCCATCATCCTCCTCCTTCACTCCTCGGCTATAAATACCAACCCCAAACCAGGTTTGAGGTATCTCTTCACAACTCTCTCACTACTACTATCATACTTTGCTTCCCAAGCAGATTACTGATTCTCACGCCGGAGAGTGGTAACAAGGAGCACCCCCCCACTCCATCCTCCTTGTTACGAGTCACGGTTTGTTCCCTTATGCAGGAGATCAACCCACCGGTGATCCAGCCAGAGATCCTCGAGAGGAAGGGATTAACCCTTCTTGACGAGACCAGTGAGTTAACCCTGCCCGGTTAACCATTGTTTCATCAACCCGTGAGGAGGATAGGTAGCATGAAATTCAAAGAATACATTATTGTCTTGACAAAAACGTTGTACAGAAAGAAGGTTTCGTTTGATTTCAGGAACATGAAGAATTTTGTTAATGGAAAGGGTTTTATTGGGTGATTCAAATTTTGTAGAGGCAATATGAAGAATGGGTAAACTTGTGCCATTACCAACAAATAGAGAATCCTTACCGTGATAAGGTTCAAAGTCCTCAAAGCCACTGAGATTAGGTGCCACATGACTACTAGCACCAGTATCCGGCAACCAAGATGATGTTTGTGACCGATGATCATCATAGTTTGCTTGAGGAGGCTGTCGTGGTGGACGAATAGTGGCTGGGTCACGGTTGGGACATTGTGAAGGAACGTGCCCAATGCCACACCTGTTGCAAGAACCATAGACTGTATTCTGATTAGATGCCCAAGAAAATCTAGAATCAATACCTGTGTTAGGGCCAGATTGGCGGTTGTTTTGATGGTTGTTGTACCGGCCACGGCCTCGGCGATTGTACGCCCCACGGGTGGCAGATCCACGGGTAGTGTAGAATGCCTGATTGGATTGTGATGCAGGTTGAACAGTAAAGCCCAATTGGGTCATTAATTGCTGAAGAGACTTGATGGTTTCATCGGGTAGTTGGGGGCTTGAGTTGCTGTTAGAATGTGAGGAATTTTGGTTGGCAGTAGTCAAAAAGGCTTGAACTGCTGGAATGACAGGAACAACCTTTTTATCAGGTACTCGTAGTCTGCAAGGAGGCTTGGAAGTTCTAAGAGAGTAACACAGGGTCGCCTTCCAATCAGGGTGGGTTTCAAAGAGTCGTATTCTTCTCTTAGACCTGCAATAACAAGCATAACAATATATTTGTCTTTCATTGGCTCACCAATGTTTGCTAGGGCATCTGATTATTCTTGTGCTCGTGTAATATAATCAGCGGATGTCTCTTCTGGCTTCATCTCAATATTAAGAAGTTGGGTTTTAAGAGTGTATTCTCGAGAGGATGTGTGTGGTGCATAAGCACGTTCCAAGGCCAGCCAAAGTTCACGAGAAGTATCACCATGGACATGCTTAAATGATGCCTCAGAGATGGTGGAAAGCAGGAGCATACGAATGTGAGCATCATTCGAGATCCAAGCAGAATAGTCTGGGTTGTTTTGAGGTTTGGTTGCAGGTTCTTTGTCAGAGGCAGAGGATGTAGAGGGAAGGATTTTAGGTGGACAGATTAGGGAACCATCAATGTAATCAAAAAGATCATTTGTGATTAGAAAGGGCTGGATTATACTCTTCCGGAAACCGTAATTGGTAGGACTCAATTTGAACCCAAACTTGTGAGAGTTGTGGGTTGTTTTGTCTGTAGATGTGAAGGCGGTGATGGTCATTGTGGACCGTTGATACAGGAGCAGCTGTGGCTGATCGGAAAAAAAGAGGTTGTCGGCAGGAAGCTCTGATACCAAAAATAACTTTGGTATAAAACTGTATATTGTATTTGATTATGAAGAACAATACAAACCAGACTATATATAGACCCTAAACAATCAATCTATTTAAGGTAAATATAAATCATAATTAAATCACAATCCTTGATATACTTAGAGACATAAATCTTGGACTAATAGTATTAATCGAAGTTGGTACGTAAAGAATAATAATCAATATTTAAAAGCACATGTGCATCAAGACGAGATCAAGAATCAGGTACTAAACATATCTTGAACACAAGATGGATCATAAATTTAGGACATTTTTTTTGTTTCATGGCTTAACTGGACCCATAGATGAATATTGAATGCACAACATAATCATAAAAACCACTATACAATGTTTGTTCTTTCATTTTCTTTTTGTATCAAAATCCAGAATGTATTTTTTGATATGCATTTTAACTTACATAAGATTAAACAAAATGAATAAGACAATCTATGTACCTTGCATGTATGCTTCAAAAGCCTTATGTCTCACCTCTTCACTTTGAATGTAGCATTTACCTTTGTCAAAAGTAATAAAATTTGGTTGATCAAGAAGAAGAAGTGTTTCCATGTAGGGATATACAAAAAATGAACAACCCATTCCATTAATCCCAAGAGATTATTGAGGGACTTTGAGTAGGGTTCATAAACAGCAAGTGGTCCATTGGAGTCATTCTGATTTTGTAACCTTTCAACGATGGGTTCACCTGTCTTCCTGAATCCCCTTACTAAACATCCGGATCCATCTTGTGTTTCAAAATCAATAGCGAATAGCTTTGTAAACAAATTTGAAACACCATCCTCCATCATCCATACATAGTAAACTAGTTGATTCGGGTCTCCACCGAATTCTAGCACAACAAGGGACTCGTTTCGTTAAGACATAGACAGATTAATATAAAACTGGTGGGCTATACTATCGGGAAGGTTTACTTCTCTAAACTCTTCACTTGTCATATCGAATGAAATAATCAAATTACAAGAACAGGACACACCACCCATAGTATTCCTTTCAATAACAAGCCAATACATAAACCCATCTACAGTTACTGTAAAATAGTTAAATTCAGTTGACTTATTAAAAGGGAGATTGGTGCTATATGGAGTTCTCCAAGCCCCTGTGCTTAATGTAAAAATCTCAACTTGCCAAGGGATGCAACTTATACTTTCCATATCGCTAAACCTTTTAATATGAGTAACCTTGACAATCTTAGGCTCAATAGTCTCACAACAAACCCCAAAACCTAGAACTGTTTCATACATACCACATCCCACATTAGGCACAGCAACAGCAACCACCTTTCTAATTGAAAGATTCCAAAGAAAAGCCATGTCTGTTCCAGAGAAGGGACCACTAAGGCCCTCTTGATAATTATAGCATAAACACAACAAGCCGTGAGAGATGCCGATTATGTTAGCATAATTAAGCATGTTCATCGGTGGAGGAATGGTGGGGGAAACTTTTTGTTCAGGGAAAGTATGATCATCAAACAATTGAAACATATTTTTGCTCAAATTTATGACTATACCTTACAAGTAGATGTTGTTCATGTGTGTGTCGACCGCTATACTCAACAATAAATTGAGAGCTATCGATCAGAGACTTCCATGCTTTGGAGACAGTTCTGAATTGAACCAACGATTTCGAAGGAAGCTTTTTCATGATTTCCGCTTGGATTTCGAATGGTATGTTGTCTGACATTTTGATTTTGATCTTGAAGATCGTATAAATTTCTAGGCTTGACGAGAGATGGAATGAAAGATTTGGGGCACCAGCTATTTTTGGAGGAATTTAATATTTTTAGATGTGATAAGATTTGTCATCATTTGTAGTAAATTTTAGAATTGTTTCAAGCGAAAAATTGTTTGAAAGCAACAAGTTTGGGCCTGTGTTATAGTAAACCCATGTTACCTTATTGGGCCATGCTCAGGAATATTAATGAAATCTGATAATATTAGAGCTTCTAAACTTATTTGTAATGCAATTGCTTTGTTAATTAACTTATGACAAGTTAGAACCTATTTGGTTATCTAAATTTATAGTATTTAATATCAGAATTTTTTTTTTAATATTAATACCATATTTTATTTAAATAATTAATTAGAAATTTACATCGAGATAGTTGGTAAACGGGCAACAAGCTGCGCCGCTACCCCTTTTTGAATAGCAAAACTAAGCCTTTTTAAAAACTACGTCCATAGATCTCGGGTCATAACATTACTATGCATGACCCTTTGAACTCGACTAAGTAGGTCCACAGCCTCTGGCGCCAGAAAACCAAAAGTATCAAAAGCAAATGGGATAAACACGTGCTGGTTGTCAAGGCACGCTTTCTCATGCTTGATCACTTTACCCGAAGCAGCCTTTAAAGCAGCCTGGCCCACTGTGAAAGCACTACTCCCTAAGCCCACCAGCGGGGAAACCCCTGTTAAATCCAAACAGGCGTGTTTTCCTCCTACCCATCCAAAGACCAGAATGTCGGCTGGTCGAAGGGTAGATCTCCCTTCCAACGGGTCCGTTAAGAAATTAACGGGTGCCTCTTTCTTAGCCGAAATACCAGCGCACCTGAATATGTCAAAAAGGACATCCCTAACCAAATCATGTCGATATTTGAACCCCGGGAGCTCTCTGCAATGAACTGCATGCTCACCAAAAGAATCCAAACACGCCTTATGACAAACTGGGCATACCTCATCAACTGGGAATAAAGGAATCATGAGGCGATACTTAAGGATAGTACGGTACTCCACCGGCAACATATGTTGGCCTAACCCATCTATAGGTATAGCAAGAAGAAAATCTTGTGCATGTGGTGCTCGGAGACACTCAAAAACGGCTTTTTGTCTAACGGTCAAGTCAAACTGCACTTCGATTTCTTGGACAATTTTACTAAAAAGAGCACTCGCCAATGCATGTTGGGCTTTAGGGGGGCGGTGTCCTTATTAGTGAAACCGCTGAAGTCAAAGCTTGGAATCGTATCACGAAGACAAGCCAAAGCACAAACATAATCGGAATCCATACCGCATATGCCACTGTCTCTTAAGATGTGGTCCTGTAGCACCCACGATTGGACCCTCGAGGCCACAAAAGCGTGGGATGAAGCCTCTACAGCTGAATATAACCCCAAACCTCCAAACCTAATAGGTAGTGAGGCAAGTCGCCACTGGAGGTCTCCAAAGAAAGGACCTCCACAAACCACCAATTCCTTAATCGCCTCACGCAAACTTTTGTCGAAGAACAACGCTGCATCTTCCATGTGTACAGGTTGGCATGTCCTCGAGCAAAAGAAAAGTTTGGCAATCCCCATACAGGATCGAAGCAAGAGTAGTTCACTCTACGGGTCACCTAATTTCGGTAGAAGACGCATCAAATCTACTGCCTTAGCAGCTCTTTTCTTTGCTAACCCACTAATAAAGCTTGCGTCTCTACTAACAGCCCCCCCCCCCCAAGAAGCTTCACCCCCACTAATGGCCTCCCGATGTCCTTAGGAAATAACCCTTCACCAAACTTGCTACCATCACAAGAAGGCCAAAATAGCTCAGTTTTCTTAATATTAAGTTCAAGACCCATTGTTGGACCTGACACCCTAATGATGTCCAACACTCTAGCCACCTCTTCTGAACTTCCAATGACAGTCCCATCATCAAGATACCAAGCATGAAGGAGAAGCTTGCATTTGTCTCTAATCTGATGCACAACGGGGTGCAAAACAAGAGCGAAAAGAAGTGGACCCAATGGGTCCCCTTGCTGAACTCCCGTGGTAGACCAAATGTGCCCATCTCCAAGATACAATCTTGCTGGCTGCCCATAAAGAAATTCCACCCACAAAGAAATAGAAAGGCACCTCATCCTGACCTCACGAAGTACGGCTGATCTATCCACCTGGTTAAAAGCATTAGAAAAATCTACCATAAGCATTGCAAGAGACCCATCAGTGTGACGTTCACTTAGAACTCTATTCACGCTGTGTAAAATGGCCTCAGCACCCCCCGACACGCTGACCCCAAACTGAAAATCATTAAGGTATTTGGTCATTTCTTTACCAACACCCTTCATAGCAACCTTGGAAACCAAACGCCTCCATATAGTACCTACTGCAATAGGTCTAATCCCATTGTCGGGTTTTAAAAGCGGTGTAAGGGGAGCAGATGCGACAAACTCTGCCAAACACGATGGGCATTTCCCCCCTAGCCATAGGTTGACTACCGCGGTGATAGCGCATAAGAGATCAGTGGAAATAGCAAACCCCTCTCCACATAAAGCATCCAAAATGTGTTGTGCCCTCAAGCCATCCCTCCCACATGAGGTTCCTTTAGGAAACGATTTAATGCAGCAAAGAACACGTTGATTCTCAAACTTGACAGACTGTAATAATTAAACAAAAATCCTCCAAAGTTGATAAGCATGATAGAGCTATATTGAGAATTGTAATGCAAACTTTGCAGATCGATGTAGCCTTGTACTGCAGCCCCTTATCTGGGTCCTTTATCCGAGACTTACTGAACCAAAGCCAAAGGAATACTAAAATTGATAACTGGTCCGGTTCCACATTCCACCCCTTTATTGGTTTCGTCCCTCGGGTCAGTTTGATCTTCTGCAGGTTCATCTATTCTGCTCAGCCCTATCACCAGGGAAAGTTCTCTAGTGTAATTAAAGAAAGCAAGTGTTCTAACTAAAATGAAAGACTTAAAAATATGGTGGGGAAGCTTATTTTAATGAGAACTTCTTTCGTGTCACTTTATTCTTTTCTCTCATAAATGTGGGATGGCATATATTTCTAAATTTCATTGAAACTTCATACATGTTTCTTAGCCACCAAAACATTTAAAAAGTATGGCCAACAATCAACATCCATTAAGGAGAGATCAAAACGCACCTTTTAACATACACCATAAAGCGATCATTGATTTTGTTTTATCCTAACATGGAAAAAGTCAGCAGAACATTTTTAGTCCCCATCTTGACTCGAAAAGGAAAATGCCACCTTTTTTTTCAGATTCATTTAACTTAATAATGTGAATATTGATTTTAAATTACTTTCATTTTGTCCTGAACCAGTATTGACCCAACCCAACCCATCATTCATTTATCAACCTATATTTGTAGCTATCATGGTGTAGTAAACAGATTTGAAATCAATATCTAAAAGCACAAATGCATCAAGACAGCTACCAACTGATATGAAGAATCATAATATATACCCAGGAACTAAGATCCTAAGTTTCTATTATCATTTGTAATTGGACTGTGCAGAAGTTCTACCATCAGTTTAGGTGTGCATAAATTGATGGAATGGTTAGCTAGGTGATGACTTGATTTTAATACACATTGTCATCTTACGATCCTTTGTCTGTTATAATATTTCTTGAAACATGCGCTTGAAACACCATAAGACACTTGAATATTTGTAAGATATAAAAGACTACATTCCCAAGTTCTTCACCCGCAATATCAAATAGCATAATCAGTTCATCAATCAAACATTTGTTGAGGAAAAGTGTGATCAAACACAACGCTTACAAGTTACAAGGAAAAGACCTAGAGTTGAATTGGAATTCAAATATAAAATATAGAATAACTAAAATCCAGTTCTTGCTCTCCACTTTCAAATGTCATTAGTTGTAAGATCTTGTTGATCAAGCAGAAGTAATGTTTCCATGTGAATACACAGAAAACGAACACAACCATCCACTAATACCAAGATCACTGATTAGTTTTGAGCGGGGTTCACAAACAGAAAGTGAAGTAACATATTCATGTGAGCCACAAGAATCATCTACAGTTTGAATTATAGGTTCACCACTCTTCCTAAATTCCGGTACTGATAGAACTTTTGTACCTGGTGTGCAAATAGTGAATATCTTTGTAAACGATTTTGGAACGCCATCCTCCATCATCCATACACGGAAAACACCATCATTGATCTCTCCACAGCTTTGAACCACAACAAGAGACTCCTTTAGTTTTGATATGGACAACTCATAAGGTTGGTGGTGTGCTAAAGCATCCGGGAGGTTGATTTCTCTAAATTTTTCACTTGTAACATCAAATGAAATAATCACATTGTAAGACTGAATTCCACCATCTATAGTAACCCTATCAGTAGCACACCAGTAAAGAAACTGATCAACAAATACCTGTTCCGAGCGAAATTCAATTGATTTACGTGGGAGATTGCTGCTATATGGACTTCTCCAAGCCCCGGTGCTTAATGTAAACACCTCAACTTGCCAAGGGATGCTATCGGATGTACTTTCAATATCCCTCTGACTATTAATACATATAATCTTGACGATCTTTGGATCACAAGTCTCATCACAAACCCCAAAACCTAGAATTGTTTTATATTTCTGATATACAACATTAGGCACATCAATAGCAACAGCTTTTCTAATTGAAACATTCCAGAGAATAGCCATTTCATCACGACCATAATAACCAAACAAACACAATAGGCCATGAGAGCTGCCAATCATGCTAGAACGCTCAAGCATGCTAACTAGTAACGGAATAGTGGGAGAAACTTTCTGTCTCGGGAGAGTATCATCGTCAACGAATGAAACATATTCTGGCTCATCATAAAGATAATCACGATCATACCTTACAAGTAGATGTCGCTGTCCGCTATAATGCTTAATAAAATCAGGGCTATCGATGAGAGACATCCATGGTTTGGAGACCGAGCGGAATTGAATCAACGATTTCACAGGAAGCCTTTTCATTATCTCCTCTTGGATTTCGAGTGGAAGGTAATCAGACATTTTGGTTTTGAATAAGGGATGCTTGCTGAGGATATGAATTTAATTTCTAGGGTTTTTTACAACAAGAGAGGCTCCAATTTGGGCCGTCTACTTGCACCGATTCCAAATATCATATTCAGATCCAAGCATCATTAAACAATTCTGTGCCGGACTAAAATAAAATAAAAAATACCACATTGTTATGAACAAGCCTAATAGCAAGAAGATGAGAGGAGATATTGGGAGAGAAAGAGATATTTAATATTAATGGTGTCTCTTTTACATTAGAATACATTGAGTATTTATAAGGGGAAAAAGCTTGGAGAACAAGTTGGACTATATTAGGAATTGATAATCACAATATAATTAATTATTTATAATACTCCCCCTTGATTATCAATTCCATACGCTTAATGCTGCCTCATTAAAAACCTTGTCAGGAAAACCCAATGGGACAAAACCTTGACTAAGGGAAAAAGAGTGCAGCGCGTATTATCTCCCCCTGATGATGATCACTTAAGCTCCTTGAGTCGACGCATCCCGATCCCATGAACTAACTTCTTGAATGTTGAGGTCGGCAATGATTTAGTGAACAAGTCTGCTAAATTTTCGCTGGAGCGAATTTGTTGGACAATAATATCTCCATTCTTTTGTAGATCATGTGTGAAAAAGAACTTTGGCAAAATGTGCTTTGTTCTATCACCTTTGATGTATCCTTCCTTAAGTTGAGCAATGCATGCTGCGTTGTCTTCATGTAAGATTGTCGGTCCCTCATCTCCCGAAGAAATACCACAAGATCCACGAATGTGTTGTATTACAGTTCTTAACCAAATGCATTCTCGACTAGCTTCATGTATCGCCAATATTTCTGCATGATTAGATGATGTGGCTGTGATTGTCTGCTTTACCGAACGCCATGAAATTGCAGTACCTCCACTTGTAAATAAATATCCAGTTTGAGATCGCCCAGTGTGAGGATCAGACAAATACCCTGCATCTGCAAAACCAACCAAACCTGTTTTCGATTGATTTGTAAAATACAAACCCATATCTTTTGTACCTTGAAGGTATCTAAATATTTGTTTTACCCCATTCCAATGCCTCTTTGTTGGACATGAACTATATCTTGCCAATAAATTTACAGAAAATGATATATCAGGTCGTGTATGGCTAGCAAGAAACATTAATGCACCAATTGCACTTAAATATGGTACTTCTGGACCAAGGATTTCCTCTCCATCTTTAGGAGGTCGGAATGGGTCTTTTTCCACATCAAGCGGCCTTACAACCATTGGGGTACTCAATGGATGTGATTTTTCCATATAAAATCTTTTTAGTAGTTTCTCTATGTAAGTTTCTTGATGCACAAGGATTCCACCCTTAAGGTGTTCAATTTGTAATCCAAGACAAAACTTTGTCTTCCCAAGGTCTTTCATTTCAAATTCTCTTTTCAAGTATTCAACTGCCTTTTGAAGCTCCCCTGGAGTTCCAATTATATTCATGTCATCAACATATACGGCAATTATAACGTATTCAGATCCTGACCTTTTTATAAAAATACATGGGCATACAGAATCATTTTTATAGCCTTCTTTCGACAAATACTCACTAAGGCGATTATACCACATACGCCCAGATTGTTTTAGCCCATATAATGATTTGTTTAGTTTGATTGAAAGATGTTCTCGAGAACTAGATTTACATGAGTTTGGCAATTTAAATCCTTCAGGAAGTTTCATGTAAATATCAGTATCAAGTGATCCATAGAGGTAGGCTGTCACAACATCCATTAGACGCAGATCGATCCCTTCTTGTATTACCAGACTAATAAGATAACGAAAAGTTGTCGCATCCACCACTGGAGAATATGTCTCCTCATAATCAATTCCAGGTCTTTGCGAAAATCCTTGTGCAACTAATCTTGCCTTGTATCGTACAATTTCATTTTTCTCATTACGTTTGCGCACAAAAACCCATCTATATCCAACAGGCTTTACACCTTCAGGTGTATGGGCCACTGGTCCAAAAACTTCTCGTTTATTTAGGGAATTCAATTCTGCCTCTATCGCGTCTTTCCATTTTGGCCAATCATTTCTTTGTTTACATTCCTCAACTGATTTTGGTTCTTGATCCTCATTGTTTTCCATTACTTGTAGCGCTACATTATATGAAAAACTATCATCGACGTCGATTTCGCTTCGGTTCCATACATTTCTAGACATGATATAATTAATTGAGATCTCTTCGTTTTCAGGTACCTGAGGTTCTTCTAGAACCATCATGTCTAGTGTCTCTTCTGGAGACTCATTTTCTTGCGTTACTGTTACCTCAACTTGACCATCTACATTATTTGCTCCCTTTTTCTTTCGAGGATTTTTATCTTTAGAACCGATTGGTCTACCACGTTTTAGGCGTGCATTAGACTCATTACCAATAAGTGGTTGTCCTTGTGGGACACCTATTTTAACTGGAGCATTAACAGCTGGTATATGTGACTTGGTCACTTTCTTTGGGTCAGTGAATGCGTCTGGTAATTGATTTGCTAATTCTTGTAAATGAATTATCCTTTGAACTTCTAGTTCACATTGTTTAGTTCGAGGATCAAGATGAGATAATGATAATTCATTCCAAATAATACTATTATCCAGCTGCTTTTTGTCTCCCCCTAATGTTGGGAATGTTGATTCAACAAAATGACAATCACTAAATCGAGCTGTAAATAAATCACCCGTTGTAGGTTCTAAATACTTAATGATTGATGGTGATTCATACCCAACATATATTCCTAACCTCCTTTGAGGCCCCATCTGTGTGCGTTGTGGTGGAGCGATTGGAACATACACAGCACAACCAAAAATCCTTAGATGGGAAATATTTGGTTCCTGACCAAGAACCATCTTTAATGGGGAAGAAGTATGATAACTCGTTGGCCTGATGCGAATTAGTGTTGCTGCATGTAAAATTGCATGTCCCCAAGCAGATGCTGGTAGTTTTGATTTCATAATCATTGGTCTTGCAACCATTTTAAGTCGCTTGATAAACGATTCAGCAAGCCCATTTTGTGTATGTACATGAGGTACAGGATGCTCTACATTTATCCCAATAGACATGCAATAATCATTAAATGTTTGGGATGTAAATTCACCAGCATTGTCTAATCGAATATTCTTGATGGGGTAATCGGGAAAATGTGCTCTTAGCCTTATTAATTGAGCAAGTAGTCGTGCAAATGCCATATTACGACTTGATAGTAGGCACACGTGTGACCATCTAGTTGATGCATCAATTAATACCATAAAGTATCTAAATGGTCCACTAGAAGGATGTATAGGTCCACAAATATCCCCATGTATTCTTTCCAAAAAAATCAGGGATTCAGTCCCCACCTTCATTGGTGATGGGCGAGTAATCAACTTCCCTTGTGAACATGCAACACATGTAATATCCTTGGATTGAAGAATCTTTTGGTTCTTCAAAGAATGCCCAACTGAATTTTCTATAATTTTTCGCATCATTATTGATCCGGGATGGCCTAACCGGTCATGCCATATGATAAAATTTTCTTGGTCTATAAACTTCTTGTTTATGACTGCATTTGATTCGATTGCATTAATTTTAGTATAATACAAACCAGAGGCAAGTGCGGGCAACTTTTCTAACACATGCTTTTTACCCGAACTTATATTTGTGATATGAAGGTACTCATCATGTCCCTCAGATGTAGTCTCAAGATGATATCCGTTTAAACGAACATCTTTAAAACTTATTAGATTTCTTTGAGACATTGGGGAATATAACGCATTGGTTATTTTAAATGGTGTTCCACCTGGCAACACTACATAAGCTTCTCCAAAGCCTTCAATTAATTTTGATTTACCAGATATAGTACCAACATTTGCCTTTTTCATGGTTAAAGTAGAGAAATAACTCTTTTTCTTAAGAATCGTATGCGTTGATGCACTGTCTATTAGACATATATCTTCTCCACTAATAGGGATCTTAGTTAAACACTCCATATGCTTCAAAACAAAACAAAATCATATAAATAAAATGTCTAACATGCTTCAAACATAACAAATCCCAAAACAAAACTCAAACAAAATGTCTTAAAGAACTGAAGGAAATAACATCACTTAAAAACTAATAATTCATATGTAAGGAAAATTGCAAGCATCCAACTGGGTTGTATCAGCCACAATATCACCAGAATCCAAGTTAGTTGGCTCAATAAGGAAATCATCATAATCGAAATTAGTTGTATCATTATGGTCTTTATCAACATTTGCAACCCCACATGTAAAATTTGTCTCTATTTCTTTTGCTTTGTCTTTGATGGATTGTTGATAAAGTTCCACCAAGTGTTTGGCCGTACGACAAGTCTTCGACCAATGATTGTTACTTCCACATCGATAACATGCATTCGATGAAGATCCCACCTTCCTTTTATTTTTTTCATCGCTGGATTTATTTTCATTATTATGCCACTTTTGGTGGGTCCCTTTGTTTTTAAACTGAACACTATGATAATTTCCTCGGCCACGTCCACGACCATGACCACGACCACGGCCATGACCACGACCACGACCACGATGATAACCTCGACCACGTCCGTAACTTTCACTTTGGCCATTATATGTTGCCACATTAGCTTCAGGGATTGGGGTTGCTCCAACCGGACGAGTCTCATGATTTTTCATTAAGAGCTCATTGTTTTGCTCGGCCACGATTTCAAAGCCTCATGAATATGATGGCGTAAAAAGATCATGGCTTTTGCCTTATCTTGGGTGCTTGCTTTATTTCCTTCTTTAATTGTGTCACCCAGATTATTTGCATTCAAATGTATTTCAGCATCCAACACCCATGACAAATAGTTTTTCCCAGTAATATCTAAAGCCATAAATTCAAGCTTTGCAAGATTTGTCATGGTAGAACTATATTATAAAAAAAAAAAAAAAAACACATGCATTAATGTATGTTATTCGAAGTGAAAACCAATAAATATAATTAGTTAATGTTGTATTTCAAATAAGGAGAAGAATTACTCATCATAAGACAATTAAATAATATAAGAAAATCTGATTTCAATATTATGTTTATAAGATCAATTATGATTTTTATTTGTATTGGTTCATACCCAGATAACGTATCATAGAATCTTACTGTATACATACAACAAATATGTAAAATAAAAAAAAAGGTAATTCTTATTTGTTTTCTATGTTAAAATATCACATTACATTACATAATGGGTTCATACAGTGCTTAAGAACTAGAAGTACAACTGATGCGACAGGTTTTAATATGATGCGACAACTTTTCTTATTATTATAACATATACAGGTTTTAATTTTTAAGAAGCACACTAAAATCAAAAATTGAATCACTGTATGTTGACTTTTGGCTAAATAGAACTAACGGAAAAATTGAAAGCAACGACAAATATAACTGACTTTTATCCTCGGTTTACGCCTTCTTTCTTTTACTATTTTCTAATATTAAAATTTTAACAAAAACATTAAATATTTGTTTTGGTGTAACCACCATGGAAATCTTTGGTGAGGTTATACGAACTATGTTAATGTTACGATATAATTAAGTATATTATTGTGGGAGACTAAAGAGAAGAATAAAACAAATATCTAACACAACCCATAATCGTATAAATTACAATATGGATTATGTATAAGTATGATGAATAATGGTAAAATAATTAGAGAATATGATATACCTTATGATTTTGTGATCCAAAGCAATCGTGCTGATAACGTGTTATGAACAAGCCTAATAGCAAGAAGATGAGAGGAGATATTGGGAGAGAAAGAGATATTTAATATTAATGGTGTCTCTTTTACATTAGAATACATTGAGTATTTATAAGGGGAAAAAGCTTGGAGAACAAGTTGGACTATATTAGGAATTGATAATCACAATATAATTAATTATTTATAATACACATGATCTGATAAAATAACACATTTTGCATTTGGTGACAATATATTTTTGACAAATTTTCGTTGGAAATTATTTGTTTAAAAAGGAAAAAAATGCTAATATAATAAAATAACACATTTTATTTTAGATTATTTTTTACATTTACAAAAAAAAAAATAATAATAAACATTTTGTTTGCTTCTCCCTTTTTCACTTTTAGGATATATATTTTGTTTTCGGATTATTTATAACTAATTTGTTATAAGAAGTGGAACTAAAGTTGTAAAAGACTATTTAATTAGGTGTAACGTAATACACATGTAACATCTTATAATGAACTTTGATTGTTGTTATTTACTCTAAATTCATGAAAAAATACATGATTCCTTATAACAAAAAAATGAGAGAGACAATTGTAGACATTCTTAGTCGAGTGTGTGTTTGTTCGACTTAAAGAGAGTGACATTAATCTTAATCTTATTAATCTTTTTGAAGAGATATTCACTGGACACAAACATGATGTGATGCCTCAACACTTGTTATTAGTGTTGTGACATAGACAATTGTTTTAAGTTATGAATTTAACACTCTAAGTTATTTGGAGGTCTACATTATTTCTTTTAACTTTTATATTGAGACACAACTTACTATGCCTTTATAAAATATGACTAATTTACTATGAAAATGTTAGCTTAGAGAAACAATGAATTGTAATAGACTTAACTAGGTTATAACCCCGTGTATTACACGGGTTGAGAAAACAAAATATCAAATAGTTAACAACAAAGATTTAACAATTATAAAACGATATTTTAAGACACTTTTCTGATGTCCGAACAAAATTTGTTTTATGTATGATCAAAACTTCTGATATTTGTCAAGTTTATAAATATAAAACCATTTGAACCATCGATTAGAAGACAAACTGTATCATCGACTTTCTCACGACGTGAACCCAAGTTTTATTTAAATAACAGTGGTCTTAATTTATTAGTTCTAAAAATATTGTTGAAATGTTTAGATTAGGCATATAGCAATTAGCCAATTAGATAAACTTGTAGCTACAAAGTAATATTTAAATTAATTAGATAAGTATAAATCACCGGTAATTATTAAGTTATATAACTTAAAATTTAAACATATAGACTTGAGTTGCATCTTAAAAGATGATTGTTTTTTAATAAATTTATTAGTATGGCAAATGTAGTTATTATTCTTCTTGTATTTTAAATATATTAAATAAATAAACTATTTGTTAAGCAAGAAAATCGTTCCCTCCCCCCTCGTCATGAAAATGCTCGATATTTGTTTCAATTATTAAGATATAATATTTGTTTTAATTACTAAGAGATAATTTCTAACCTAGTAATTAATATAAATAAATAATAAGATAATTTATGGAACTTTATCCGTAATTTCTTAACATCTGAGCCCCCAATGTCTTTTTTTTCTAACCCTTTTAGCCCCTAACACTAACCCCATCCATTAAATGTTAGGGGCTAAAAGGGTTAGAAAAAAGACGTTAGGGGCCAAAAAGATTAGAAAAAAGACGTTGGGGGCTCAGATGTTAAAAATTCTTTTTAGGCTAAAAGAGTAAAAGTGCTATAACCACATGGGCCAAAATCATAATTTACTCTATTAGTTAAATAAATAATATTATAAATGAGAAGGAGATTAAACTAAATAATATTTATCCATAAAAAATTAAACTAAATAATATTTAGTAGTATAATTATCTATAATTAATTAGAAAAGATTAAACTAAAATAATACTTATCTATAAAACATGGCCTAATATAATCACAAGTGTCCACAAAATGGTTTCTTTTATTATATAGTATAGATTTGTTTTGCGAGTTATGAACGGTTGTAATACTCAACTTTAATGAGTATATATATTCGCTATCCCTATGTGGTGCATAAGATGCATGATGAGGAAGGGTAGATGAATCTTGATAGGACATAAACATTGCTATGATGTCATGGGCTGTAGCATGAATCACCTAAAGCAAGACCCATTTTTTAGCTCCTAGCTTTTCTTATGTCCTTGACTTTAGAGGGATATACAATAACCCATTTTCTAAATATTATTTGATAATGCAACATTTTCGGTTTCTAGAGAGAAAAGAAGAAAACTTTGATATAGTGAACATCATTTTATGAGTTGCTATGTTTTTCTTTTCTATGTTGAGAAGTTGATTGCTCAGAAGCAACCCTTACCTCCCTCATCAAAGAACTATCCATGTTGACATATCCAAATATTGGTAGGGATTATGTCCTAAATCCACCATCTCCAAAAGTTGTCATATAAAGATATTAATTTAGGCTCAATCTATTCACACACCCTAACTACCTATTTGCACATTTTTGGTGCCCTAGACACCTTGTATAGGCTTAGACGGGGGCGTCTAGGCACTAAAATTAAGGGGCTCTGATTTGGATATGGTAACATGGATAGTTCTTTGATGAGGGAGGTAAGGATTGCTTCTGAGCAATCAACTTCTCAACATAGAAAAGAAAAACATAGCAACTCATAAAATGATGTTCACTATATCAAAGTTTTCTTCTTTTCTCTCTAGAAACCGTAAATGTTGCATTATCAAATAATATTTAGAAAATGGGTTATTGTATATCCCTCTAAAGTCAAGGACAAGGAGAAGATGCGAATAGTCGCGAGGGAGGTGGATTATCCTGCTTGCATTGGGAAGCCTAGAAGGCGGCGCCTGAAACATTTGGGGCTTGGGGAGTTGAAGTTGAGTGGTCCCTGCGTGTTCACTTTTTTGTCACCCCAGAAAGAAAGATGGTGAAATTAGTGCGCCAGTAGGTCCCTCCTTTAAGGAAGCATGGGTTAAAAATTTACACCAGGCTTCTAGCAGGCCGAGGAGTGAAGACCCATTTCAATGAGATGATATCTTGGACTTGGGGGGGGGGGGGGCAGGTCAGGTGTTGGGCTTTAATGAAGGGTTTAATGGGTGTTAAGCCTACAGAGCCCAGTGGAATGGATTTAAACAATTCACCTGAGGCTTCTAGTAATATGTTGATTATTGGGGCTTATCGACGGGACTTGTGTGGAGATATCGATATAGATTCAGTGGAGACGGATACTACTGATCTTGGTATAATTGTAAGAACAAATTTGGAGACCATTCAAGAAGAGGTGAAAGCAACGATTATAGAAGAAGGCATTAATGGGTTATCAGTGAATATCCATTCGATTAACGTTAGGGGTTTCGGGGTGGAGAAAAAAGTTGCGTGGATTAGTGAGATTTAGGCTATGGAGAAGGTTTCTTTCATCTCGTTTCAGGAAACAAACAACTCTAAATAGAAGGAGGTCGTCAATCTTGATGGCCGATTGGAGGCATTCTCTGCGTTTGGGACCCTGGTTCGGTTTCTCTTAATTCGTGTGTGAAAGACTCCAACTTCTTGTTACTTTGCAGGTCAATTAAGGGAAACGAAGTGGGTGTCAATATCCTTAGCGTGTATGCTCTGCAGAAGGTGGTTGACAAACGAAGTTTATGGTCCCGCATTCTGGCAGCGATGGAGGGGGTTCAGGGGTTATGGGTTGTCGTTGGTGATTTTAACATGGTCAGGGCTCCGTATGAGCGAAAGAATTCTAAATTTAAAACGCATTGTGCAAAGAATTTTAACGAGTTCATTTATGCTACTGGCCTTAATGAGTACACTATGAAGGACAGTAAATTCACGTTCATGGTCGATTCAAAGAAAGGTAAAAAAATCAGTAAGATTGACAGGTTATTTGTGTTTGATGAGTTCCTTAATCGACGGCCAGAAGTGTCCTTTCAGGCTCTCATGTAAAGGCATTTGGACCATAACCCCATAACCCGCTCCTCCTACTTTCTGTGGCGGACATTAAATTTGGTCCGAACCTTTTCAGTTCTTTAGTTCGTGGCTTGATCGGCCAGAGCTGGAGAAGGTGGTGGTTAATGCTTTGTCATCAGCTGGCTGACTTCGAAGGACCGCCTGACATGGTGCTCATGTTGAAATTCAAGCGTCTGAGGCAGTTTATTATAGTTAAAGAGCACATCATGCAAGCGATAAAAACCACTGCAATATAATTAAAACCGTATTGCTTAGGGCTGTAAACGAACCGAACGAACACGAACAAGGCCTTGTTCGTGTTCGTTCGTTAAGGAAATAAATGTGTTCACGAACGGTTCATGAACACTTACCGAACGAGATTTTATGTTCGTGTTCGTTCATTAAGGAAATGAGCGTGTTCGCGAACGGTTCATGAACACAAACGAACACAAATAAATTTGGCGAACGCGACGAAGGATAAAGATAGATGGCCCAGAGAGTAGCACTCGAACTTGAATCCCTTATTGTGGAACAGAGGTCGATTGTATTCGTGGATGTAAATAATGAGAAATGAAAGGGAAATGATACATAAATAAGGTGAAAGTGGGTTTCCTAGTTTAGCTGTTAGGGAAATAAAATAAATAAAAGTTTAATAATATAAAAAGTAAAAATAAAATATAAGAAAGTACAAAGATCTTCAATTAAAACACAAACATACAAACATAAACGAACGCAAATCAACGAATGTTCACGAACACATTCACGAACACCTTACCGAACGTTCACGAACACAATCAAACGAACGAGACCTCTGTTCATGTTCGTTCATTTAAGTAATCGAACGAAATTTCTTGTTCATGTTCGTTCGTTTAATAAACGAACGAACATAAACGAACTTCCCGCCGAACGGTTCACGAACTGTTCGCTGAACGTTCGGTTCGTTTACAGCCCTAGTATTGCTTGAAACACAAGTTGATAGTTCATCTACGCAATTAAGTTACAACCATGTTCTTAACAGAAATAAATAGAGCATATCAGCTACATCTCTAAACTTGAGTAATAGTCTTCTAGAGTTCTCCTGACTGCATTATAAAAAAGAAAGTTGGTTATTAGAAAAAAACTATAGGAGAGTCAAAACACCCCATATAAATTAACATCTACTACTCCAAATTGACACATTCATATGTTGTTTCATCACTAAAGTCTTAATCACATCATTTATATGAGTCATCCGTCTTGGTTCAAATACAAAGATTCCATGATTTTTCCAGATTATTTTGGCTAAATGATGTGAACCAGCGTTTTCCCGGCCTAAACAACCATTTTGCATCCTCCTGTTACAGAATACATGCCCTACAATACCTCCCACTTCAATAGCAATGTAGTGTTTGCCTCTACTACTTGAATCTATTTATACGGTTAATCGAAATTGGTATGTAAAGAATAATAATTAATATTTAAAAGCACATGTGCATCAAGACGAGATCAAGAATCGTGTACTAAACATATCTTGAACACAAGATGGATCATAAATTTAGGACATATTTTTTTTTTGTTTCATGGCTTAACTTGGACCCATAGATGAATATTGAATGCACAACATGTTGGTGCACTTGTGTCTGTACTTTGTCTGTATTCGGTCACGATGTAAACGATGTCCTGATTAGTGTTGTAAGTTGACCAAGTCAACCATCCTCCGGTTTGACTTGGACAACAGTTTGTAAATGTTGAAAGATGTTCTGTCTCGAAGGATAAGAGATCGAAGGATGATATGGATCCTTCGATCTCTTCGAAAGATATGCTTCGAATGATTAGACCTCGAAAGGTGATCTTTCGAGGTCCTTGATGATCCTTCGAGTGACTTGTCATCGATAGATGATCCTTCGGACCATCTATCAGATCCTTCGGACTGGACATCATGGGCTGGGTATAAATACCCATGCATTGTGTTGAGTTCAGTAGACAGACACTTAGACAGATTTACACACCGAAAGAGAGAGTCTTCTTGAGAGCATTCTGTCCGGAACTCACACACACACTTTGAGAGTTTACATGTTAGATTTGTAAACATTGTGCTTGTAACCGAAACCTTCATTTGCATTAATACAAGTTGTGTTAATCGGTGAACCCGTGTGTGTTGTGTTTGTACTTGCTTAATCCCGGTTTGCTCGCTAGCTTGGATTCCGCACTCGCTAGTGGGTTAGTATAACAAGGTTTGAGGTTCGTCATCCTCCGACAAAAAGGGACCTACAAGTGGTATCAGAGCTTGGCTCTTTACCTTGTTTAAAACCGGGTTATTCAAGTTCTTGGTGTGTGTTTGAACACTTGGTTTAACACCCGTTTTTGTTGATTTTTCTATACCTTTAAACTGGAAAACGTGTTCTAAACCTTCGGGAGTGTTCAAGGTTGGGTTGGGTAACTTAAAAACTTGTTTTTGAGTGTGTTGGTAATTTCCGGCCATATTCCGGTCAATATTCCGGTGACTGGTTTGAAGATAAGGTTTTTCCTTTTTGGGTAAATTATCTTTCAAAATCTTAGTTGGTGGGAAAGTTGTCAGCCTGCCATACCCTTTTGCCGAAAGTTGACTTACCAACCCATCACCTTTTTCACCAACCTTTCACATCTGTGTCAGTGTGTCAGGAGCTGTCGAAAGATATCCTTCGACTTCGAAAGACCATCTTTCGATCAGGAAGATTCGATAGAAATATATCTTTCGACCCATCTTTCGAAGGCTTAGCATCATCTTTCGTTCCTGGAATCTATTCGAAGGATAGTAGTTCGAAAGATAAGGATTTGTCTCGAAAGATAAGGATCTTTCAATTGTGAATCTTTCGAGACTGTGAATCTTTCGAAATCTTTGCTCGAAAGTCAACAGTGATCTTTCGAACACTGTTGATCATTCGAACAAGGGGTGATCTTTCGATTGTGGTCTGTTTATTGTTAACAATTTTCTGTTTTTGAGATCTTTCGACCAGGATCCTTCGGCTGTGTGATCTTTCGGAATTCTTACTTAGCGTTTATTTTGCTTATCAATCATGAATCCGAATTGGTGGAATCCGGCCCCCGACAGTGGTAAATATACAAGTTCAGGTGTCACTCCCTCATGGTGGGGTACACCGGCGCCAGACAGTGGAAAATACACGTCTACAAGTCTATCGCCTTCATGGGCCGAGTCTCCGGTATCGACATCTTCTCAGGGAAATCAGTGGGCGTTAGTCTCGAATTAAACTCCGAGTATCCAAAGTATTTTACTGAGCGAAAGCGAAACAGGAAGTTTGAATCGACCTCCGAAGCTGATGCATTTAAACGAGTATCCAGGTTGGGCTGATCGTTTCCGTACATATGTTTTGGGCCAGAATACAGAGCTGTGGATACGTTTCACCACAGATTTTGATCAAGCTATCGAAGTCGCTGCTTCAACAACTGCTAGTTTTGCCGATCTTCCAGAGGATCAGAAGAAAATATATGATCTGGAGAAGAAAGCCTACGCCATTCTCACTCAGGCGTTAAGCAAAGACATCTATCATCAATTTGTCAGCTTCAAGACTACGAAGAAGCTGTGGGACGGTTTGAAAACCAGGGGAGTAGGAAATGAAGCAACACGTCAATTGCGCAATGATCTGCTCAAGAAAGAATTCGACTGTTTCACGTGCTTAGATAAGGAGTCATTGGGAGACATGACAAGTCGGTTTTATCATTTGCTTACTGAGTTGAATAATTTTGGTGTGACGACAACTCAAGCAGAAGTGGTGAAAAAGTTTGCTGATGCTTTGCCTCCCCAATGGAGTAGCTTCTTGGAAATCCTGAAGTATAACGGAGTGTTGAAAACTACAAATATCAACGACTTCGTCAGCTTCTGGAAAACAAGGATCAGGAGGAAACATTAAAGGCGAAGAGAGTTCCATTGCCACAAAATCCTGAAATGTATTGTGGAACTTCCAATACTTCGTCTGCAAGAACAGGTCCACATGCTCCTTTGCAAACAGCGTTTGTCACTAGCACGGATATGTATGGCAATCCGGTGCAAGTTCCTGTAAAGCCACCTCCTACCACAGATATGTATGGAAATCCAATACAACCACCACCTCCTCCCCCTCCTGCTCAAACACAACGTGCATGTTATGGAGGAACATCATCTGCAGGTCAACAATCAAAGTCTAGTACCGTTCAGCTCGACACGTCAAGCTTCTCTAAAATCAATGTAGAAGTAGCTAAGGAACACATGGAGCTGCTTAACACTGTAGTGAGCGCGTACTGTGGATTGATAGAAGGTCAGATTGGCAACATTAATCTGACACAAGAAGATTACAGGCAGATTGATAAAGAGGAGATGGACTTGATGGACATCAAGTGGGCCTTTGCGAGTGCTGTGAGAAGAGCAAAGGATTGGATGGAAAGTACTGGAAGAACCAGCTTGGAAAGCAAGAGAGACACCAAGTATGGGTTCGATAAACAAGCTGTTAAGTGCTTCAACTGTGGTGAACGGGGTCACTTTAAAAAGGAGTGCACAAAGCCAGCTCAACACGGGAATCAAAACCCCTTCAGAAACCAAGGCAACCAGCAGAACAGAAACAATGATCGTACATTGGTACCCGTCAACAACCAAACCAACCGGGCACTTGCGGTTCAGGTGGATGAAGGTTGTGACTGGTCAATCCAGTTGGGTGGTGATGCTCCCGATGGAACAGCATGTTTTGCTCAGGTTGTGAAGAAGTTAGTTCACACCAGTGGTGGAGAATCTTCTGCCAGTGGTGGTGAATCATCTGAAGATGAAGATTCGTCTGGATACAGTAGAAGTGTTGATGAAGAATCATCCAATTCTGGTGATGATCATGTGGGTGAGACATCAAATGCAGCAATCGATGCAGATATTGATGAACTTTTGGGGGAAGCTGCAGCAGAAACTCAAAGAAGATCTATTCTGGTGGACCAAGCTGCTTATTCTTCGTCTTCTCTCCATTCAGCCTTTATGGCTAATGTCGACGGTTCATCAAGTCAGGTATGTGTCGATGAACCCACTGCTATTAACTGTGATGAATGTGATAGATTGCATGCTAGGTGTGCTGACTTAGAAGGAAACATGTCTGAGTTGCAAGCCAAACATGATGCTTTACAAGCTAGTTTGTTTGACTTGCAAGACAAACATAGTTCCTTGAGTGCTGAGTGGTGTGACTTGCAAAGCAAGCATGAGGCTTTGCAAGAAAAATATGATGTGACATTCATCCACAATCAGAAATTGACTGTGGATCTCTCAAAATGCACAGAAGCCAACATGTTTTATGAAAACCATGAAAAAGAATTTAAGTCAGTAATTGAAACATTAAAGAAAGATAAAACTGAACTGACTAAAATGGTTTCAAGAAAACAAACTGATATTAATTTGTATATATCTCGCCTTGAGATTATGCAAAAAGAGATGGCTTGTGTGAAAACCGAAAGTGATGCGATCCAACTCAAGCTAGACAGTTATTTGAGCTCTAGCTATGTGTTAGACCACATCATTGATGTTCAGAAGGAAAAGAGAGATGTCACATGCATAGGCTACAAGAAATGTCCACCACCAGTGAGACATAATTATGATGCCATGCCTGATGAAGAGGACAGGGTATTCTTTGAACCGTCTGTGCCTCTAGATGTTAAGGAGTTTGCTGCAGGGCTCGGATACCAAAAGGAAGTATCCTCAGATTCAGATGTGTCAGCAGATACATTTGTAAGTGCTGAACAGAATCAAGATCCTCCAGTTGTGATTGAGGATGCTGATTCCTCTGATGATGAATCTGATGATACTGTCCCAGCAAAGTCTGATGCGGTAGCCAAAAATGAGGACATACCTCTCGAGAATCACATTCTATGTGATCCCCCTGTACAACCCGCTAAGACTGTTGCAACTGAGTCTTTATCTGCAGAAGAGCCGGAGAGTGTGAATTTGCTGTACACTCTAGTTGGTGATGATAAAATTTACTCAGACAAAGATTTTCCCATTAAGAATGTTAATCAATCCTTAATCTGTAAAGTCTTTGAAAATTCAACAAGTAAGTTTTTGGGAAAGACAGGACCACGTGTTACAGTTACACAGTGTCCTCCTATTCCAAAGGCTAAAATCCGAAAACAATTTGGCAACAACCAACAGTGCCAAAACAGCAAAATCACACCAAGCCCAAAGGAAAATCACCGGCTCAAGTCCAAAAGAAGCCGAACCAAAAGAAGAAGAAAAATGTTAACTTTGTGAAATCGACGAGAACAGACAAAATTGAAAAGTTTGAAAATCAATCTAACTTAGATTTTGTCAAGAAAACTATTGTCGAGAAAAGAAATGAACCAAGCAGTTCAAAGCCTAGTACCTCGGGTTCACAAAGTTCAACATCTTCGGCTAAGCGATCACATGATACTTCGGGGTTTGTAGAACGAAGATCATGTTTTGAATGTGGAACCATTGGACATATTATTCGTAATTGTCCATATCTTCATAAACAAAAAGGAAAGGTTGATGATCCCCGTGGCAAGACTGACCGTAAGCCATCTGTTTCCACAAAACAAGATCCCCGACTTGTAAAAGAAAGAGAAAAGAAACAGAAACGGCAACAGGTCAAGAAGATTGAAAAAGCAATTAAAATCGACGTGGTTCAAAAACAATCTGTTGTTGTAAAACCAGAAAATTCCAAAACTTCAAACAATCAAGAAGTTAAAATTTTAAAGAAAGACACTGGTAAAACAAAACAGACATGGAAACCTAAATCGGTTACTGAATCAGGGGGACCATCACAATTCACCAACCATCAAAGACAAGAAGTTATTGTCATTGATGAAAATGGAAGACCCAAGACCACAATGGCTTGGGTCCCCATCTCCAACTAATTCATTTGAGTTCATGTGCAGGGTATTCCAGGAGGAACTGTCAGTAGTCATTGGATTGTTGATAGTGGGGCATCCAGGCACATGACAGGCGACATGAAGCTTCTCTACGACGTTAAATCTATTAGAGGAGGTTATGTTGCTTTTGCTGGAGATAAAGGTGGATATATAACGGGTGAAGGAATGATATCCAACGGGATTGTCAGTTTTGACAAGATCAACTTTGTGCAACAACTTGATCACAATCTTCTTAGTGTTTCTCAAATCTGTGACAAGCAGTTCTCAGTACACTTTGATGCTAACGGATGTTATGTGCTGAAACCCGGCTTCAAAATTCCAAAAGAATGGATTCTCTTGTCGGCTCCAAGGATAAATGATTTGTACGTCCTTGACATGAGCCAGGCTATTACTACGTCTGCACAAGCAACTTGTTTCGTTTCCAAAGCCACAGAAAAAGACACTATCTCTTGGCACAGACGAATGGGTCACATTCACTTACGCAAAATGAATCATTTGGTATCAAATGAATTGGTGAATGGTGTTCCCCTCAAAAATTTCCATCTTCAAGACGTCTGTGTTTCGTGCCAGAAGGGAAAGCAAACAAAGAAGAAGCACCCTACAAAGAAGATCAACACGGTGGCAGTTCCTCTTGAACGTTTGCACATGGATTTGTTCGGTCCTGTCAAGCACAAGAGTATTCGGGGTGATCAATACTGCCTCGTGGTTACTGATGATTATTCAAGATTTTCTTGGGTTGCGTTCATGGCACACAAGAGTGAAACTTTTGGTATTATCAAAAACTTGATCATTCAGATTGAAAATTTGTATAAGTTGAAGGTTAGGCGGATACGTAGCGACAATGGTACTGAATTTAAAAATCATTCCATGACGGAGTTTTGCACTTCAAAGGGTATTCTTCATGAGTTTAGTGCAGCTTATACTCCTCAACAGAATGGTGTCGCTGAACGTAAGAACCGCACATTGATCGAGACTGCTAGGACAATGTTGGTAGAGTCGCAGCTACCCATTCCATTCTGGACTGAAGCTGTAGCCTCTGCATGTTATACATTGAACAGAGTCCTTACAGTCAAAAGGCACAACAAGACCTGCTTTGAGCTTCTTCAAAAACGGAAACCAGATTTGTCTTATCTAGAACCGTTTGGAGCTCCATGCACAATCATCGATCCTAATGGAAAGTTTGGGGCAAAAGCAATTGATGGATACTTTCTTGGGTATGCCACCCCTAACTTACGAGTCTGGAATCTAGAGACTAAAAGGGTCGAGGAATGGTCTGAGGTCAGAGTACAAAGGCACACCTTGCCAGTCAAAAATCCGGGTCAACCTTGGATGTTTGAGTACGATGACTTCTTCAATTCGATCAATGTTGAAGCCGTTGAAGAAAATGCTGCGGCTAGGATGTTTTTCGAGAGTGACAATGCAACAGTTTCACCGGTGGTTCGTCCGATTCTTGTTAATCAAGAACCATCTTCTTCGGTGAACAATAATACTCTCAACAATGAGGATTTTCATGATGCAAATGAATTGAACGAATCTTCAGAGGATGATGAATTTCTAGATGCAGATCAAGAAGCCCCAACAACAGCAGTTCATGGTACTTCAGAGGGTACTCCTCCGGTAGATGCCCATAGAACAGCTGAGGCTACTGCATCATCCTCTTCGTCAATTCCAGGACTTGATTTGGTTGTTGATCTTAATCTCAACAACCTGGGTATAAATGTTCCAGTTCCAGATAATCCAGAAACAAGGATTCATAATACCCATCCTCAACAAAACATCATTGGAAATGTGCAAAGTGGCGTTCAAACAAGAAACATGTTGCGAAACAACAACAATGCAGGCTTGTATGCAGCTATTAGAGAATCCGGGCAACAAAACGATTGGTCTTTCGCGTGTTATGTCTCACAGGAAGAACCAAGAACGTGGAAAGAAGCCTTGAAGGATAACGCTTGGGTTGAAGCAATGCAGGAAGAACTGCAACAATTCCAGAAGCTGGGTGTCTGGAAACTCGTAGAGAAACCTGCTGGATACAAGAAGATTGGTACCCGTTGGGTTTTCAAATGCAAAAAGGATGACCGCGGAGTTGTTATCCGAAACAAAGCACGTTTAGTCGTTCAAGGTTTTCGTCAGATTGAGGGGATCGACTACAACGAAGTGTATGCACCAGTTGCACGTCTCGAAGCAATTCGAATCTTTCTAGCCTATGCGTCCTTCAAAGGATTCAAGGTTTATCAGATGGACGTGAAAAGTGCATTCTTACATGGTGTGGTTGAAGAAGAGGTATACGTCGAACAGCCTCCAGGTTTTGAAGATCCTATCCATCCCGATCGGGTTTGGTTGCTCAACAAAGCTCTCTATGGTCTACATCAAGCACCGCGAGCTTGGTATGCAACCTTATCTCACTATCTGCTGGAGAACGGTTTTCGTAGAGGTCTTATCGACTGTACTCTTTTCATCAAGGAACAAGATGGAGATCTTCTTCTGGTACAGGTATATGTTGATGATATTATTTTTGGTTCTACTAATGATGTCTTGTGTAGGGAATTCGAGCGCATCATGCAGGATAAATTCGAGATGAGTGCTATGGGGGAAATGACTTTCTTCTTGGGCCTACAAGTTCAACAAACAGAGTCTGGGATATTCATCCATCAGACTAAATATGTTGGTGACATCTTGAGCCGGTTCCAGATGTCTGATGCAACGCCCATTGGTACCCCATTGCCAACTAATCACGGAATTACTCCTGACTTGAAGGGAGAAGCTGTTAGCCCTTCAATCTACCGCGCGATGATTGGATCTCTTATGTACCTCATAGCATCTAGGCCAGACATAATGTACCCAACGTGCCTGCTTGCCAGATATCAAGTTAACCCGAAGGCCTCACATCTTGCTGCTGTCAAAAGGATTTTTCGTTATTTGAAGGCGTACCCTGACACCGGTCTGTGGTACCCTAGGGATAATAACTTTGAATTGGTAGCTTGCAGTGATTCTGATTTTGGCGGATGCAAAATCGACGGTAAATCCACAACGGCTGGATGTCAGTTCTTAGGAAATCGCCTAGTCACATGGCAGTGCAAGAAGCAGACGTGTGTCGCTACATCAACATGCGAAGCTGAATACATTGCTGCCTCAAGCTGTTGCTCCCAAGTTCTTTGGATCCAACAACAAATGCGGGACTACGGTTTTGAATTCCTAACTACTCCTATTTACGTTGATAATTCTGCTGCTTTAGATATCACTAGAAATCCTGTGCAGCATTCGAAGACCAAACACATCGAAATCAAATATCACTTCATACGTGATTGCTTTGAGAAAAGGCTAATCGATGTTGTTAAGGTCCACACCGATGACCAACGTGCCGACTTATTTACCAAAGCTTTTGACAAATCTAGATTTGACTTCTTATTATTGGTAAACGGTATTAAGGTCAAGCAAGAGTAAAACCAACATCGGAAAATCATTTTTGTAAATACCTTTGTGTTTTTAAATTTGTCTTAGTTTATTGATTTTAGGGGGAGTATATCCAAAAATCAGAAAATCCAAAAACATCGAAAAATTTCAAAAACACAAAAACAATAGAAAATCAAAACTGAGTTTCCTGGCGAGCAAAAGAGAAAATGATAGTACATCAGTGGTCTATCCAAACCTCTTTAAACCTTAAATGAAAAACGATAAGCAGCTCTATATAAGATGTATCGGTAGGCTCACAATCATTTTAAAGTGTGCAGGGTGATATAAACTTAAATCGACTGAAGACCAGGTGGGAACCATTCATTGGCATATGGTCTTAGTACCGAAATTTCGTTTGATAGATTGCCGAGGTTCTGAGATATTCGGTCTTTATGCTGCTTATCATCTGGGTATCATGGTTGTATCTTTTACCGAAAAATAACGGGGACGCAAGTCTAGATCTTCCATGATACTATACATACGTGTACATATTACATACTGCATTTGACCTCAATAAGTGATAAACAATCACATGTCCATATCAAATAAGTGATAATATATCACATTTATCCGGGTGTCAAGTTCGTCTCTCTGCTGTACGGAAGTACTGACCTGTTCACGGACTTGCACCTGTGCCCTCATGCATATGAAAATCAAGTTCCTCATCAATAAGTGATTATATCACATAGGACTTGTTTTCAAATCAAAATAAGTGAGTATCTCACAGCTTATACGGTCAAACAGATGATAATCGGTATACTCACCGGTAAGATGAACTCTCGTGCATACCTTGATACGGGAATGTGTCGTGATGTGGATGAACACCGGTCGGTAAGTATAAATCATACATCAACGTATCCTCTAAACATGATTACATCTGATAAGTTGAGCTTAAGTGGACAACAATACCGATAATTGTTATAGGATGCTTATCTTAATGTTAACTAACTGAACAACAAGAGTGTTTTGGCGTGACCGTACACTGATATGATTCTCTTTCCCTCGAAACTCGCAAAAAGAATGTTTGTATATATTTATTTATTTACTGCTTAACTTTTATTGTGTTTCTTTTAAACAGTTTCGTCGTTTGGTGCATATCAGCACGACATTAGCGGTGATGTCGTTTGATAACACTCAAAAGACTTTAAATTGTTGTCTTTTAATTTCAAAAATACCAAAAAGATTTTAGGTGTGTTTTAATATAAACTTTATAAAAGCCAAAAAGATTTTCTTTCTTCATTATTTTCGATCGTACGATGTTGGAGCTCAAGTCTTCGTTACCTGAAACCTGGCTGAAAACCGAACTGACTAAATCTTCATAAACGGTCAAAAATTTGCATGTTTGAAAGTTAAAAACTAAAATTGGCAAATTTATTAAACTTTCAAACTGTCGGACGGTGTTTGATTATGACATGGTCATTCGTGTGTCATTTGTTTATACTATATTCCAAGCAGTTGTTCTCATTACGCGTTTAGATTTCTTGCATGTGCAGATTCTAAAGGCTAGGAGAACATGGTTGATGACAAGCCTTGGAATGAAGACACGACGAGAAGGCGCTCAAAAGATGAAGATGATCGAGTTGCCGCTGGCCATCATCATCACCACAAGGATCTCACTTCATAAGGATAAAGTCTTTTCACGAGCATAACTCAAGGGGGAGCTTATGTTAAGGGGGAGTTTGTCAACACACTTCCTACATGATACGGGTAGTTTGTTGATACACTCTCTGCTTTCAAGACGTGAAGACATTGAAGATCCTCCGACTTTGAAGACTTGAAAGGACATCAGAGTTTTGAGAACTCGAAGACCAAAGACCGTCGAAGTTCGAGACGAGTCTACAACTATAGAAGATAAAGACAAAGTTACAGCCAAGGGGGAGTTTGTTGGTGCACTTGTGTCTGTACTTTGTCTGTATTCGGTCACGATGTAAACGATGTCCTGATTAGTGTTGTAAGTTGACCAAGTCAACCATCCTCCGGTTTGACTTGGACAACAGTTTGTAAATGTTGAAAGATGTTCTGTCTCGAAGGATAAGAGATCGAAGGATGATATGGATCCTTCGATCTCTTCGAAAGATATGCTTCGAATGATTAGACCTCGAAAGGTGATCTTTCGAGGTCCTTGATGATCCTTCGAGTGACTTGTCATCGATAGATGATCCTTCGGACCATCTATCAGATCCTTCGGACTGGACATCATGGGCTGGGTATAAATACCCATGCATTGTGTTGAGTTCAGTAGACAGACACTTAGACAGATTTACACACCGAAAGAGAGAGTCTTCTTGAGAGCATTCTGTCCGGAACTCACACACACACTTTGAGAGTTTACATGTTAGATTTGTAAACATTGTGCTTGTAACCGAAACCTTCATTTGCATTAATACAAGTTGTGTTAATCGGTGAACCCGTGTGTGTTGTGTTTGTACTTGCTTAATCCCGGTTTGCTCGCTAGCTTGGATTCCGCACTCGCTAGTGGGTTAGTATAACAAGGTTTGAGGTTCGTCATCCTCCGACAAAAAGGGACCTACACAACATAATCATAAAAACCACTATACAAGGTTCGTTCTTTCATTTTCTTTTTGTATCAAAATCCAGAACGTATTTTTTGATATGTATTTTAACTTACATAATATTAAACAAAATGAATAAGATAATATATGTACCTTGCATGTATGCTTCAAAAGCCTTATGTCTCACCTCTTCACTTTGAATGTAGCGTTTACCTTTGTCAAAAGTAATAAAATTTGGTTGATCAAGAAGAAGAAGTGTTTCCATGTAGGGATACACAAAACATGAACAACCCATTCCATTAATCCCAAGATTATTGAGGGACTTTGAGTAGGGTTCATAAACAGCAAGTTGTCCATTGGAGTCATTCTGATTTTGTAAGCTTTCAACTATGGGTTCACCTATCTTCCTGAATCCCCTTACTAAACATCCGAATCCATCTGGTGTTAGAAAATCAACAGTGAATAGCTTTGTAAACAAATTTGAAACACCATCCTCCATCATCCATACATAGTAAACTAGTTGATTCGGGTCTCCACCGAATTCCAGCACAACAAGGGACTCGTTTCGTTTAGACATAGACAGATTAATATAAAACTGGTGGGCTATACTATCGGGAAGGTTTACTTCTCTAAACTCTTCACTTGTCATATCGAATGAAATAATCAAATTACAAGAACTGAACACACCATCCATGATATTTCTTTCAACAGCAAGCCAATAGATAAACCCATCTACAGTTACTGTAAAATAGTTAAATTCAATTGACTTATTAAAAGGGAGATTGGTGCTATATGGAGTTCTCCAAGCCCCTGTGTTTAATGTAAAAATCTCAACTTGCCAAGGGATGCAACTTATACTTTCCATATCGCTAAACCTTTTAATATGAGTAACCTTGACAATCTTAGGCTCAATAGTCTCACGACAAACCCCAAAACCTAGAACTGTTTCATACATACCACATCCCACATTAGGCACAGCAACAGCAACAACCTTTCTAATTGAAAGATTCCAAAGAAAAGCCATGTTCGTTACAGAGTAGGGACCACCAAGGCCCTCTTGATAATTATAGTATAAACACAACAAGCCGTGAGAGATGCCGATTATGCTAGCATAATTAAGCATGTTCACCGGTGGAGGAATGATGGGGGAAACTTTTTGTTCAGGGAAAGTATGATCATCAACAATTGAAACATATTTTTGCTCAAATTTATCACTATACCTTACAAGTGGATGCTCCTGTGTGTGTCGACCGCTATACTCAACAATAAATTGAGAGCTATCGATCAGAGACTTCCATGCTTTGGAGACAGTTCTAAATTGAACCAACGATTTCGCAGGAAGCTTTTTCATGATTTCCGCTTGGATTTCGAATGGTATGTTGTCTGACATTTTGATTTTGATTTTGATCTTGAAGATCGTATGCATTTCTAGGGTTGACGAGAGATGAAATGAAAGATTTGGGGCAGCTATTTTTGGAGGAAATTAATATTTTTAGATGTGATAAGATTTGTCATCATTTGTAGTAAATTTTAGAATTTTTTCAAGCGAAAAACTGTTTGAAAGCAACAAGTTTGGGCCTGTGTTATAGTAAACCCATGTTACCTTATTGGGCCAAGCGTAGGAATACTAATGAAATCTGATAATATTAGAGCTTCTAAACTTATTTGTAACGCAATTGCTCAGCTAATTAATTTGTGAAAAGTTAGAACCTATTTGATTATCTAAATTTAGAGTATTTCATATCAGAAATATATATGTTGATTCTCAAGCACTTGTAATTGACAGATTATAATAATTAAACCAAAATCCTCCGAACTTGATAAGCATGATAGAGCTATATTGAGAATTGTAATGCAAACCTTGCGGAAAGACGTAGCCTTGTCCTGCAGCCCCTTTCTGGATCTGGGTCCTTTACCCGAGACTTACCGAACCAAAGCCAAAGGAATACCAAAATTGATAACTGGTCTGGTTCCATATTCCGCCCCCTTATCGGTTTCGTCCCTCGGGTCAGTTCGGTCTTCTGCAGGTTCATCTATTCTGCTCAGCCCTATCACCAGAGAAAGTTTTATAGTGTAATCAAAACATTTAAAAAGTATAGACAACATCAACAGCCATTAAGGAGAGATCAAAACGCACCTTCTAACATACACCATAAAGCGGTCATTGATTTTGTTTTATCCTAACATGGATAAAATCAGCAGAACACTTTTAGTCACCATCTTGACTCGAAAAGGAAAATGCCACCCTTTTTTTCAGATTCATTTAAGTTAATAATGTGAATATTGATTTTAAATGACTTTCATTTTGACCTGAACCAGTATTGACCCAACCCAAACCATCATTCATTTATCAACCTATATTTGTAGCTATTATGGTATAGTGAAATATAGTAAATAGATATGAAATCAAAATCTAAAAGCAACCTACCAACTGATATGAAGAATCATGAACTAAGATTCAGCAGCAGTATATAATTCACCCAAAAAGACAGAATTACTCTTATTTTACGTATATGTTAGTAAGTAAAACCTCTTAAAGGAAGGAAGAGTATAAATTGTCAAAGCATTCTCAGGTATCAGTCTATTATATATGCTTTGATGAAAATATTCCATTATTTAGTGAATTCATCTTCTCAAACAGGAAGAATGACTAGGATCGTATAATAGGAGGGAATAGTCAGATATATTCAAATAAATAATGATAGAAGACCAATACCTGATGACTTGAATCTGAAAATTGAAATTCAATCTCTGTATACCAAATTACTAGGATCGTATCAATAGGGAATATTCAGGGATCATCATCACACCTATTGCAAGTTGATGTTGCAGATGGAGAGAGAAATTAAGGAAGGAAGCCGTTATCGCTTGGATTTCCAAAGCTAATTTTGCCTCATATTTTGATTTTTATTTCAAATGAATTTCTAGGGTTTAAAAGGGAAGAATTCAATTCGACGAGATATCACTTTTGGAGCGATTTAATAAAACCAACCACAACCAGGGCCGTTCAAACCGTTCGTTGCTCGCTCGACGGTCGTTCAGAAATGGCTCGGAAAATGCTCGTTCGATTTGACGCTCGGTTGTAAACGAAGCGCTCTGCTCGGTTCGGTTTGTAAACGAGCCAAGCATGAGCAAGGTTCCGTTCGGCTCGGTTCGGCTTGAATTATTAAATTTTAATTAGTATACATATACGTATACACATACATATATAAACATGTATATACACACATATATATACACACACCTATATATATTTACAAACAGGGTTAGGTTCATTTATAAACAACCCCTTGATTGTGAACACTAATGAATTAATCCTAGCCTTTAATTATCAATATACAAGTGTAAATCAATGGTCACGATTTGTTTACTCAGTTCACAAATACACTAATCTTAACTCTAGAACCCCACCCTATACACACGTACATATATGCTTAAATATAAATTCAATTTATAGTTTTATATATACCACTCTATTAGATTTTGGTCCACTATATACAAATTACAACTATATCTATATGTACTAGCCCAATCACACCAATAAAAAATTAATATCAAACTAAACCAATAACTGACACTCTGCTAATCGCCTCAATGTTTCATGTCGTTACCTCGTCTTCTGCTCTAAAGTCTCAACATCATTGTTCGTGCAATATAATCATTGCCTCGTGGATCACAAGATTGTTATTCATAAGAAAAATATTATGCTGTGAAATGTGCCTGTTTTTAAAGACATAAAAACTTGAGACACGATTGTCCAAATCGCTCGAACTTCGCTCGACGCTCGCTCGAAATATTTACTGCTCGGAAAATGCTCGCTTGATTTGAGGCTCGGTTTTAAATTAGCCGCTCCACTCAGTTCGGTTTGTAAACGAGCCAAGCACGAGCAAAGGTCCGCTTGGTTCGGCTCGGCTCGTGAACAACCCTAACCAAAACGACGTCATAAGCATGTAAAATTAATGGGCTAAGTTTAGTTGGATTATTTTAGGGGATTGGATGACTACGGTATGTTTCTCATGTCAGGTACAAGATGCGGAAAAGACGTGTTTTAAAGGAAAGCATGGTTGGGAGCGTAAATGGAAGTGAAGAAAGTTGAATGAAGAAAAAATCAATGAAGGGAAACTGGGTGCCACCGTAGCTTACGGTAGCTACCGTAAGCTACGGTAGGCCTGAGGCGTAAGAGGACACCGTATACCAGTGGGTGGCCACCGTAGGCATTCTGAAGCCACCGTAAGCTATGGTAGCCACCGTAGCGGTGGAGGCCAAACATGTTTTTATTGTTTTCCTTTAAAACCAAGTTTGGTGGTGACTTTTGGATATCTTTTTCATTATTCACGTTTCAGAATTGTGTGAGGGCGAAATTAGGGTTGCAAAACATCATTTTGGGTGTGTTGATTACCACTTTTTCATCTTTGATTTATATGAACGTTGGAATTGAAGTAATGACGATCAACCGAACAATGTGCGGCTAGTTTCTTTTTTGTTTTCTCCCGGATTGTAAGGATTTCTACTGAATGTTTAGTCATTGTTTATGTTATTTGTGGGATAGTAACTTGATCATTTTGATTATATTACTATGGTGATTGTGTGTTCGTTTAGTAAATGTTCATATTAAATTTCATTTTTTGAACCATGCCATAGGCAATCATGATTTACTAGGAGGGATTTGGGGTTGACTATATGCAATTGGTTATCGGGTGACCGCCTTGCGTTCTTGTAATCCAAGTACTTGGTCCCCTTTTATCACACTCAAACACACACTCACGAACTATGTCTATGTAGTTCATCCCAGATTAAACTTTGATTTTGACATTCACAGAAAACCAGACCGAAGGAAAACATTCCTTCTCATTTCTGAATCAGTCTTGTTAAGTGATAATGTCACACCCCAACCGATGGCGGAAACATCGGAGTGAGACGAAACGAGATTGCAAGAGACTTCATAACACTATTTGTGAGGATAATTAAATAATGGATTTCATTTCATTTCTAACAGTCGATTACAAAGGTTAAAATCAAATACAACAACTTGATATACAATATGTTCAATACAAGAATACAACAAACAAGTACATTAACTAAGGACGTCTAAGTGTGTATCTAAGCATCATCACTACTTCAAGTTCAAGCGTCGTCATCCTCAACCTGTAGCATGTTTTAAAACAAAGTTCAATGCAAAAGCAAAGGCGAGTATACAGGTTTTTCATATGTAGCATAAAAAGATAAGTTTGAAACAATTTGTAGGACCGTGTTTCGAGACCGAAACCGTGATTAGTGTGAGATCGGTTCAAGACGGGAGAGATTAGAGATGCATAACCAAACTTCTTTGTATTAATCGGTAATAGAACATTACAAATCGGCCCGGTTACAAGACAACCGAACTAATACCAAAGGAGTATACATCCGGGGAGAGACCAAGTGGTGATCTCTCCCCCACACAATGAAGCTCACAGGGAACTCTCAAATGAGCTCCCCTTCTCTCTAAGTTTTGCAAATGACAAAGGGTTGGTATTTATACCCAAACCCACTTGTCTAGCAAAACCCACACGGTCAAACATACAACCCTCTCGTTTGACCACTTCAAACGAGCGGGTCAATACACATTCGTTTGACTGTGTCACTAACTATTACAAATTCAGCGTAAAATAATAACTAATCTATTCGACAAGCATCGGACACAAAATCTGCACCAACACAATTCCATGTGGCAAGCTCTTGATACAAGATAAACAATAAAATCGGCATGCGTCTAACATTTCAAACCAATGATGAAACCCAATATGCTCATGACATAACCATAAGTCTACGAGCGATGCGTTAATCCTATAGCACTATATATGTCACGGATTGGCTCGTACGAAGTTAATGATAAGTCTAACACAAGATGTCATAAACCCAAGTTTAAAGTATCAAGTAATCAAATAAGCATGCGTGTATGAGGAATGTTTGTGCAATATGAATAAAGTTTGTGTGTAAGTTTATAAATAACATGTTACACCCCAAAAAGTGGTAAACGAAAAAGGGGTTCAAGTATACTCACGAGATGTTGATGAGTGTAAGAGATTAAGAGGATGGAACAGCGAGGTCACCCTATATGGCAAACCATGGTGCATGAGTAACGAGATTAGGACGGAGGATTTGAAGCGAAATATAAGGTATAACTAGTTGATATGTATGTATGTATGTATGTATGTATGTATGTATATATATATATATATAGGGTAGGGATATGGTAAAAAGTGTCTAAAATGTGAGAAGGGTAAGAAGTGTTTTAAACCATTGGATATTTGATCTAATGGTTGAGATCAATTGGGTATAAAATGTAAATTGTGTTTTAATTAGAAGGACCTTATGTAAAATTAAAGGGCAATAGTGACTTTTCATCCGTTTTAAATATGGTAACCGTTTCAAAACACCCATCAATCTCCTATAAATCAGCGAATTTATGGTAACTGTTTCAAAACCCCCATCAATCTCCTAAAAAATCAGCGAATTTCTGGTACTGAAATAAATTCTTCGATTTCCTTCACAACAACTTTTTTATAACACTATAAAGAACAGTATATTACATGATAAAACACTATAGAAAGATATAACACTATCTGTTTATTGTAAGACACTATACAGAATAAACACTATTGATGGGGATAAAACACTATGAAAAGGAGATTAAAGATACCTGATAATATAACACTATTGACTGGGGAATATAACACTACAACAAGAACTTACCGTAAACAATTAAATGTATAGAACAAATCGAATTCGAATCACATCACTAATATATCGCCTAATATTTTTGGCAGTTATCTTTGGAAATCAATTAATTGATAAGAATGGACAATTACTAATATACCCTTTTGAATTAATTAAGATAAGAGACACTTGTCATTCCCATTAATTAAGATAAGAGACACTTGTCATTCCCAAATTATTTCTCACACTTCTCACAAAAGTTGGACTTTTTACAGGATCCTCTACCTATATATATATATATATATATATATATATATATATATATATATATATATACAAATACATATATTTTATATGGTTTAAGTAATAATCAAAATTAAGTCTATCGAAAAATATTATGGAAGTATCGTCAAAAATAAATATACATTTATATGTATTTTATAAAATTTAATAGAATTTGTTAGATTTTGATTTATAAAACTATGGTGTTTCGTTTTATGGAATTTTACAAAAAAACGGGCAGAGTTTCCTCTGTTTTTGGACGATCCCGACAACTAAAGTGTCGATATAATTTTCAAAACTCAACAATTAATAACATTATATATAAAATTATCATCAATGCCAAACGTAAATAATCACTACATATATAACAGTTTGAGTTCGTTTTTAAAACAATAAATATTTATCTAAATAAAAATAAGAGTAAATTACAAGTTTTGTCCTTTATGTTTGTACCAAATTGCAGGCGGTGTCCTTTACCTTTAAATTTGACGAGTTTTGTCCTTAATGTCTCAAAATCCTGCACGTTATGTCCTTTAGCCCTAACTCAGTCAGAATTTTTTTGTTAAATATGGTCATGTGCCTTGCACATGATGGTATTCTTGTCATTTTACCTCTCCATGGACTATTGAGTAAATAACTTATATCAATGGACTAAATATGTAAAAAAGATTAAAGAATAAAATATTAATTAAAAACTTACACTCTTTCTTCTCTCTCCTTCATCTCTACTCTCTCTTCTTCATCTCTCTTTCGTATCACTGTTACTTTTTCAAGAACCCTCGAAAAACCAGAACCATCAAATCTTTCTCCAAATCATCTTCTTCAAATTCAACTCTCCAAACTTCAAAGCCAATTATCCAAATCCACCACGAAGCATGTAGAACTCGAATTTCCTCTCGTTTTCTCCCAAAACCTAGGGTTTCATCAGACGCACAACCTACAATTTCGGTTAATGAAGATGAAGCATTGGAGCCGAGTTTTCTGGAGTTTATTACATCAGAGAGAGTTAAAGTTGTTGCGATGTTGGCGTTGGTGCTGTGTAATGTGGATCGTGTTGTGATGTAGGTTGCGATTGTTCCGTTGTCGCAGTCTCGTGGCTGGAGTCAAGCTTTTGCTGGTGTTGTTAAGGTAGTTTTTTAAGCTTTGTGGTGTGTTATGTGAGTTTGATTTGTGGTTATGTTTCTGATATGCACAAAATGCAACATATAAATTATATCAATTGTGGCATAAAACTAACCCTTTTTTAGTACTAATGTTGGAAAAAGTGTGCTTTTGTCTTCCTTTTGTATTTTCAGGATTAAATGAGCTCAAATTAACAAAAGAAGCAAAAAGACCGGAAAATCTAACATAAATACAAGAAAAGGAACGAAAGTGGAATGCCCGACCCCTCGACAGCATCTTCCCAAGCAAAACTGAGAAAACAGAAGACTGAACACGCCCCGTGCTCAGCGAGCACGGGGCCGTGCCCAAGTAGCAGCAGAAAAGATAAACCCATAGAAGCTTCTACTGCCCACCACGGGGCCGTGCCCAGCGGACACGGGGGCGTGGTCAACTTCCTGCAGGCACATTTATTGTAATTGCAAATTACAATTAATGAAGAGAGAGACGCGGATGGACACGGGGCCGTGCCCGAGCTTCTGTTCAGCCTATAAATAGGAGTGTTTGGAGCCATTTCAACTCATCCCTTGGCACACCACCTCTCTCACACTTCACCCACCACCCACCACCACCATAACACCATCATCCACCACCATCATCCATTGTCCATCATAGAGTGTGTGAGTCGTCTCGAGATCCAAGATTGTCGTAAGAGTTATTGACAATCAAAGGCCATGTTTGCCTAAGTCTCTTACATCACTTGGTGAAGACAAGTGTTTAGTGTAATACTTTTTATTTTTAATCTTTTGCACTTTTTAATTGGTTTTGTATTAATGACTTTAATTACTAGTTTCTTATGTTGAAGGTGATTCTTCCTTATCGTTTGTCCGTGGTGTTTTGGCATTATTTTACTGTCTATATAAAATAAAAGATTTTCACCATTCATATCTCCATGGTCTATATGGAGGTATGTTGGTGTAACATCTCGGAAATTTCTGACCAATAAAATAAAGACACGTGTCATGAGAGACAAACGTGTCAGGAAAACCGGATCAAATGAAAAGATGTATGGTAGGATTTTAAAAGAGAGGGCGTCATGTTATTTAAAAATACCTCTGAATGACCCAAGGGCGACATGTTATTAAAATACCTCTGAGCGACCCAAATTTATAAATCCCAAGATCCTTAAATCGTTTGATAAACATCTTATATATTAACCGGTTGTTTCTAAAAAATAAAGTTCCCTCTTTTATATATTTGGATTGTTAGGAATGTTACTACTAAATTACTAAATAAAATCCTTGTATAAAAGGAATTGGAAGTAGTTAATTAGTTTGTTCAACCTTTAAGAGAATCCAAGATAAATTCTTGGTATTTCCGTCAAATAAAGCCTTCACAAGATGCCAAAGTTACAAAAGCATGCTAGGCATGCAAAGGCTGAGCAAAATGGTCCCTACATTGCATAATGTCATGAGAATTCAGACTTGTAAAGATTGCATGGTCAATGCATGGAAGTTCACAAAATTTTTGGTTCTGGTCATCGGTTACGGACCGTATGGCCCTAGGCTTACGGTCCGTAAGGAGGGTACCTGGGCGATTTCAGCAAAGGTCGGTTACGGACCGTAACTGTATCAGCATACGGTCCGCAAGAGGAGCTTACGGACCGCAAGGCCTTAAGCTTACGGTCCGTAAGGCTGTCGCTGGCAGCAGGTTTTGGACAGCTGCCTGTTCAACCAGTTGCACCGACTTAAAATGGTGGTTTTCGAAACAAGGGTCTTGCTAGGCAGTATTTAGCCATATAGGGACATCTGGGATGATCTTGTAACTATCCTAGACTACCTTGGCATGATCTTGAGCCTCTTGGTTCACTATATAAGGACTTGAGTTGTGACACAAGAACTTGTTCATTTTCATTTGCACTCAAGGCATTCTTTAGAGTAGTTCTGGACAGCAAGCAAGTTCTCATTAAGTCCCTAATCCTATTTAGGATTTTTGTAAGTGATCCTAATCATCCTTAATCCATTTTAGCTTAGTTAATTAGCTAAAAGTCAAACTATCGTAATTAAGATTTGACTTCGAGATTAGTTCATAATTACTCAGTAATATCTCGAATTAAAAATACCTATAAGTAGGTAATTATGTGGGTAACAAACCCTTAAAAGGGTATTATCAGATTCCCACTCTAACCATGTTAATTGTCGAGTCAAAATACATTTTAAAAAGTCAACAGAATGCTTAAATCCAAATTAACGCATAATTAGCAATGTAGGATACATGCAACCTATTTGATCATTAATATAACTTGGTAACTAATGTAAGAACATGTCCCAACATGTTCAACTCGACAATTCTCTGTTTAGACCCGGTTTGGAACCGAAAGTCGCATAGTTTGACTTTCGCTTTGACTTTCAGTTCTGACCCATTTTAGTCAAGATTAAGTTTGCCTTAGAGCTTCTTTTGGACCTAGTAACATGTTACTATAACTTCTGTGATTATACGGCTTAGTTCACTAGTTGTCTAATTATTATGCAAATTTCCGTTAAATGCCCATATGTTGACTATTATGCCCAAATGTCCATAAAACATGATTTTTGAAAATATAAAAGGGTAGACATCTTAGTTACTGAATTATAGACTTGTGACCAAAATTTGACATCAGTTTGAGGTCTAGATTAAGAGTTATGCTCATTAGCGTAATTAGGAGCTTTCTTAATAAGTTAATGGCGTAAATTGCATATAGCCTATCTAAACCCAAATTTTTATACAAAACTTTATACCTACTGTTATAAAATAATATTTTGGGATTTTTAAAGATTTTTATTCAATTTTAGGCTGAGTATAACTTAGTGTTCTAAACTTAATTCGGCTAATGCCGGTTTTGCCCTTTTGAGCCATAAAATGAGTTTTATAAATCCTTTTGACCTCAAACCTTTTTCTACTGATTTATTATGATAAATGTTGAGCCTTCTGGAATTATAAAAAATATCAGCTTTTCTTTTAAAACCTGGAAATGGCTCCAAATCGCCTTTTTAGGCATTTTTACGACATAGTCTATGTCAAAACTAGTTTACATGTATAAGGGTCAATACCTACTGATATATTTAGTAAAATTCTATATTATAACAGTAAACTAAAGAATGAAACTCAGATTTCCAGTTTTGACCTTTTAGGCTTATGTGAAATTACCAAAATGCCCTTTTGGTGCATAAGATGGTTATAATTAATAAAATTCACATATATTTGATACCCTACTGTTACAACATGATAAACTAAGTATAATTACTGATTTATTCAGTTATGTAACTCAGATTGCTAGTCTAACTCTTTTATACCCTTTTAAATGACCAAAATGCCCTTATGAGGCGTAGTTTGAGTTTAAAATCATTTGGGGCATAATAGGACATATCTTACTGATATCACAACATATTTGGTGCATATAATCTCAGGAAACTTGTATATGGTTTATATGGTTACCCGTTACGCACTTTCGTGTTCGGATCGGCTTATGCAACTAGTTTACGCATAATAGCCGAGACGGGTCAAACCATATCAATCCTTGTCTTAAAATCCAGAGTGTGTTTAGTTTACCCACATTATACAAGTCTCCAAACTTGTTGGGTCTAAATCACATTTCATTCCGGTTTTCGCCTTCCTCGCGATTAAACCGAATTTATTACTTGAAACTAACCGGTCTAAGCTTAGGCTAGATTAAAAGACCCGTTAGGATTCTAATAGGTTATTATAAACCTTCGTTCCAGAATAGGAGACCAGTAAAAGACACTTGCATTTGCTTATTGTGGTTTTATACTTGCTCAGGTAAATACTTTTAACGTATTTTCCCTTATACGGGCTTGGGGTACGGTATATAAAATACCGCTTGGTCGGGCAATTGACCCTAACTCATTAGTAGTTGGGTATTATCAATGTGACCCGTTTGAAAACTGGTTTTGTTTGTTTTAAGCCTTTGGGAGCTTAATGACCATGTCCCGGATATCCTTGGCATCATTTTACGAAATGGCCACGACCTTGACACGCGGGTGTAGGCGTACACCCGACAATGTGTCCATATTCATTAAGGTATAACCGTTGGCTTCCCGCCGCGGATTTATACTATGTGGTGTGTCAATTAACCTTAAACCCGGCATGAACCGGGCGACTGAACGCATAACGAACATGTAATTCTTTTACAAGATTAGATTTGATTAATTATCCCCAAGTTATAAAAAGTTTTGTGCCATGTGCATTTAAATCAATTTTTACTACATTTTCAAAATGAGTCAGTTAAATTGTATTTACCAGTGTAAACTGACGTATTTTCCCCAAAAAGATTAAGTGCAGGTTCTACACGTAATAGGCTGGCTACTCCTTAGCATCGTTAGAGTCTCGCAAGCTTGGGATGCCATCCATCTGTTGAACAATTTTCCTTTTTATATTGATCCGCCTATGGATCTATTTCAGCTACTATATGATACTTGGATATTACAATATGTGTGGTTGAAATAAATCTATTTTTATTGCTTCCGCTGTGCATTATAATTTGTGTTGTTTGACTATGATGATATCAACTACGTCGCGATACTCCCCCACCGGGCCCACCGGTGACACGTGGAAATTAGGGGTGTGACAGTTGGCTACCTGGTCGGGGGTTAAGGGAATGGTTTGGTAAGAGTCTTGCCATTGTTCAGTGTATAGATCCTGCAAAGGACCTGGGTCAAATTTAGTAGGACCTCCTTCAATACCCAAAGGTATTGGATGGCGGGGTTCCAAACTCTTTGATCCCCTCATAAGTTAAACAACTATTAAAACTTTAACCCAGCTACTTAGGACTGTATCCCTGCTGACTCAGACTACTTAGCTGAGGGTAACGTCGCCTTCAAAAGAGGGGCCTACCACATTATGCATTAATAACTTAATTAACTATCTTTCAATAATCCGACCCTTTAGGATTGTATCCTTGCTGACTTAAACTACTGGGTTGAGGGTAACGTCGCCTTCAAAAGAGTGGCCTACTACAATAACTAAGATAATCTCTTAAACAAGTGCAAAAGTGCGAAAATAATCAAAGGTTACACTAACACACGAGTCGGATCCAAGTGATTCATCTTGTCTATCTGTTTTCATTTTTATTTTATTTTTCAGCAGTTTTATTTTCTTAGTTTAAGAATCTTTTTCTAATCTTTTGATTTGATTAGACGTTGAGGATAAACCGGTACTAAAAGCTCTTGTGTCCTTGGATGTGACATCTGTACCTCCACGGCCATCAAACAAATACCAAATCAATGAAATATTGTGTTTCATACTTGGGATTTGTATAAATATGTGTATCATTTGCACATATCAAATCTCGTTCGATTTCAAGCTCTAAATCGCTTTCTGGAAAGTTATACGCGAACTGATGCGCAAACGTAATCAGTTTAGCGCAACAAACACTCCGGAATAATGACATAGGATTAACATACCTTAAATAACCTTTACATAACTTAGAAATAAGTTTTGGATGATTTGGTATGCCGAAATCAAGTCTATTCGCTTACAGGGACTAAATTCGACAAACTACGAAAGTATGTCAATTTGAACTGTAACGAACATTCCGGAACATGATCATAAGTTAAACATACCCTAAATAACCTTTACATAGCTTAGAAATAGGCTTTGAAGGGTTCGGTATGCTAAAATAAACTTTATTGATCAATAGGGACTAAAAGCGTCAAAAAGTGCACAAGTTTGCATTTTCGCGCATATCTTACGTTCTGAATATATCCGGACATCCAAAAATTTATGTAAGCATTTAAAATATTATGTTTTAATGTTTGGCATAATAAAAATCCATTCGTCGCGCAATTTGGATCATTTTTGCGTTCGTTACGACTCCCGTCGTAATTAACCGAACAACGCAATCATACGACCAAACGAGCCGACATCCGTGATATTTTTGAGCATATTTTAAGTTCCCTATACTTTAGTATCATTTTAGAGCCTTGAAATGAGGTTAAAGGGGTTTAAAAGTGCCAAAAAATCAAGTTTTACAAGTGCATGGACCATTTTTGAAATTTCTGGCAGATTCAATGAACCTAGTCTATTTTGAAGTTTTAATGGTTTTCACCCATGGTTTTGCAAAACCATGGGATGGTATTCAATGAACATAGTTCACATTAGGGGCTCCCATGGTTTTTGAAAACTATGTGCCCACATGTAAGGTCTAGATCAAATCACGTTTTTCGACGAACGATCTTAACGGTTCAAGGAAATCTATAAATACCCCTCACCCATTTCATTCTTCCTCACATTTGAATCTGATTCTACACTCTCTAAGTGGAGGTATATGCTTCCTACCTGAGAGTGAATCGGGTTTGAATCTTGCGGGGACCTTCTGTAAGTATTCTTTCGCGTTTTTCGTTCGTTTTAGCGTTAAAGTCAAACTGCGTTTGACTTTCTGCATTAACCAGTTTATGGTCAATGCGAAGTTCGTTTGAACTTCATAACGTGAGCGTAATCACGATGGTCATAGTCCCCAGTGACTATACCTACTGATTACCACGTTATCTAGGCTCAGTGACGAGTCGCAGTTTCGGCCAAAATGCGTTTTCTCGCGTATTTTGTAACCAAACTACTCTAGGGTATTAAAACCGTTTGTTTTAATACCAAACCTGTTTTCTAACTCTACTAAACATGTTCTAGCATGTTTAGCTCGTCGCTTTTAGATTTGTGTTTGTTTAGGGTCGTAAAGGTAAGCGATCTAATCAATCGCTTATACTTACGAACCCGACCCAATTGGTCGATATTTAGGATCCGACCAAACACTTTAGGTGACCATAGTTGTATAGGAAATAACCTTCCGAGGTTATACCTTATGGTCACGACGTTTAGTAGTTGTATGATAAGTAGTTCTTATGCCTTAGGTAAATTACCAAAATACCCTTTTTGCGCCAAAATTCATTTTAAGACTATGTAACGTAATTTTTGACATCTAAACTGATTTAACAACAATATTAAACATGTTAAGGCATATCTTGCTTGTCATAGGACTAGTTAGACTTCTCGAACGGGCGTTTGCGCGCACGACGCGTTAAAGTAGCGTAAGCTACCTTAATGGGCCGTAACGGGTCGAAAGCACTTAGGTTAAGTTTCAATTTAGTATGTAGGCATTGTTAAATCATGTCATATGAGTTCCAATAACTCATTTGGTTTACAAGACCTCATCCTATCCGATCCTCCGACTTAGGTCCGGTTTATTTATATAGTTATTAGGTTGCCGATTGATTCCGTGCTCCCTCTAGCTTTGTTTGGTTGTTGTTCAAAGACCGCTAAGCATTCTCAGGCGAGTACATAGTTCCCCTATTTTACTGTTTTCGATTGTTTTGGGGTGATCCATATGTGTTAAATGATTTCAATGTTTAAACGATGTTTTCCAAAAACGAGTAAGATGGTTTATATTAAAACTAATAACGATTTTGATAATATGAACAAGCTTGTTGGTTGTAAATACATAACGAATAATATCCATTAATTTTGGCCCAACCGACCAGTATTAGGTTATGGTACCATAGGATCTGACAAATCCCATTATCAGAATGCACCCATGGTTATGTGTGGGTTAGGTGGGTAATGACCGAATCTGATGATTGTTAACTTACCCTTTGGTGGTTAGTTAATGCGAAATGATTGTTAACTTACCCTTTGGTGGTTAGTTAATGCGAGATTGGCGATAGGCGAGTCACGAAGGTTTGGATATTATTAGCGAGGCGACCAAAAGTAGTTTTCACAAATTAAAACGAGGATTATTTAAACGATTTTAAACGAGTTAACGATTTTGAAACGATCTTAACGAGTTAAACGATTTGGGTAAACGATTGGTTTTTGGTTAGTGTTTAGATAACGAGACAGGTGTAATATGTTGAAAGCATGGTGGATACGCCGCTGGTACCTCCTATATATAAGTGTTTTCAACATATTACATACCGTGGCGTTATTTAGTTCACTTGGGTAAACGATTTTGAGACGATGTCACACAAACGAGGTTTTTGAAATGATATAAACCATACGAGTTTTGTTAACGAGTTTTTACGAGATTTTTTACAAATTGATTTAACTAAATGTTTTGGGTTAAGAATCATGGCTATGAGATTTTATAACAAACTATAACCAATTTGATTTGAGTTGGTTATTTATGTTGTAATACACTTTTCAAAACAAGGTAAGTATTTTGACTCTTTGAGTCTAACAAGGTACTACAACATATAAACTAGCCATGAATCCGACACTCTCATAAAACCTATATACTCGCCAACATTTCTTTGCTGACTTTGTTTTCACATATGTTTCAGGTAATGTTGATTGATAGGATGCACTCACATAGGACTGGACAAGGCCTTAGTGACTTAATAACAATGATAGACTATGTTTAACTTGTTTGTTAGATTTCAAGACGATGTAAATGTTTAATGTTTAATAAAACGAAACTTCAAATTTCCGTGTGTTTTGAAACAATGATTCTGTTACAACACTCCCCGATGTTTCAGCCACGTTTTGTTGTTTTAACGTGGTCGGGGTGTGACATTGGACGACCTCAGTATCTTACCAACACTATACTACGTCCACGATGGGTGCACTTGCCCATATGTGTGTTTAGTGTTAGTAAATATCGTGTTTTATAAATTTAAAACTTGGCTAAAAAGTGTAAAAGGGCTTAAAATACATACCTAAAACATATACACACTTCACACGCATCAAGTTTTTGGCGCCGTTGCCGGGGACACAAGGATTTTAAGAAAGCTTAAAATCGACGGCCTAATCAGTTTTTCAAAACCTTTTTAAAATGCGCGCACATTTTTCTGCATTTTAGTTTAGTTTGCATTTACAGTAGCCTGAACACGGGGCCGTGTTCACTGAACACGGGACCATGCTGCATATTTTTCATTAAACACCCAGATACAGAGTCTGAACACGGGGCCGTGCTCACTGAACACGACCCCGTGCTCAACGAGACCAGTAACCTTAATTAAAACGCCCAGATACAGACCCTGAACACGGGGCCGTGTCCACCAAACACGGGGCCGTGTCCAGCCTCTGTTTTCGTCTTTATTTCTGCTTTCTGGTCTCGAGACTCAGTTGTGGTCTGTTGAGTGATTTCTATGGATCAATACTCAGGAGGCTACAACTACACCTATGAGGAGGATGATTACATGAAAGACTATTGCACTAATTGTGGTAACCCGCACTTGTAGGATCGTTGTTGAACCCGAACGAGTCAATCAGAAGAGTTGTTATCCAATTCAAAGGTGGAATCAATGAATCAGATGCTCAAACTAATTATAATGCTTCTTTGATTGATTTTAACAATGTTTACAACCTGAAAGCAAATTGGCAGCACTTCGTTACAAGTTCCAGAAGTTACCAAATGAACAACACAATGCACTATATATAGTTGAGGTGGGTTCGCTTATATGGACGTGCCATATGAGCGGACCTATTAGCTATGGTTCGCTTTTATGAACAATGTCCATATAAGCGGACCTACTTGCTAAACCACCAACTTTCGTTTCTCAAACCTTGTACACTGGATATCCTATCCTATCCTATTCTAATACAAGATACAAGACGAAGTCAATAGACGTAATGCACTAACAGACTCCCCCTCGGATATTGACGAAGTCTTCAGTGACCATTCTCTGTTATGACACCTCTTCAGTCTTGATCATTTTGCCATCTCATTCAGATAGTAACAATGTAAGCATCCATCACTCTTTCTCTTTGATCAGCTTCTAACTTTGACTCTTTTACCAGGATCTCATCACTGGCTTTATCATCAACAGCTTCATCATCAGCATCTTCATCATCAGCAGGCTCCCCCTCTCATCAAGCTTCCGTGCTTTTTAGGGATCGACACCTAGCTTTCCTGCTACAAGCTCTTCCTTACTTCCAGCTTGTCTTCAGACTCCCCCTTAGACTCTGCTTCCGGGATCGTAATCTGGTATCTTTCTTATCCTGCAATCACTCAAACACTATATAAGTAACAACATTTTAAAACCAACAAATAAATTCTCTAATCCACTCCCCCTATCAACCAACTTAACAGATATGACAGCGTTAAAGAATCCAACTCCCTCACAGTTTATCATCCAAGTTGAAGTTAATGACCTTGGAGATATCACAAACTGTTTTTGAAATTTTTGATTTTAATATCAAGTTTCAAATTAATGAACTTGTTTTATTTTCAGAAACACAATCAGCTTACTAAGATTTTGAAACTCAGCATTTCAGATATCGGTTGTCGAAAATAACGCATAAATCAAAATCTTTTTGTATTTTCTAAAAATATAAAGCAGTAAAGAAATATATACAAACATATTTACAGACAATATTTTTGTTTTGAGCATGCGTTAGAGAATCATATCAGTTTTTGACAAGTCACAAGTACCGTTGAGCTTAATTACACATTAAGAATAAAAACAATTCACTTAGATTGTCGATATACTGATCCACTTAAATTTTCATACAAACTTCAACTGATTCAGGATACGATTTAGATGTCTTATGAACTTAAACTTATTCATGTGTCCCACCTCTTGAATATACTCCCGTATCCAGAATCCCAGATATTCAGTCTTACAGGTGAGTATACCACAGATGATATCTGTCAGGGGTTAAATGCGAGGGCCATGAGAACTCAGGTCGATACTTCCGTATACGCAGAGAGATGACGGCTTCGACTTTTCAGTGTGTCCCCTTTAGAGGATCTTTTAGTTACAACAGCAGCGACTATCAATTTTATTGTTTCATCAGCTTGCTGAGGGCGATGCTGTGTTTCAAGCATTTGCAGAAAGTATTATTCGGGGACTAGGTCAGTACTTCCATACAGCAGAAGTCCCGGAATAATACCCCAGATATCACTGAGTATAAAGACCTAGTATCTCAGAATATGGGACCTTTCAAACGAGATTTCAGGGGGTAAAATATATTCAAGTAGTGTTCCCCACGAAATAAGCAAGTGTTTGAATTTAGGTTTATATCCCGAAAAAGTTTACTATGTGTATAAAAACCTATCGACATATCATCAGTGAGACTGTTTAACGTTTATTAAATCTATACAAGTCTTTAGCGTACACTAACTGTCTACTGATGTACTGTAATTTGCTCTTTTTACACAACAACTCAATTTTTGAATTTTATCATGTTTTTGGCTTTTCAAATTTTCTAATGTTTTTGTATTTTCTAACAATTTTTCTCCCCCTAAAATGCAAAACCATTAAAAGAAATTTGACAACACGATACTGATAGCTTTGTCTCGCCATCCATGTTCAGCTAATCATGCACTGAATTACACTAAAGGCAGTAATTACCCCCATGATTTACAACACAATGATTTTTACAGATTGAAAACCGTTTTTCAATCTGATGAATGTAATCATGTTTGTTCAGCCGTGAGGGTTTCGGCGTATTCAATCAACATTTATTCAAACAAAACTAAAACAAACATATTTTTGATTTTTCAAATTTTAACAAACTAAAACATATTTTTTATTTTTAATTTTTCAAGTTTTTAGGGTTTTGAAAATATTGTTTATTTATGTACAACCAACACTCAAACTAAACTCCTTGTTCAACCAAACCAGGGTCCTGCAACCTCTTCCTGTGCCAGGCTGCTCCAACTATCATTCTCACAATCTTCAGCTTCGTTGAGCACCTGCACATGCAAACTTTATCAATCATTTGAACAATTTAGCCCAGGTCTGTTGGACCTTAGGCATTTCAATACAATTTTCATTCAATTTTGGAAATTCGTTGTCATTTAAAACTTTTTCAGCTTTGATTTCAACTTTCTCATCTTTTACCGATAACACTTGTTTCTTAGCACTCCACACTTGACCTTTCGAAGTACCTCTTTTGTAAAAATTTGTTTCTTTTTGAACCTTTTGATTTTGAACAACAATTGGTTTCTAGAACTGATGAGGTTTTGTCATATCAACTGATGTTTTCCAACTTTGTGTTGTTCTCAATCTAGGTGTGTGAGAATTCCAGGTCTGTCTTCAATTGAACCTGTTCGGGTTTAATTTCCAATTTTGATTTGAAGCAAACTTGTTTGTATTATACCTCCAAGTTTGTCTCGAATCAAATCTGGTTGACCTTGATTTCACACTCTTAGATTTCTGTTTTTCAACATCAACAGGCTTTAGATTTTGACACTTCCGTGCAACATGTCCAATTTGATCACATTAAAAGCACACTTTCTTTGAAACATCCTTGGCCTGTTGTTGTTTCTTTTTCATAGCATCAAACTCCTTATTAGATTGTTGTCCAATTTTGAGTTTTTCCTCTTCTTTCAAGCTTTTCCCTTGAACAAAATTCATTTTTTGTTGCAAATTTTGTTTTTTACTTTGATTCCAATTTTGTTTCCTTTTATAACCCAAACCAGCCTTCATGTTTTTCTTCTTAAAACCAGGTTTCTTATAAAAAGATTTATGACCTTTACCAGCAAACTTCAAAATTTCTGACTTCTCAATCTCAACCATTTTGAAAACTTTATCAACCTTTTCTGAAATCACATTCTGAATCGGGAATACAACATCTAAGAATAATTTGTCCGATCCAATCATGGTATAAACCAATCCCTTTGAATCATCATTCAAATTTTTCTCGGATTTTGTGTTTTTCAGATATCCATCATAAAGATTTCCTTCATCTTCATCCTGTGACTTAGACTTACCTTTTGTAGACTCATCTTTCAAAACACTATCAACCACCTTACTTACCACCTCTGAATCATCAGCATCATCAGATTTGGTGTAAGTCACATCGATACTTTCAGGTAATTGGTCAGCTATGTTCAAACCCTTTGCCACCTTTTCTTCATCATAAAAAGTATAATTGTTTCTCAATGGTGGTGGTACCTGATGAAATTCTGAACCAATACCCTTTTTACAATTATCAGTATCTTTGTCATCTAGTGTAATGTTGAAAATGTGTTCGAGAATGTACGAAGAGTTATGATAACTTTGAAGTTTTGTAACAATCTTTTCTTTTTCAGCCAAGACTTGTTTAAGATTAGCAATTTCATCAACACACTTGTTCAATTCAATTTGCTTTTCTTTAAACTTTCTTTCATACATTTCTTTTGTACCTAAAGTTTCAGACAATCTTTGATCAAAACTTTTTACTTGGCTTTTCAAAGCATCATAAGCCTCTTGTACTCTCTGACTCGACCACTTTAAAGAATCATACTGTTTTTGTAAATCCTGAAATTTAGATTCTTTTTCAACACAATTAACACATTTTGCCATACACTTTTCTTTCAAAACCTTATTTTCTTCTTCAAGACCATGACATTTTAGTGTTAGCTTTTCAACATTTAATTTCAAAATTTCTTCTGTTTCAACCATTTCTTTACATTTCGTTTTGAAAACATTTTCAAATTTTGTTGTTTCAATTTCTTTTGCTTTTATTATTTCTTCTTTTTCAGTACAGGCTTTGCACATTTCTATGCAATTCCTGCACTTGTTTTCTTTTTCATCAACCAATTTGACTTTTGATGAGTCAGAAGATTTTCTTACCTTAGTCTCTTTCAGCACCGATTCTTCTGTCTCAGCTTTCTGAACTTCCTCTTCAGCATTCTCTTTCTCTTCAGTTTTATGTTCCTCTTCAGCAGCAGTCTTCGCAACAGCTTTTACTTCTTCAATCATCTTCTTCAATTCTTCTTCTTTTCTCTTCTTCATCTCTACCACCTTCGGTAGACTTGCTTCACAAACCTCTCTTATCTTCTTCTCCAAATCAGGCAAATACTCTATATCAGATAACCTTCGTGTGTTAAAAGTAGCTTGCCTTGGAAGCAGATTTGTTACAGCTTTGAAATCCACTTTTGATGGGTCAGCAACTGGATTATCCTGTGGATCCATGTAACATTCTAATTCTTCATTCCATCGTTTGGCTCTCTGGGCTTCTTTGAAAGGTTCGTTTAATTTTCCAATTTCCCATCTTGCATAGTCTGCTTTCCACCATTTATCAGGATCGGCATCAGCCATAAATGCATACCCAACAGCATCTTTTTCTGGGCAAGAGCCCTTGATTTTTCTTCAGGCTGTTTCAATCTTGGTGGCTCAGACTTGTTCTGATGGTATATCGCTTTCTTGTAATAATCTTCATTGAACGGGTTTTCAGAATCATCAGTAGCATACGCATTTCTGCACTCGCGTTTGAAGTGACCTTTTTGTTTGCATTTGAAGCATGTCACCTTGGATTTATCAAATCCCAGTTTGGTAGATAGTCCACCAATTGACTTTCTCCCCGTGATCTCCATGAACCTCTGTGCTCGACGAACCGCACTGGCCATGCACCATCTTATATCCATTAGTTCCATCTCCTCAGGGTCTAATTGATCATAATCTTCTTTTGTCAAGTTGGTATTGCCAATCTTCCCTGCAATGAGGCTTTCATACGATTCAAGTACAGATGCTAAGAAAACCATCTGTTGTTTCGTCGATTCTTCGCTGAAATTCTGCCCATTTTTCAAATCAACTGCGATATTACACTGGAATAGATTCTTTGAAGCAGATTGGTCTGAAGTGTTTGAAGAAGATCCACTGTGAAAACCACTGTGAAGACTTTCATTGTTCACTGAATTTGAACTTTCTGCAGAAAACGCTGTTCTTGGAGATCCAGCCTGTGGTACATTTCCTCTGTAGTGGAGTTCCACATTCTGCTGATAAGCTGGACTGTTGACTTTTGATCTTTTTATCTCCAACTCATGGCTTTCAAGCCTTTCAATCAGCAAATCCACTCTTAGATCATCAGGCTTGATTGTATTTTTCAGCATTAGAGCGAAGTATTGCCAATCTTGATCATTGGGCAATGAATCAAACAATTTATCCACCATCTCTTCTTCAGAGTATTTGATTTCATGTCTGGCCAGCTCCATTTTCAGATGTCCAAATCTCTCAATCATTTTACAAACAGATTCATTTTTCATATAACAGAATAAATCAAACTCTTTACGCAACAATTTCTTTTTGTTTTTGACAATTTCATTACTTCCTACATACTTTTTCCCTAACGCTTCCCACAAACTCTTTAACGTTTTTTCTTGTTCAAGTAACGAGATAATATCATCTCTCACTGACTGCTTGATCAACGTAACCATTTTATATTCAGCCACAACATTCTTTATGTCTATATCTGTGAAATCTTTTGGATCTATTAACTCTCCTCCCTCTTTCACTGGTTCTATGTATCCATTTGTTAATTTTAACCAGCTTTCAGGAGCGAAAGCTTTTACCCAACCCTCAAATCTGTTTTTCCACCAGTTATAGTCTTCAACTTTCATTAACTTTGGTGGCTTCTGTTGGCTTCCGTACATGTTTTCAAACTTCAAATTCTCCGAAATCTCTCTTGAATATTCTTTCAACTCAGATCTTCTGTTTGTCGATTCGGAAGTGAACGCGTTGTAAAAAGTGTTGTAGAACTCTTCACCGTTGTTTGACATCTTTAATCACCTGAAAGCAATCAAACAAACTCAATCAATTTAAACAATTATCAAGTAATTTGAAATACACTAACAGTCAATTGTCGTGAAATGATCTTGACACTTGGGCGAAATCAGATTGTATTAATAAGCAAAACCCAAGTTGGACAAATAAGCGGACCACCAACTTGACCGAATGAGCGAACCCTTCTTTGGACCGAATAAGCGGATCTATAATGTTCGAATAAGCGGATCTATAATGTCCGAATAAGCGGATCTATAATGTTCGTTCGAGCGGATCTAGCTTGTTCATTCGAGCGGATCTAGCTTGTTCGTTCGAGCGGATCTAGAACTTTTGAGCGGAACTACTCAGAATGTGACCCAATAAGCGGACCTCTGGAGCGGATCTATGTAGTTTGGAGCGAAACTAGTGTCTTTGAAGCGAACCTAGATGGTCATAAAAGCGGACCTATGTAACTTTCGAGCGAACCTATCCACTGTCCGAATAAGCGGAACTACATCCGAAGGTTATTTTGTCCATTTTTAGGTTGAATTTTGATATGAAACTTTCAAGGGTTTGTTATTATCCACTAATACACATTCTGTGAAAAATTTGGCCGATTTTAACCGTGGAAACTTGTTCAGATCAAAATAGAAGGTGTAGAAGACAGAAAACAGATCCAATTGAGTTAAACTCTTCCTCCTGTGCTCTGATACCACTTGTAGGATCGTTGTTGAACCCGAATGAGTCAATCAGAAGAGTTGTTTATCCAATTCAAAGGCGGAATCAATGAATCAGACGCTCAAACTAATTATAATGCTTCTTTGATTGATTTTAACAATGTTTACAACCTGAAAGCAAATTGGCAGTACTTCGTTACAAGTTCCAGAAGTTACCAAATGAACAACACAATGTACTATATATAGTTGAGGTAGGTTCGCTTATATGGACGTGCCATATGAGCGGACCTATTAGCTATGGTTCGCTTTTATGAACAATGTCCATATAAGCAGACCTACTTGCTAAACCACCAACTTTCGTTTCTCGAACCTTGTACACTGGATATCCTATCCTATCCTATTCTAATACAAGATACAAGACGAAGTCAATAGACGTAATGCGCTAACAGCACTCGGTACAATATTGTAACTTATTTCAACCATCCACTTCAGACAACTATTATGAGGAGCATAGGTACGAACCATCGACTTCATACACATCCTATGAAGACCAAAGGTATGAACCTTCCCCCTCATACTCATATTTTGATGAATCAAGGTATGAACCTTCGTACTCATACTTTGAAGAGTCAAGATATGAACCACCACCTTCATACACTTATTATGAGGAACCACGGCATGAACAACCCACCTCATTTGAGTACTATGAAGAACAAAATTACGACCCTTATCCATCATATACTTACAATGAAGAACAATGGTATGAACCATCTACTTCATATGGGTACTATGAGGAACCAAGGATCGAACAACCGGATTCAAGTTTTGAGGATCCCGATCCTTTCTCTATCACCGAAGTGACAGATAGGATATTAGAACACATTAAAACTATCGAACGTTGCATAAAAGAATCTCGCGCAAGGGAAGAGGAGTCCCGCGTAAGAGAAGAATTAAATAAAGAAACGATAGTTGAAAATGTAAAAATGGAAGAACAAATAAGTGAAAAACCGACACATGAGTTAAACAACGAAAGAGGTGAGGCCGATAACATTAAAATTCAAGAAGAGTCTAATTTTGAAGAAATTAATCTCTTGTCACCTTCTTTTGAAAATCAATGTTTAGTGCCAACTCATGCTAAGTTTTTAAAGGAGCTAAACACTAACGCAAAAATTGAGGAAATGGTAAGTGTTAAGTTAACTAATGATCAAACTTCACTAATAAAAGAAGACCCCTTTGAAATTAACATTACACCGGTTCCATGTTTTTTTCAAAATTCATTTATTAGTAATGTCACCATTGATAAAGATCTTTGTGTTAACATAATGCCTAATTACATTTTCGAAAAATTGAGTATTAGTGATTTTGCCCCACTTCAAATACCCATTTTTCTATCCAATCGGAGAGTAATTAAGTCAATCGGTGTAGTGGAGGACGTCTTAGTTCAAACAAATCAAATGGCTGTTCCAACCGACTTTGTCATCCTCGATGACGCTCCTCTAGTGTTGGGAAGACCATTTGTAAAAACTCACGAAGCTTTGAAAAACCGGAAGTTTAATAATCTACCTCTTCAATTAGGGGCATTCAAAAGGAGCATAGATCTTGAGCGTTTAATGAAATATCCTTTTGGCAACAATGACCCCCTAATTGAAGATGAAGATGAGCCACCCGATATGATGAAAAAGATTGACCACCTTGTTGAAGAAGAGGTTGTCATAGAACAAACCTTTAAAGTTCTTAATCTAGATGACCCCAAAATAAGGAGTCTCCTAAAGACCCACCCCTTGAGCTCAAAGAACTTCCAAAAGGTTTGGAATATGCTTTTCTAGACAAAGATGGTGGTTCTCCTGTAATTATTTCATCTAAATTAAATAGCATAGAAAAAGAAAAATTAATTAGACTTTTGAAAAAACATAAAAATGTGATCGCTTGGAAGCTTGTAGATATAAAATGAATAAGCCCTTCCATGTGCACGCACAAAATTCTAATGAATGATGACTACAAATCAGTGATACAACCACAAAGGAGAGTAAATCCAAATGTCCAAGAAGTGGTTAAAAATGAGGTCATCAAACTACTTGACGCCGGACTTATTTATCCTATCTCTGATAGTCCATGGGTAAGTCCAGTCCAAGTAGTCCCAAAGAAGGGAGGTATGACGGTAATTACTAATGAAAAGAATGAATTAATACCAACGAGAACCGTCACAGGATGGAGAGTATGTATAGATTATAGATGATTAAATGAAGCAACAAGAAAAGACCACTTTCCATTGCCCTTCATTGATCAAATGTTAGAACGACTATCCGGTCAAAAATTTTACTGTTTCTTGGATGGTTTTTCAGGTTACTTTTAAATTCCAATAGCACCTGAAGACCAAGAAAAGACAACTTTCACATGCCCCTCTGGAACTTTTGCTTATCATCGCATGACATTCGGTCTATGTAATGCCCCTGCAACATTCCAACGTTGCATGGTGGCCATCTTCCATGATATGGTAGAAAAGACAATGGAAGTCTTCATGGACGAATTTTCTATCTTTGGAGATTCATACGACCAATGCCTCGATAACCTCGAACGAATGCTATCCCGATGTGAGGAAACTAACCTCGCCCTTAACTGGGAAAAATGCCATTTCATGGTAACAGAGGGAATAGTACTCGGTCACAAGATCTCGAGCGAAGGAATGGAAGTTGATCGAGAAAAAATTGACACAATTACTCGATTACCTCCACCATCCTCCGTTAGAGCAATCAGAAGTTTCTTAGGGCATGCCGGATTTTACAGACGGTTTATCAAAGACTTTTCAAAAATTTCAAGACCTCTAACAAAATTACTTGAAAAAGATGCGTCTTTCATCTTTGACAAGGATTGCAATCAAGCATTTCTAACCCTTAAGGAAATGCTAGTCAATGCACCTATCATGATAGCGCCTGATTGGAAACTACCTTTCGAAATCATGTGTGATGCAAGTGACTTTGCCGTCGGAGCAGTCTTGGGACAAAGAAAAGAAAAGCATTTCTACCCAATTTATTATGCTAGTAAAAGGCTTAACGATGCACAAGAAAATTACACAACTACTGAAAAAGAATTACTAGCTGTGGTATTTGCTTTTGATAAATTTCGTTCTTACCTTGTTCTTTCTAAAACTATAGTCTATACAGATCATGCAGCTATCCGATACCTCTTCAAGAAACAAGAGGCAAAACCCTGTTTGATCAGGTGGATTCTACTCCTCCAAGAATTTGATATTGAAATCAAAGACAAAAGAGGAGCAGAAAACACAGCAGCAGATCATCTTTAGCGCCTAGAAGACCCAGCTTTGGAGGCAACCAGGGACGAGCAAATCAACGAAAAATTTCCAACAGAATCCCTCGAAATGGTGGAATACGGACAAGAACCATGGTATGCCGACTGTAACATCTCGCATTTTCGATCTTTCCATTTTTTGGCAAGTCTGCTTGTACTTTCTATTTTTGTAAGTTGTACCTTTGTGGTATTTGGTTTCATTTCCAAATTGTACACGAGACTTGAAATCATAATGAAAGTGCGTGATTTTATCCATATTTGTGTTTGAATACTATGTATTGTTGAAACTATGTTAAACACGTTGAAACTATGTTAAACACGTTGAAACTATGTTAAACACGTTGAAACTATGTTAAACACGTAAAAACAGAGGAATTCCATCTTAATTTCGACTCTTTAATTCATCGTTGCCAAGAGATTACCCTAAACCGTACAAAATTGGGAATTTATACGCTAATTCGGTAAAAATATTGAAAGGTTAAATTTGATGATTATATTATTTTATTATTATGAGTAAAATAACAATTTAAATCAAATAAATAAGTATTTTCTAAATTATTATTGATTTTTAAGAAATTCCGTTAGCGAATCTGACCCCGTTAGTGAAAACCGGGTTAAATCAGCCTAACCTGGTTAGTTTTATTAAAGGGGAGCACTAACTGAGTTAGAAAACTCAGTTAGTGGCTAATCCAGTTAGTTAAAACTAACTGTATCAAAAAAAGGGGATTTAAATCCCAAGGTATGCGTGACCCGGGACTTGAACCCGCGACCAACAACAACTCAAACATCACGCACAAACCAACTGGTCTACACCAGAACATGTGAACATTATGGATCGGTTTGGCTTTTAAGAACACATTAATTACGGATTTGAATCAAAAGAAACCGCCCATGCTGGTTCGTTTTCCCGGACTCTTCTTCTTCGTCTCCGACGGTTTTCATAACCAGAACCGGTGACCTTCCATTTTTCCTGTAACTGAACCCTTCACCCTATATAAACTCGACCCGCCCTTCTTGTTTTGTTCTTTCATGCGATCATCTCGAGATAAAACGGAACCAACCCGAAACCATACACGAACCCGGAACACGACTCGAAGCCGTCCTCGTCGCCGGCCGCCGCGAACCACCGTCTGCCACCGTCTTCACCATCTCCGGCCACCACCTGTTCAATCCGAGCCGGTACGTCCCGTTCCGATCCGCTTTATTTTTCCGATTGAAATCATAATACTGTTATATTATTATTATTATTATTATTATTATTATTATTATTATTATTATTATTATTATTATTATTATTATTATTATTATTATATAATTCAGTATTATAAGATATAAATACATAAAATCAGGTTTATATATTATAAATATTAATATATAATACTGAAAATCTTTATAAAAAAATCAAATATATCTATTTAGAAAACAAATATACTAATATAATTATTACTAAACATATTTAATTATTTTAAATCTGAAATATTTATTTAGAATCAGAAATTTAATAAAACAGATTTAGTTATTAAAATAATCAGATTTATAATTATTATCTATTTATTAAAACATATTTATTATCTCGGAATTTTATTTAAATATTTCAGTTTTATAAAATCAGATTTATTAAAAATCAGTTTTTGTTTATTTATTTATTTCAGAATTTATTTCTGAAATTTAATAAAATCAGATTTTATTTATTTATTTATTTCAGAATTTATTTCTGAAATTTAATAAAATAAGATTTTATTCATTTATTTATTTCAGGATTTATTTCTGAAATTTAATAAAATCAGACTTTATTTATTTATTTATTTCGGAATTTATTTCTGAAATTTAATAAAATCAGATTTTATCTATTTATTTATTTCAGAATTTATAAATCAGAATTATTTATGTATTTCAGAATTATTGTCATAAAAATCAGATATATTGTTTTTATTAATTCAGAATATTTATTTTAAATGTTGTTTAAATTATAAATTAATTCTGAATTACTATTTAATTATTATTTGATCATATTTATTAATTTCAGGATTTATATTCTTTAAATCAGAATTATTGTTTATTTAATAAAAATCTAGAAATTTTATTTATTTTATTTTCAGATTTATTTATTTGTTTTATAAACTAGAAACTTTATAAATAAGTTATTTGTTTATAAGATTATTAACTAATGTTGTGGTAATTATTTTAGATTGTTAAAATAATTAATTATCTATTTAAATTCCTATTTACTTTATTGTTCCAACACTTTAGGAATTTTGTATTATTTATGTCTTATTATCTAAATTATTCTATAAATTCCCAAATAATTAATCAAATCCTCAAATTAATAGGGTAATTCTCTTGTGCACGATCTTCTTGGAAAATCCCTGATTCTATTATCTTTTTCCAATATACGCAACGCAACCTAAGGTGAGTATACTTGACCCATTTTCTTTTTACACGTTTGGGTGTAGTATGCATTTCCTTATCAAAAACACAATGATAAACACTTTCATTGCACAATCTATCCATACTATTGTGAAACTACTTGATCATTGATTATCTATGTTGTGCTGATGTTAACATCTATGGCTATATGTTCATTAACTTTGCAAGCCTCCCCTATCAATGGCAGCGCTGTAGGTTGTAACGCCCCTCCCGTATATACGGGTATTGCTAGGTTCTTTTAACTCTATCACCACCCTTTCGAGGGTTAGGCTATGTTAATTGCGTTAAACTATGGTTTGGACATGTGGATTTCATCGTTACGAGTATAACAGTTAATCTGATATCAGTTGTTCACATGGATTAGATTTGATAAACTATTTAACTCTATTATGCTATGTACAAACCTGTATACTCGCCAGCAATTATTTGTTGATTGTATTTTAAATGCATACTGCAGGTTGACGATTCAAGAAAACAAGAATATGGCTAGGATGGCTTAGAAACCCATCAAACATTTAAATTTCAATCTATGTTATGTATTTTTCATTTCCATGTATTGTATGAAACCATTGGTTATCAATGAATAAAACTTTAATTATTGTCACAATTAGTGTTATGATGTCTTTGAACAGTTTGTACGTCTCATCTCGATGTTTCCGCCATCGGTTGGGGTGTGACACCGACTATGCTAACTATTTAGCTAGCGATATAGTCACCAAAGGATGGCCACATCACCAAAGAAAGAAATTCTTTGCCGATGTAAAGCATTACTTTTGGGAAGACCCTTATCTTTTCAAAATGTGTGCCGACCAACTCATCCGAAGGTGCGTACATGGGAGCGAAGCACGAAGGATTCTCCGCCATTGTCATGAAAGTCCATATGGAGGACATCATGGTGCCGCTAGTATAGCACGGAAGGTATTTGATTCAGGATTTTATTGGCCGACCATTTATAAAGATGCACAAAATCTTGTCAAGACATGTGATGCTTGCCAAAGATCAGGTAATATTTCTTCCAAAAATGAAATGCCACAAAATGGCATTCTCGTTTGTGAAATTTTTGATGTGTGGGGACTCGATTTCATGGGACCTTTCCCACCGTCAAAAGGAAACAAATATATACTTGTGGCAGTCGATTACTTGTCTAAATGGGCCGAGGCCGAAGCACTTCCAACAAATGATGGAAGAGTCGTGGTAAAATTTCTGAAAAAATTATTCTCTCGTTTTGGAACACCTAAAGCATTAATAAGTGATAGAGGTACCCATTTTTGTAACCATCAAATCGAAAAAATCTTAACAAGATATGGGGTCTATCATCGGGTCTCAACAGCATATCACCCTCAAACAAACGGACAAGCCGAAGTGACTAACAGAGGTTTAAAATGAATACTTGAAAAAACCGTAGGTGTAAATAAAAAGGAATGGGCCGATAAATTAGATGATGCTTGATGGGCTTTTCGTACTGCTTATAAGACCACTATAGGCACCACCCCATATAAGCTCGTCTATGGAAAAAGTTGTCATTTCCAGTAGAAATAGCTCACAAAGACTACTAGGCAATAAAAAATGTAAACCCTTAGATTTAGAAATTGCAGGTAAAAATCGATTTTATCAAATAAATGAATTAGACGAACTAAGGAATTATGCATACTCTAACTCGGAAATTTATAAGGAAAGAATGAAAAATTTACACGACAAATACATTAAACCTAATGAATTTCGAGTAGGAGACCAAGTTCTATTGTTTAATTCACAACTTCGATTATTTCCGGGTAAACTAAAATCTAGGTGGTCAGGACCTTTTTCCATCACCCATATTTTTCCTCACGGTGCAGTAGAAATTAAATCTCGAAATGGAAGTCCATTCAAAGTCAATGGCCAACGGCTGAAACTCTATCAAGGATCCATTGAGGATGAAGAGGAAGAGGTCTCGCTCCAAACGGTCGACGAATAAAGATACCTGGTAAGTTACGAACAAGCGGGTAAACATCGAAAATGGTAAGTCTTCAAACCAAGTTTCTGGGAAAACAGGGCACTCACACGTGCACTTAAAAAAATAAAAATAAATAAATAAATAAATAAATTTTTTTAAACTTTGCTCGGCACGGGGCCGTGTCCGTTGGACACGGGGCCGTGTCCGTTGGACACGGGGCCGTGTCCGCGCAACTGTCGGGATAAAACCCTCTTTTCACAACAGTTTCATCATTCCACACGCCCCGTTTCCCCGAAAAACGCTCTGGTCCAGGCGATTTTCCGCAGATTTTCGACGTCTCTTCTCATTCTAATAACATCAAGGTATGATTCTATCACCATTAGTAGTTAGATTAGTTACTTGCATGTAGTTAAAACATCAAAAATTTGGGGAAAAATCTAGGGTTCTTGAAGTTCATCCGGATCAAACCTTAAATCTTTGTTATAATCTGTTAGCATTAGTTTAGATTAGTGTAATAGGAAGTAAATACACTTGTATTGTTGGTAGATTTTCCCGGTTTCTCATGAAAACCCCAAACCCTTGTTTTTGAACCGAAAAAGATAAAATTGAAGGGGTTAACGGTTTGTTTTGGGAAAAAAGGCACTTGGGGTTTCATTTTCGGGGGAAACCGCACCTACTTGGCCAAAAATTTTCAGATTTTCGGGACCGGGTCGAAAAATGAAATTTTTAAGTAACAGACGCCTGGACACGGGGTCGTGCCCGCTGAGCACGGGGCCGTGTCCAGCTCACTGTTTGCAGTTTCTTTCGAAAATCTCATTGTTTCGTGCTAACTTTTGGTGTATTCTTTCAGATGTCGAAGAAGTTCACAAGATTCAACGCAAATGAGCTCGATGCTAGGGCCAGATATGATATACTTCAAACAAGACCCGAAGAATACCCAAGGCAAGCATGCACGGACCTCTTAGCCATGGTAAACCAACTTGACCGGTTCAACAACCTCGTTACCAGACCACTAAGGGTTACCCTAACCACTCGACTTCGATCGGTACACGAGTACACTTTGGAGTTCTACAGTACCTTCACCTTCACTTCAAGGTGTGACCCGTTCGACAATGAGGGGGTTGCATTTCGATGTGGCGGCACTAGGTACTCGATCTCCGTGGCGCAATTCGGGGAAATAGTGGGGCTATATTCAGAAGAGGATTCGGGAAATGAAGAAAACACCGGGGGAATGCGAGAGTTGGACGAAAACGCCCGCCAAGCCGCATGGGCTCAGATTGGTGATGCATTCTACAATCCGAGCAGCACTCAGAGTACTAAGCTGAGGGATCCGCTTTATTGCTACATTCATAGGCTCCTCACTTACTCTCTTAGTCAAAGACATGACAGCAGCGACGTTGTTGGGTTGAGAGATTTGGTAGTCCTTCACAGCATTCACAACCGAAGACCCCTCGATGTTCCATTCCTCCTACTCTGGAACATGCATCTGAACCGGCTTGCTCATGCACCAACCCCTATCTTCTACGAGGGATGGGTGTACCGCCTCTTCAAGCACTTCACGAACATCCCTAGGTCTTTCGAGAGGAGCCCATGGTCAGGACGAGTCAATGTGCACATTTGTCGCTCCATGAACCTAATCTATGAGGCGGAAGACGGATCAATAAGCTTTCAGAGGATGCAAGGCCATGCATGGAACCCACAAGAGGCGCTAGTCCTTCACGCTCCACCTCCCCAGTACCAGTACCAACCCCATGGTGATCTGGGCCAGTCCTCCTCACAAGGAGGTGGTTTTCCTAACTTTCAAAGTTTACATCATCTTTTGCAGGAAAACCTTATGTGCACCAGGAACACCAACAACCTTACCAACAACACATACCACCGGGTCAGAGCCATTGAAAGAAACATCACCGATATCCAAGACGACATCGGGAGCATCCGGGAGTATATGGCGGGTCATGGGGGAGGAGGTGATGACAGTGATGAAGACATGGACTAGGTGGGTGAAGAAGGAGTAGGAGTGGACGGTTGGTGAGCCCACAAGTTAAATTCCCTTTCTATCGAACAATTCCCGGCCTACGTGCCAAAGTGTTGAACAATTTACTTTTCCTAACTTATTTTTATTTTCTACTTTTGTTTTTTATTTTTAACTTGATGGTTTGGATGCTTAACTTGGTAATTTAGGACGTTTGGTATTGTTTGGTGTGGTATTTACTGATAAAACAGGTACAAACGAGGCTTAGAGTACTAAACATTGATACTACTAAGGCCAGGGCAGGAAAACCGGAGAAAGAAACCTGTTTTTCAACCTTGCATATTGTCCACACGGAGTCGTGTCCGGCCGACACGCCCCCCGTGCCCACCTCCCAGACCTGCTGTTTGTTTAAGTTTCTGCAGATTTTTAGCAGACACGGGTCGTGCCCAGCCAACACGCCCCCGTGTCCATCTTCTGTAAGTTTTCGTTACTGGCACCTGAACACGGGGTCGTGTCCAATCAACACGGGGCTGTGTCCAGACTGCCAGTAACATAAAATTTTGCTTTTAACACCATTTTACACATTCAATCAACCTAAAAACTTATTTTTGGGACACATTGAGGACAATGTGTAATTTAAGTGTGGGGGGGATGCTAAAACCTTGAATATTGCAAATCCTAGTAACAAGCCTTACACAAAACTCTATTGGAACTGCTAATCACCCCAAATTTTTTCCAAAAAAAATTTTCATTTTTTTACTTGTCTAAGTTTAAGTTGGGAATTCAAGTCTTAACAAGGTTATATTTTTACAAGTTTACAACCGATAGCGTCGTGATAAAAAGAACCAAAGAAAATTATGAAAAGGCATGACAAACTTAGTTAAAATTTAATTATATATACTTGATCACATAAAAACCCTTTCCCACAAAAGTGAGTTTTGAGCCTTTAACGAGCATACAAATATATATCTTTACACTAAATGCTCATTTTTCGTTTCTTGTGTGAATAGCTGCTTGGTTCGTACGACTCTAGAACTTGCCATAACAATACATTCCTGGTCCTTACCAACTTAAACCCGAGTAAGTAAATGATGGAGGCATTAGGACTAACCCTTTTTCATTCTACACCATTATTTTTCATTTTTTTACCACCTACCCAAAATCCCCCTAGTTAACCCCTTTGAGCCTAAACCTTTTCATTTCTTAACCCAAAACAATCACCCTTTTTACCCACCTAACCCTTTTTATTTTTTAACCCTTTTCTTTTAGTAACAACGTTCGGTTCTCTTATGACTTCTTCAAAAAAAATGTGTGTGTATATATATATAGTAATTTATATATTTTGATGAAGCCAAACAAAAAAACAAAGTTTATCAAAAATAACTTTGTTTGAGCAATTCATCAAAATAAAATAAGTATGAAAAATAAAAGTCTTTCGAACCGACGTTTGTTACGCCTTTCGCCCTTTTTACTAACCACTAACCCAACCACCCACCTTTAGCCCAAGCCTAACCCTTCACCCAGAAAGTCCTCTTGATATTTACAAAGGTATATAGTTAAAAAGGAGGAGGATTGATTGCTTGGCAAGCTTATGGTAGGAGTAAGTTCCATGCCGCTCTCGAGTGATTCACTAAAAATACACCTTCGGCCGAGTGTTGAGTGATCCCCCGTGAGGTATGTGAACTTGTATATAAATGAGATTTTAAAAAAGGTATGTTATGCCCTAATAAGTAATTTATCTTAAGAAACGTTCTTAATAAATCATGACGAATAGGATTGTAAATAAATAAAAATAAAACCTAAATAAAGAATCTTGGAAATCCCGACACTCTATGACAAGCCCAAAACCCTTCTCTTCTACCCATTCCATTTGGGAGTGAATAAAGCCACATTGTAAAGAGTTTTGCTTGGGGACAAGCAAAGATTCAAGTGTGGGGGTACTTGATATGCACAAAATGCAACATATAAATTATATCAATTGTGGCTTAAAACTAACCCTTTTTTAGTACTAATGTTGGAAAAAGTGTGCTTTTGTCTTCCTTTTGTATTTTCAGAATTAAATGAGCTCAAATTAACAAAAGAAGCAAAAAGACAGGAAAATCTAACATAAATACAAGAAAAGGAACGAAAGTGGAATGCCAGACCCCTCGACAGCATCTTCCCAAGCAAAACTGAGAAAACAGAAGACTGAACACGCCCCGTGCTCAGCGAGCACGGGGCCGTGCCCAAGTAGCAGCAGAAAAGACAAACCCATAGAAGCTTCTACTGCCCACCACGGGGCCGTTCCCAGCGGACACGGGGGCGTGGTCAACTTCCTGCAGGTGCATTTATTGTAATTGCGAATTACAATTAATGAAGAGAGAGACGCGGATGGACACGGGGTCGTGCCCAGCGGGCACGGGGCCGTGCCCGAGCTTCTGTTCAGCCTATAAATAGGAGTGTTTGGAGCCATTTCAACTCATCCCTTGGCACACTGACGGGTGGTCCGTAGGACAACCCTTAAATGCCTTAAAAAGATTAAAATCCCATGCTTTACACGTTTAATTATTTGAACTTGGTAACTACTAGTTGTTTGGACGTGCAGGTGCAAATGGAGCATAAAAGGGAAAGAATTTGGAGCATCAATAAAAAATCAATTTTTGGAATTGAAGAATTAAGAGGATAGCATGATAGAGGATGAAATTACGAGAACGTAGGCGAAAACGGTGAAGAAAACGGAGTTGAAACGAAAAAGTTATGCTAAAAACAAGTTTTCAGCATTGCCTGCCATAAGACAGAAGACAAGGACCGTATGACTTGGCTGCTCACCGTAAGCTATGGCCCTCTGGCGTAGCTTACGGCGCCGACTGATCCAAAATCGTAACTTATGCATTTAATTGCCATTTTCATGGGGTTTAAGTGTGTCTCATCATATGTTTCGGTTACACAACACTTGGGGACGAATTTTGGCTAATTTTTGGAGCTTGAAGACTATCTTTATCATTGTTTTCATGTTCTTAACTTGTTTGAAGATTAAAACTTGGTTTATGATGTTTGTTCAAGCCATGAGTGGCTAAACATTTTGTGGTCATCTTTGGTGGAAGGTTTTGTAAGACTTTATGCTTTATTTCCTTATTTCTAGAATAACAATCTTGATCTTTATTGAATTGTTTGTTATGATGTGTGATTGATTGTTAGTAAATTATTGATTCTTATGTTAAACTAATTAGAAACCATACGTTCTTGGTGTCGTTGGCAATCGAGATATCATGGGTATAGTTAGGCTTGGGTAAGGGTTGATTGATCATCGGGTAACAACCTCACGTTCTAGGAACCTGAGTACTTAGTTCCCTTTCATCACTGCAATTGATCACACATGAACTATGTCTATGTAGTTCTTTCTAGTGGAATGTTAACATAAATGTCAAAGCAAACCGGAAACTAAAGATGATCATTTGTCCCTAATTTGTTTACAACCAAATCTTTTCTCTTTCAATTTAATTAGTTTAATTTAGTCTAAAACCAATTCACTCACATAAACTCTTGAACTTTACTTTTCTTGCAATTAGATTAATTTAGTCAAGTTAGATATAATCTTCCAAATAACACATATTCCACAAACTCCCTGTATTCGATACCCACTTACCACTATCTACTTAGTAGTAATTGGATTAAATTTGATTGTGACCACGACATCACGTCAAATTTTGCGTGATAATAGTCTTGATCGTACATCTGAGGGCCTTCATATGAAAGTTGGGAATATTCATAATAATCACCGTAATCATACTTCTCTTGGTAACTCATTTTTTTTAATCCCCTTAATGTTCGCTCAATTTCTGGATCAAACGCCAATGGTGATAGCTTGTGAGAGCTCCTAGTATGCATGCACCTGTCAATACCTGCACACTAACACACCCAGCGTAAACCACAAAAATAACAAACTTAAAAAGAAAATAACACACGTTGCGCACTACTCCCCGGCAACGGCGCCAAAATTTGACGTGATGTCGTGGTCACAATCAAATTTAATCCAATTACTACTAAGTAGATAGTGGTAAGTGGGTATCGAACACAGGGAGTTTGTGGAATATGTGTTATTTGGAAGATTATATCTAACTTGACTAAATTAATCTAATTGCAAGAAAAGTAAAGTTCAAGAGTTTATGTGAGTGAATTGGTTTTAGACTAAATTAAACTAATTAAATTGAAAGAGAAAAGATTTGGTTGTAAACAAATTAGGGACAAATGATCATCTTTAGTTTCCGGTTTGCTTTGACATTTATGTTAACATTCCACTAGAAAGAACTACATAGACATAGTTCATGTGTGATCAATTGCAGTGATGAAAGGGAACTAGGTTCCTAGAACGTGAGGTTGTTACCCGATGATCAATCAACCCTTACCCAAGCCTAACTATACCCATGATATCTCGATTGCCAACGACACCAAGAACGTATGGTTTCTAATTAGTTTAACATAAGAATCAATAATTTACTAACAATCAATCACACATCATAACAAACAATTCAATAAAGATCAAGATTGTTATTCTAGAAATAAGGAAATACAGCATAAAGTCTTACAAAACCTTCCACCAAAGATGACCACAAAATGTTTAGCCACTCATGGCTTGAACAAACATCATAAACCAAGTTTTAATCTTCAAACAAGTTAAGAACATGAAAAACAATGATAAAGATAGTCTTCAAGCTCCAAAAATTAGCCAAAATTCGTCCCCAAGTGTTGTGTAACCGAAACATATGATGAGACACACTTAAACCCCATGAAAATGACAATTAAATGCATAAGTTACGATTTTGGATCAGTCGGCGCCGTAAGTACGCCAGAGGGCCGTAGCTTACGGTGAGCAGCCAAGTCATACGGTCCTTGTCTTCTGTCTTACGGCAGGCAATGCTGAAAACTTGTTTTTAGCATAACTTTTTCGTTTCAACTCCGTTTTCTTCACCGTTTTCTCCTACGTTCTCGTAATTTCATCCTCTATCATGCTATCCTCTTAATTCTTCAATTCCAAAAATTGATTTTTTATTGATGCTCCAAATTCTTTCCCTTTTATGCTCCATTTGCACCTGCACGTCCAAACAACTAGTAGTTACCAAGTTCAAACAATTAAACGTGTAAAGCATGGGATTTTAATCTTTTTAAGGCATTTAAGGGTTGTCCTACGGACCACCCGTCACACACCACCTCTCTCACACTTCACCCACCACCCACCACCACCATAACACCATCATCCGTTGTCCATCATAGAGTGTGTGAGTCGTCTCGGGATCCAAGATTGATCGTAAGAGTTCTTGACAATCAAAGGCCATGTTTGCCTAAGTCTCTTACATCACTTGGTGAAGACAAGTGTTTAGTGTAATTTTTTTATTCTTAATCTTTTCCACTTTTTAATTGGTTTTGTATTAATGACTTTAATTACTAGTTTCTTATGTTGAAGGTGATTCTTCCTTATCGTTTGTCCGTGGTGTCTTGGCATTATTTTACTGTCTATATAAAATAAAATATTTTCACCATTCATATCTCCACGGTCTATATGGAGGTATGTTGGCTACCTGGTCGGGGGTTAAGGGAACGGTTTGGTAAGAGTCTTGCCATTGTTCAGTGTATAGATCCTGCAAAGGACCTAGGTCAAATTTAGTAGGACCTCCTTCAATACCTAAAGGTATTGGATGGCGGGGGTCCAAACTCTTTGATCCCCTCATAAGTTAAACTACTATTAAAATTTTAACCCAGCTACTTAGGACTGTATCCCTGCTGACTCAGACTACTTAGCTGAGGGTAACGTCGCCTTCAAAAGAGGGGCCTACCACATTATGCATTAATAACTTAATTAATTATCTTTCAATAATCCGGCCCTTTAGGATTGTATCCTTGCTGACTCAAACTACTGGGTTGAGGGTAACGTCGCCTTCAAAAGAGGGTCCTACTACAATAACTAAGATAATCTCTTAAACAAGTGCAAAAGTGCGAAAATAATCGAAGGTTACACTAACACACGAGTCGGATCCAAGTGATTCATCTTGTCTATCTGTTTTTATTTTTATTTTATTTTTCAGCATTTTTATTTTCTTAGTTTAAAAATCTTTTTTCTAATATTTTGATTTGATTAGACGTTGAGGATAAACCGATACTAAAAGCTCTTGTGTCCTTGGACGACCTCGGTATCTTACCAACACTATACTACGTCCACGATGGGTGCACTTGCCCATATGTGTGTTTAGTGTTAGTAAATATTGTGTTTTATAAATTTAAAACTTGGCTAAAAAGTGTAAAAGGGCTTAAAATACATACCTAAAACATATACACACTTCACACGCATCAGTTTCTGTTCTAGGGCTTAGGTTGAATGTAAACTTTATGATGCATGATTAGTTAATTGTATATTTGGTAGGCATGATCAGATGAAGGTTGAATCATTGGATTAGAGATTTAATAGATTATGTTTATAATTGATGCATCTGTTCGGGTGCAAGTGTGCTTGTTGACTCATCAGAAATATTAGAAAAAGGAAGATTGACTCATCCCTGTAGTTGATAGCAAAAAAATTTCATCTTCCAAGTATCTAGAATTAGACATTCCAAGTATGTAGATTTAGACATTCCAAGTATCTAGAATTAGGCATTCCAAGTATGTAGATTTAGACATTCCAAGTATCTAGATTTAGACATTTCAAGTATCTAGATTTAGACATTTCAAGTATCTAGTATATAGCATAAAATTCACCAAGTATCAAAAGTATTAATGTCTGCATAGTTCAGGGACTAAAATTGACAATATCTAAAAGTCTAGGGACGCAGGTGTTACAAGCTAAGCACAAGGTTTCGAAACATTTCTCGCTACACGAATCCTAAAATCCTTTTAAGATCTTCCCATCTTCATAGTAAGATTTCTTAAGGATGTTTAAAGTACTAATTGAGGTCCATGGATTGGATTCCTAGTATACTTTAAATGCATATGTACAAATCGACGACAAGATAACAACGAATCGATAACAAATAGATAACAAGTTGATAACAAGTTAACGACTAAGTTGACAATTGTGTGATTATGTGTTTATATGTTTTTGAGTGATCCGAATACTCGCTATCCAAATCCTTGTAAAATCCTCCATATCTTCATTTTAAAAGGATATCCAAAAATACTAACTTAAATCCTTAATGGGCTTCTATGCAATAGTTAAGACCCTTGGATTTTAAAAAGTACAGTACCAATGACAACAAGATCCTTTGTTGATCTAAGTTAAAAAGACCCTATGGTGGACTAGTCATCACGAGATCATTCGTTTAATTCTTTCCCCTACACATTTTAAAATAAACTGTGCGTACTATGCAAGGGATTACGTAATTATGGATGCATAAATAATTATGGAAATCAGTGCACAGAAACCACAGCAAGTTTTGTCATGTGTAAGAACTATAGTAAAAAGAATAACAAACAAAAACTCTATGCTGCTCCAGTCTTATCTTTGCTCAATGGAAACGATGATTTTGTTGTCTATTTGCGACGCGTCGAATCTAGGCCTTGTTTGTCATCTTATGCAACGGGGTAAGGTTATAGCTTATGCGTCAAGACAATTGAACGATTACGATTGCGAAATTCGCTACCATCCTGGTAAGGCGAATGTTGTAGCCGATGCGCTAAGTCGAAAGGAACGAGTCACGCTTCATTTTATTCGCACTCTATCCAATATCCAATCACGTGTCTCTCAAGCTCAACATACTTGTGCTTCACAAGATTTGATGGGTAAGGAATTACCACGTCAACTTGAGCTTAAACTCGAAATGAAAAACGATGGGTTACTCTATTCCAAGAATCGTTTGTGGATTCCAAAACAAGACGATCTTCGCACTTTAGTGATGGACGAATCTCACAAGTCTCGATACCCTATCCATCCTGGTGCCGACAAAATGTACAAGGATCTTCATGCTCAGTACTGGTGGCCTGGTATGAAGAAGGATATTGCCTTGTATATATTTAAATGCCTAACTTGTCTCAAAGTCAAGGCTGAACATCAACGACCATCTGGTTTGCTTGTACAACCAGAGATACCGGTATGGAAGTGGGAGAACATTGCAATGGATCTCATCACTAAGTTACCACGCACATCTAGAGGTCATGATGCTATTTGGGTTGTCATTGATCGATTAACGAAGCCAGCTCACTTTATACTGATTCGCGAGGATCTATCTGTTGATAAACTTGCCAAGATTTATGTTGATGAGATTGTGTCCCGACGTGGTGTTCCTTTGGATATCATATCTGACCGTGATGCTCGATTTTCATCTCACCTTTGGAAGACCATGCAATCTGCTATGGGAACCCAACTAAATCTAAGCATTGCTTATCATCCCCAAACAGATGGACAATCCGAGATAACGATACAAACATTGGTGGTAATTGGGATTCTCATCTATCGTTGATTGAATTCTCTTACAACAATAAGTTATCATGCTAATATCAATATGGCACCGTTCGAAGCTTTATACGGTCGAAAATGTCGTTCACCTGTCTGTTGGAATGAGGTTGGTGAAGCTCAGCTTACTAGACCTGAGCTCATTCTGGAAACAACAGATAAAATCAAGAAGATTCGCGATAATCTTCTGACAGCTAGAAGCCGTCAAAAGAATTATGCAGATATGCGACGCAAGCTCTTGGAATTTCAAGTCGGAGACCGTGTCCTACTCAAGGTATCACCTTGGAAGGGAGTAGTGAGATTTAGAAACAAAGGAAAACTTGCACCACGATATGTGGACCATTTAAGATTGTTGAAAGAATTGGAAAGGTTGCCTATTGACTAGAGCTACCTCCTGAACTTGGGAATATTCACCCAACATTCCACGTGTCCAATTTGCGAAAGTGTTTAGCCAATACTGATCTTCACATTCCACTCGACGAGATTCAAGCTGATGAAACGATGCACTTCGTCGAGAAACATGTGGAGATAATGGACCGTGAAATCAAGCGATTGAAGAACAAGTGAATACGATTGGTCCAGGTTCGTTGGGAGTCCAAACGTGGCCCAGAATTTACTTGGGAGTGTGAGGCCAATTGAAAGCGAAATATCCACATTTGTTTTCACAAGTTTCCTCTAGTTAAAATTTCGGGACGAAATTTCCTAAATTAGGGGAGACTGTGACAACTGTGCTCTGTAATCAATGTAAGATGCAAAAAAATATCAATTATCAATAAAACGATGTGTTTTGGTGTTAATATTTGTGTATTAGTGTTTGACGATTTTACGATTTGATTCTAGTTCGATTTCAAGCTTTAAATCGCTTTCTGGAAAGTTATTCGCAAACTGATGCGTAAACGTAATCAGTTTAATGCGACAAACACTCTAGAATAGTGACATAGGCGTAACATACCTTAAATAACCTTTACATAACTTAGAAATAAGTTTTAGAGGGTTTGGTGTGTCGAAAACAAGTTTATTCGATCGCATGGACTATTTGTGTCAAACTGAGAAACTATATCGATTTGTATAGTAACGAACATTCCAGAACTTGATCATAAGCTAAACATACCCTAAATATCCTTTACATATCTTAGAAATAGGCTTTGATGGATTCGGTATGCGAAAATACGCTTATTTGATCAATAGGGACTAAAAGCGTCAAAAAATGCATAAGTTTGCATTTACCCGCATATCCCTGAACATATCCGGACATCCAAAAATTTTGTATTCATTACAATATTTTATTTTAGTGAATGGAATGCAAAAATATCATTCGTCGAGCAATTTGGATCGTTTTCACGTCCGTTCGAGTTTTCATCGTAATTAACCGAATAACGTGACCGTACAACCAAACATGTAACGCCTCGCGTTTTTGAACTTTCTATTTATAGCTTGTTGACTTGTACTTTCCTATTTTAGACAATTGTACTCTCGTTTATTCCCAAATTTCATTCCGAGACTTGAATCCTAATGAAAAATGCATGATTTGGTTCATATTTGTGTTTATATGCTATGTTATGTTATTACACGTTGAAACACGTTGAAACTATGTTAAGCACGTAAAAACAGTGAAATTCCATCTAAATCTCAGCTCTTAAATTCATCGCGGCCAAGAGATTACCCCAAACCATACGCAAATTGGGAATTCGTACGTTAATTCGGTAGTTTACCAGAAAGTTGGGTTAAATCTAATAATTACAATATTTATTAATATTAAATAATAAGTTAATACTTTAATTAATTAAATAAATTATTTTATCAAATTTTATAAAATAAATTAATTAAATAAGAGTTTATTCCTTGTATTTTGATAAAGATAACCTAGTTAGTTATTAAAGTTAAAAAAGTATATTGAACTAATATAGTTATAATTAAGTTAACAATTAACTAGGTTAGTCATTTGATGAAGGAACTACTTAACCGAGTTAAAGACCTCAGTTAGGTCTGTTAAGCAGGTCAGCAAACCTTAGGGACCTAATTGCAAAATTTGAAAATAAAAATAACAAAAAGGGGTTAAACCCCCTGGAACCGGCTGAAGCAGGACTCGAACTCGCGACCTCACGCTCGTGTGCACGTAGCCCGACCAACTGGGCTACGTGTCTAACCCGGTTGAATCTGTGGTTTAAATTATCTTATGCGCTAATTTCGTTGAACCTGAATTCAAAATGACCGCCCAAACCCACGCGTAAACAGTCAACTTTCCATTCTTTTTCCGGCCAGCTGTGATTCCGGTTACCATTTCCGACCTTCCATATTTGACCGATCAATCAATCATTGATTTCCAAATCACTCTTCTTTCCATTTTAGCCGACACCAACCGAGCCTATATATACCCGGCATCCCCTCCACTTCGAAACCGCACCTCACACCTAAACACCACACCCTCGCCGGAGAAGAAGCTGTGACCGCCGGAAAACCGCTGCCTTGCCGGAGCAGACAACAAAGTCCGGTACAAGTCCGATCCCGTTTCCTTCTTTTTTTTATTATTCAGTTTATTATTATTATTATTATTATTATTATTATTATTATTATTATTATTATTATAGTTATTATTATTATTATTATTATAATTCAGATAAAATTAATATTAATATTTTTTTAAAAACCGGTTTATTATATGCAGAATTTTTATTTTCAGATTTAATATATTGTTTAAAATCAGAATTTTTATTCTAAACAGAAACTATATTTTATTTTTAAATCAGAATTTTTAATTTATATTATTTAAATCAGAATTTCTTTTATTTTAAATCTGAAATATCATTTATTAAATCAGGTTTATTTATAAATACCAGAAATTATATTATTTCAGAATTATTATTTCAAATATTATTCAGGATTTATATTTTATTTTTAATCAGAAATTATAATATCAGAAATTACTGTTTATTTAAATCAGAAATTTTATTTTTATTATTTAAAGCTGAATTATAATTCTTCAATTATTCAGAATTATTCTTTCATTTTCAAAAATCAGAATTATTATTTTATAATCAGAATTATCATTTTAAATATATATTAGAATTATTACTAAGTGCATATTATCTATACAATTAAAATTTTTAAGAAATAATATATTTGATACCATGTAAAAATCAGTATTTATTTTGCTTACTTATTCATAAATAAATTGTCATTTACTTTTATTAAATACAAGATATATAATAAATAAGGCATATTGTTATTATTCCGTTTTAGAAATGATAATATAATTTTTGCCTTGTTAATTAAACAATCCCTAAATTCCCAATATTGATCAAATCCTCAAAATTAATAGGGTAATTCTCTTGTGCACGCTCTCTTTGGGAAAATCTTTGATTCTTAATCTTATTCCAAGAAATACGCAACGCACACTAAGGTGAGTATACATGACCCATTTTCCATTTTCACACTTTTGGGTGCAATATGTATTCTATATCAAACACGTTATTCACTTCAAACAATTTTATGCACACTCTATCCTTACTCTATGTGATACATTTTAATCATGTTAGACATGTTATGCTAATGTAAACACCTAATGACTATGTGTTCATTAACTTCGTACAAGCCTCCCCTAACAATGGTAGCGCTATAGGTTGAGAAACGCCCCTCCTGTTCTATGAGCAGGTATTGTTAGGTTAAACTATGTCAACATACTCAAACTCGTTTGGGTACACTTTAATTGCGTTAAACTTTGGTTTGGGCACATAGAGTAACATCGTTTCGAGTATATACTGTTAACATGATATTGTATTTCACATTTGGATATGAGCAAACATTTTAAACACGTATTATGCTATGTATGAAAACTTGTATACTCGCCAACATGCTTTTGTTGACTTTATTTTAATACATATTGCAGGTTGAATAATCAAGAAAACAAGAATCAAGCTAGGATGGACATTAGAAACCCACTTAGCATTTTTGATTATTGTCGAATGTTATGTTTATTTATTTGGAACTATGTACCCTACTTTAGAATTTAATAAAAAGATTTAATTTATATTGTCACATTTAGTGTTATGTTGTTTTGAGCAATTTGTTCGTCTCATCCCGATGTTTCCGCCATCGGTTGGGGTGTGACAGATTGGTATCAGAGCCATAACTATAGGGAATTAGGTAGGATTGCCTTACTTTTCCCTAGTCTATAGTAGGAGTACTCTGATACCAGATTGGTATCAGAGCCATAACTATAGGGAATTAGGTAGGATTGCCTTACTTGTCCCTAGTCTATAGTAGGAGTACTCTGATACCAGATTGGTATCAGAGCCATAACTATAGGGAATTAGGAATGCCTTGCCTAGTCTATAGTTTAGGAGCTTTCTCACTATGTGTTGCTTAAAACAACTTCCTTTCTATCTTCTTTGCTTCCCTCTACTTACTTTTGGACTCTTAATATACATGCCTTTCCTAAGGCTAACACAATACACACTTGGAGGCTTTGAAGACACTCTTACAACACAATCGAAATGATTCATCAAGATAGGGGTGATTCCCACACTTGGTGATGATTTTCACTCAGCCATACTTTGATTTTTGCACGAAATCTACCCTCAAGTTAGGAGTGATATCCAAACCTTGTTGGGAGTTTTCCATCTCATATTCTAGTGGACCCTTATCTTTGGATAAGTACCAACCACGTTAGGGTACGATGTTATCAAGTTAGAGGTGATACTCGCATCTTGTTAACTAGTCCCATTCCTCGATTTTCGCTCTCGCCAAAGTCTCGACTTCCCAATCGATTAAGAACGTGTAGTAACTGGAAGGGTTAGGTACCGGTAGTCGGGACGTCCTGTCTAGGTTTGGCATTCGTATAAATCCATTAAGGACCCGTTGCCTACCTGGGGACCATCGATGAGAGTACTAATACCTATTAGGCCAAAGCACGTTTCCTTAATTCGAGAAGGTCTTCGATTCACTTTGGAAGTGTCGTATGTTACGTTCCGTGACAATCCATATTTTACGTTAAATATCTTTTTATGTTATCTCAATTATTATGTGTTTTACGTTTGAGCGTTTCATTCATTTCTAGCTAGAAAGTCACAATTTACACTATTGTCGTAACCTAAAACAATTAATGATACTCTCTCGTGAACAAATTAAATTTATTATGCTTTCATTATACATGTTATCCTATGTGAAAAATTTCATGTCATTTTATTCATTTTATTCTATGTGAACAATAATGTGAAAGACAATGTGCTATGTGATGCATTCATGAAACCAATTTTCCTAAATAAAAATCCCATGATCAAAGTCTCATTTTATAAACCTTTAGATATAATCTTTTCAAAAGTTTCATCTTGATTTCGAGGATGAAATCTCCTAAAGTAGGGGAGACTGTAACGCCTCGCGTTTTTGAACTTTCTATTTATAGCTTGTTGACTTGTACTTTCCTATTTTAGACAATTGTACTCTCGTTTATTCCCAAATTTCATTCCGAGACTTGAATCCTAATGAAAAATGCATGATTTGGTTCATATTTGTGTTTATATGCTATGTTATGTTATTACACGTTGAAACACGTTGAAACTATGTTAAGCACGTAAAAACAGTGAAATTCCATCTAAATCTCAGCTCTTAAATTCATCGCGGCCAAGAGATTACCCCAAACCATACGCAAATTGGGAATTCGTACGTTAATTCGGTAGTTTACCAGAAAGTTGGGTTAAATCTAATAATTACAATATTTATTAATATTAAATAATAAGTTAATACTTTAATTAATTAAATAAATTATTTTATCAAATTTTATAAAATAAATTAATTAAATAAGAGTTTATTCCTTGTATTTTGATAAAGATAACCTAGTTAGTTATTAAAGTTAAAAAAGTATATTGAACTAATATAGTTATAATTAAGTTAACAATTAACTAGGTTAGTCATTTGATGAAGGAACTACTTAACCGAGTTAAAGACCTCAGTTAGGTCTGTTAAGCAGGTCAGCAAACCTCAGGGACCTAATTGCAAAATTTGAAAATAAAAATAACAAAAAGGGGTTAAACCCCCTGGAACCGGCTGAAGCAGGACTCGAACTCGCGACCTCACGCTCGTGTGCACGTAGCCCGACCAACTGGGCTACGTGTCTAACCCGGTTGAATCTGTGGTTTAAATTATCTTATGCGCTAATTTCGTTGAACCTGAATTCAAAATGACCGCCCAAACCCACGCGTAAACAGTCAACTTTCCATTCTTTTTCCGGCCAGCTGTGTGTTGGTGCACTTGTGTCTGTACTTTGTCTGTGTTCGGTCTGTATGAAAACGATGTCCAAAGATAGTCTGTAAGTTGACCAAGTCAACTATCCTCCTAGTTTGACTTGGACAACATGATGTTGTCTGGATCGAAGGATAGCCTCGAAGGATACAACTGATCCTTCGAGGTGCTCGAAAGATATGGTTCGACCATGGTTCGACCATTAGACCTCGAAGGATGATCCTTCGAGGTCCATGCTGATCATTCGAGCTTGTTGTCATCGAAAGATGATCCTTCGGACCATCTATCGATCCTTCGACCAAGACCTGCTGTGTATGGGTATAAATACCCATGCAGTGTGTTATGTTTCGGTAGACAGATAGATGCACACATAGAGAGCAAGAGAGCATTCTGCTGAAAACACACACACACACTTGAGAGTTTACATCTTTGGTTTTGTAAACATTGTGCTTGTAACCGTAAACCTTCATACGTATTAATACAGTGGTGTTAATCGGTGAAATCTTGTGTGCTTGTTTCTCTACTTGCTTCATCCCGGTTTGCCTACTAGCTTGGATTCCGCACTCGCTAGTGGGTTAGTATAACAAGGTTTAGGTTGTTCTCGATCCTCCGAGAAAAGGGACCTACAAGTGGTATCAGAGCCTCGCTCTTTACCTTGTTTAAAACCGGTTTGTTCAAGTTCTTGGTGTGTTTGAACACTTGGTTTAGCACCCGTTTTTGGTGGTTTTCTTGTTTGTTTAAACTGAAAAACGGTTTCTAAACCTTCGGGAGTGTTCAGGGTCGGTTTGGGTAATCATAAAATTTGTTTTGTGAAACTTTGATTTTTCCGGCCATTCTTCCGGTTTGTCTCCGGTGACTGCACTTGGGGATAAGGTTGCCATTTTTGGTAATATTTTTGAAAGTCAAAAAGGTTGGTGAAAAGGTGTGTCTGAACATACCTTTCTGCCGAAAGTTGGTACACCAACCTGTCACTTTTCTCACCAACCCATCAGTACTTTCGGCAGTGTGTCAGAGCACTCGAAAGATATCCTTCGACATCGAAAGATATCCTTCGACATCTTTCGATCAAAGGCAGCTCGAAAGATAAGCATCCTTCGAGTAGTCTTTCGAAGTCTAAGGGTTATCCTTCGTAGTTGGAATCTTTTCGAAAGTTGGTTGTCTTAAAGATAAGGATACATCTCGAAAGATAAGGATCTTTCATTGTGAATCTTTCGAGATCAGTATTCGAAAGATATAGATCTTTCGAACTGTGAATCTTTCGTGATAATCAGTCGAAAGATAAGGATCTTTCATTGAGAATCTTTCGAAGACTTTGCTCGAAACTCAACAGTAATCTTTCGATCACTGTTGATCCTTCGAACAAGTCTTGATCTTTCGATCAGATTGTATCTTTCAATTGTTGTCTGTTTGTTGTTAACAGTTTGTGGTGTGTAGGTTATCTGTTAATCTTTGATCAAAATGAGTTGCACAAGTCCTTGGGATTGGAGTACGGATCCACAACCAGATCTGAAACAGATGTCGATGGCTGAATATATGACGAGTGCCATTCCTAAACAACAACAATCAATAAGTTCATGCCAATGGGCTTTGGTATCCAATCAAAGTCAAAGTCTTCAGAATCTTCTGATTAGTGAGAGTGAAACAGGCAGTAACAATCGTCCACCAAAGCTGAATCACATGAACGATTTTCCGTCATGGAAAGGCCGCTTTCACACATATGTTCAAGGACAAAGCACCGACCTTTGGATGTGTTTTGTCAATGCATTCAATGAAAGTCTTGAAAGTAGAGCATCCACTTCAGAAGGTTACGCCAACATGCTTGAAAATGACAAGAAGGCTTATGAATTGGAGAAAAAGGCATATGCCATACTTACTCAAGCACTCAACAAAGACATCTACCATCAGTTTTCATATTGCAAGACCACGAAAGCATTGTGGGATGCCTTAGTTGCTAGAGGAGAAGGCAATGCAGCTGCTCGAAAGTCTAGGCATGATTTGTTGAAGAAAGAATTTGAATCTTTCCAGTTTTTGGAAAACGAGACTCTGAATGATATGACCACACGTTTCTATCATTTGATTAGTGAAATGTGTGCTTATGGGGTGGCAGCTACTCAACAAGATATGGTGAATAGGTTTGCTGACGCCCTACCCCCAAAATGGAGTTCGTTTATTGAGTTGTTGAAGCATACTAAAGCTCTAGATGAGATTAACATCTATGAGTTCATTCAGAAGCTGGAACATAAAAATGATGAAGAAATTAGGAAAGCAAGGCGTGCTCCAGCTCCTCAGAATACAGAAATGTATTTGCCTGGTTTTGGTCCTTCAGCTAGTTCTAGTTCTGTTCAGCAACCGAAGCTTCAAACTGCTTTTGTGTCCAATACGAGTTCCTTTCCATTTCCACAATCAACAGCTGCTCCACCACAACCTCAATTCGATCTGAGGTCTTACATTCCTGTTCCAACACAGCCACAACCACAACCTCAACAACAACAACAGCAAGCTCACTATACAAGCAATCCTCAACCTCAATCCCAAAGTCATCACACGATCCGAGTCGACAACTCAAATCTTTCACACCTTAGCATTGAAGTTGCTAAAGAACATATGGAGATTATCAACACCATGGTCAGTGCATACTGTGGTTTGGTAGCTGGTCAGCTTGGAAACATCAACATGACCAATGAAGATTATGATCAGATCGACAAGGAAGAAATGGAGTTGATGGATATTAAATGGGCTTTTGCTAGTGCGGTTAGAAGGGCAAAAGATTTCATGGCACGAACTGGAAGAACTTCGTTGGAAGGAAAGAAAAACACGAAGTATGGGTTTGATATTAATGCCGTCACGTGCTTTAATTGTGGGGAGAAAGGGCACTTTAAACGTGAGTGCACTCGACCAACAAAACACGGCAATCACAACCCTTTCAGAAACCAGATGAATGTGAATGCCCAACAAGAAAACCGTGAACGGAGGATGGTGGCAGTGAATAATAATCAGGGACAGCCTGGAGCTACCAATCACAATCGGGCTTTGGCTGTTCAAGCTGATGAAGGATGTGACTGGTCAGTTCAGTTTGGTGAAGGTGATCAGGGAAGCGGAGCTGCATTGTATGCTAAGGTGATCGAGCATATTCATAAAGAAGAATCTTCTGGGAGCGATGACAGTTCTGGTTATTCTGGAAGCTCGGATGAAGAAGGCTCTGTTTCTGGGGATAATCACTCAGAGCCTGATGTGAATGAAGAAGGAGATGATGATATACAGGAGCTACTGAATGAAGCTGATGAGCTTAAATGTCAGAAATCAATTCTGATCAGGAAGGCTGCTGCTACATCAACGGAAATGGAAAAGCTATTTTCTGAAGATGGAGCTTTTTCTTTTCAAACTGCCTTTATGGCAAATGGTTCAGCCTCTACTAGTCAGGTAACTTCTGAACCTTCTGCTCCTAGTATGTGTAAATCATGTGCAGAAATGAAGCTTGAATCAGAAAAGCTTCATGGTCATAATCAGAATTTGGTTATTGAATTGTCAAAATGCCAAGAGGCAAACATGGCTTTAACCCGGAATGAAAAAGAATTTAAATCTGTAATAGAAACATTAAAGAAAAATGTGTCCGAGGTTAACAAAGTAGTTTACCACAAACAAGTAAGTATAAACGAATACATTAATCTTGTGGAAGAAACTAAGAAGCAGTTAGCCATTGCCCAATGCAAGCATGATGCGATCAAACAGAAATTGGATAGTTATTCTAACTCCCGATTTGTGCTTGATCACATCATAGACGTTCAACAACTGAAAGGTAACGTGAAAGGTGTAGGGTATAAGGCGTGTCCACCCCCTTTGATGGACAACTATACCAAGATGCCCGATGAAGAGGAAATGCCTCGGTATGAACCCAGTGTGCCTTTGAACTTTGAGGAATTTTCTACTGGCCTAGGGTTCAAACCGGACAGTTCTTCAAACACAGCCCCTAAGGAACAAGAAACTTCACCATCCATGAAACAAAGTCCTCCAATTATCGAGGACTATGAGACATCGGATGATGAATCAGAAGTGGCTGTAAGTGATCAGGATAAATCACTTAGCAAGATGAAAGGAGTAGATATTCCACGAGAGAATCACATCCTTTGTGATCCTGATACTCCTGAGGCTTCATCTGTTGAGAAGCAAGTGATTGATCCTGTCAAGGTTGAGAAGACAAGTGTGTCTACTGTTAAAAGCAGTAATGTGTTGTACACTTTGGTTGGAGATAATAAAATCTACTCAGATCATGTTTTTCCAATTAAAAATGTAAATAAATCTTTGATTGACAAAGTCTTTGAAGACAATACAAACAAATTTTTGGGAAAAACACTGCCGGGAATTGTGGTAACACAATGTGATCCAATTCCTAAGGCTGAGATTAGGAAACAGTTTGGCAATCAAAAATCTCCAACCACTCAACAACCGACTGCTTCTAAAGGTAAACAACCAATCAATCGAGCTCAAAAGCCTGACACAACAAGAGCTCGAGTTCAAAAGAAAGAAAAGGATGTAAAGTTTGTGTCATCCAAGGGTACTGATAAGATTGAAACTTTTGAAAACAAATCTAATACAGATTTTGTAAAACAAGTCACAATCTTAAAACGAAACAGTGATAACAATTACACTCAACACACAAACGGGTGTGATGAAAAGGCTAGTACCTCTGGGTCCACGACCTCGACATCTTGTGGTCAGTCAAGATCTCCTAAGCTTGTTGAAAGGAGAAAATGTTTTAAGTGTGGAACAATTGGGCACATCATCAGAAATTGCCCAAATGCTCCAAAGAAGCAATTTGTTGAGAAAACTCCACCTGAAACAGTTCACCCTCAACGTCGGTCAGTTTCACCTAAACAAGACAAACGAACTGTAAAAGAACAAGAAACTAAACAACGACGTAAGAACATAAAAACTGTTGAAAAAGCTTTAAAATCTGAAGTTAAAACAGTACAAAAGGAACCAAGAGTGTCACAACCTGTAAAACCAGAGTCTTCAAAAACTGGTGGGCACAGACAAACTTGGTTACCTAAATCGGGTGACAATTCAGGGGGAGCAGTTGTTCTTGAAAACCATCAAGAGATAGAGCTTACGTATCGTGATGCCAAGGGACGACCCAAGACCACTAAGGCTTGGGTCCCCATTCTCAACTGATGTGTTTAATTGACATGTGCAGGATGTTCTAGGAGGAACTATTAATAGTCATTGGATTGTTGATAGTGGAGCATCCAGGCACATGACTGGCGACTTACGGCTCCTGTATGACGTGAGAAATATAAGAGGAGGGTATGTTGCCTTTGCGGGTGATAAAGGCGGGTACATCACTGGAGAAGGGAGTATCTCCAATGGTATCGTGTGCTTTGACAAGATCAATTATGTGAAGCAAATTGATCACAATCTTCTCAGTGTGTCGCAAATCTGCGATAAAAAGTTCTCAGTGATTTTTGATGATGCTGGCTGCTATGTGCTGAAACCTGGATTCAAAATTCCACAAGAATGGATTCTCTTATCGGCTCCGAGAGTTAATGATCTTTATATTCTCGACATGAGCCAGGCGATTACAACATCTGCACAAGTTACTTGTTTTGTCTCAAAAGCCACAGAAAAGGAGTCTATATCTTGGCACAGAAGAATGGGACACATTCACTTGAGGAAGATGAACCATTTGGTGAAAAATAATCTTGTGAATGGTGTGCCTGTAAGAAGTTTTCATCTGCAAGATATCTGTGTCTCGTGTCAAAAGGGGAAGCAAACAAAGAAGTCTCATCCCTTGAAGAAAATCAACACTGTCAGCATGCCTCTCGAACGTCTTCATATGGACCTTTTTGGACCTATGAAGCACAAGACAACGTTTGGTGATGCTTAGTTTAGTAGTTACTGATGACTACTCTAGATTTTCTTGGGTATCTTTTATGGCACACAAAAGTGAAACTCCTGGCATCCTCAAGGATCTTCTTACAATGTTAGAAAATCTCTATACGTTGAAAGTGAAAAGGATCCGAAGCGACAATGGAACAGAATTCAAGAATCAAGTTATGGATGAGTTTTGTACTTCTAAAGGCATTCTTCATGAGTACAGTTCTCGTTATACTCCACAACAAAATGGTGTCGCTGAGAGGAAGAATCGAACTATTATTGAAACTGCAAGAACAATGTTAGTAGAGTCGGAACTCCCTATTCAATTCTGGGGAGAGGCTGTATCGGCTGCTTGCTACACGTTGAACAGAGTTCTTACAGTTAAGAGACATGGCAAGACTTGCTTCGAACTCCTTCAGAGAAGGAAACCGGATCTTTCTTACCTTGAACCGTTTGGTGCTCCTTGTACTATGATTGAGCCGGATGGAAAGTTTGGTGCAAAAGCTATCGAGGGTTTCTTCCTTGGATATGCTACTCCGAATTTTCGTGTTTGGAATCTAGCTACTAAAAAGATTGAGCTATGGAGCGAAGTTAGGGTTCAAAGGTACACGAGTCCTGTTAGGGCTCCGGGTGATCCGTGGATGTTCGATTATGATGGGCTATTTGACTCCTTCAATCTGCCAACCTTTGACGAAGAATCAGCAGCGGCTCGAATGTTGTTGGAAAGTGACAACGCTGCTGTCTCGCCTTTGGTTAGACCAATTGTTGTTGATCCTCAAGCTTCTACGTCTGTCAACAATATGGTTCAAAATGAGGTTTATGAAGATGCTGCTGATTATAATGACTCTTCTGAAGATGATGAATATCATGATGCAGCCGAAGGATCTTCAGCTCCAGCTGCTCCTGTTCAAGGTGCTTCTGTAGATACACCTCATACGCAGAATATAGATACTGCTGAAGGGAATGCATCCACTTCTACTCATATTCCAGGTGTAGAGTTGGTTGTTGATCTAAATCTGAATAATTTGGGTATCAATGCTCGTGTGCCGGATAATCCTGAAATGAGGATTCACGATACCCATCCCCAGCAGAATATCATAGGAGATGTCCATCGCGGTGTGCAGACGCGTAATCAGCTGAGAAACAACCGGAATGCTGGGTTGTATTCAGCTATAAGAGAATCTGGTCAACAGAATGACTGGTCCTTCGCGTGTTACGTGTCACAAGAAGAACCAAAGTCGTGGAAAGACGCTTTGAAAGATAGTGCCTGGGTGGAAGCCATGCAAGAAGAATTACAGCAATTTCACAAGCTTGGTGTTTGGAAGCTTGTTGAAAAGCCTGAGAACTACAAGAAGATTGGCACTCGATTGGTCTTCAAATGCAAGAAAGACGACCGTGGAGTGGTTATTCGGAACAAAGCTCGTTTAGTCGTTCAAGGTTTTCGTCAGATAGAAGGGATCGACTACAACGAAGTCTATGCACCAGTTGCACGTCTGGAAGCTATTCGGATCTTTCTGGCTTATGCCTCATTCAAAGGATTCAAAGTTTACCAGATGGACGTCAAAAGTGCATTTTTACATGGTGTGGTTGAAGAAGAGGTATATGTCGAACAGCCTCCAGGTTTTGAAGATCCTGTTCATCCTGATAGGGTTTGGTTGCTCAACAAAGCTCTGTATGGTCTTCATCAAGCGCCACGAGCTTGGTATGCAACCTTATCTACATATCTGCTGGAGAACGGTTTTCGAAGAGGTCTTATCGATTGTACTCTCTTCATCAAAGAACAAGATGGAGATCTTCTTCTGGTTCAGGTATATGTTGATGATATTATATTTGGTTCTACTAATGATGTTTTGTGTAGGAATTTCGAGCGCATCATGCAGGATAAGTTCGAGATGAGCGCTATGGGGGAAATGAATTTCTTTTTGGGCCTACAAGTGCAACAAACGGAGTCTGGGATATTCATACATCAGTCTAAATATGTTGGAGACATCTTGAGCCGGTTCCAGATGTCCGATGCAACGCCCATTGGTACCCCACTGCCAACAAATCACGGAATTACTCCTGACTTGAAGGGTGAACCTGTTAGCCCTTCATACTATCGCGCGATGATCGGATCCCTTATGTACCTCACAGCATCAAGGCCAGATATAATGTACCCAACGTGCCTACTTGCCAGATATCAAGTTAATCCGAAGGCCTCACATCTTGCAGCTGTCAAAAGGATTTTTCGTTATTTGAAGGCTTACCCCGACACCGGTCTGTGGTATCCTAGGGATAATAACTTTGACTTGGTCGCATTCAGTGATTCTGATTTTGGCGGATGTAAAATCGACGGCAAATCCACAACGGCTGGATGTCAGTTTTTAGGAAATCGCCTAGTCACATGGCAGTGCAAGAAGCAGACGTGTGTAGCTACATCAACATGCGAAGCTGAATACATTGCTGCCTCAAGTTGTTGCTCACAAGTTCTTTGGATCCAGCAACAATTGCGGGACTACGGTTTTGAATTCCTAACTACTCCTATATACGTTGATAATTCTGCTGCTTTAGATATCACTAGAAATCCTGTGCAGCATTCAAAGACCAAACACATCGAAATCAAATATCACTTCATACGTGATTGCTTTGAGAAAAGGCTAATCGATGTTGTTAAGGTCCACACCGATGACCAACGTGCCGACTTATTTACCAAAGCTTTTGACAAATCTAGATTTGACTTTTTATTATTGGTAAACGGCATTAAGGTCAAGCAAGAGTAAACCAACATCGGAAAATCATTTTTGTAAATATCTTTGTGTGTTTTTAAATTTATCTTAGTTTGTTGATTTTAGGGGGAGTAAATCCAAAAATCGGAAAATACAAAAACATCGAAAAATTTCAAAAACACAAAAACAATAGAAAAACAAAAATGAGTTTCCTGGAGAGCAAAAGAGAAAATGATAGTACGTCAGTGGTCTATCCTAACCTCTTTAAACCTTAAATGAAAAACGATAAGCAGCTCTATATAAGATGTATCGGTAGGCTCACAATCATTTTAAAGTGTGCAGGGTGATATAAATCTTAATCGACTGAAGACCAGGTGGGAACCATTCATTGGCATATGGTCTTAGTACCGAAATTTCGTTTGATAGATTGCCGAGGTTCTGAGATATTCGGTCTTTATGCTGCTTATCATCTGGGTATCATGGTTGTACCTTTTACCGAAAAATAACGGGGACGCAAGTCTAGATCTTCCATGATACTATACATACGTGTACATATTGCATACTGCATTCGACCTCAATAAGTGATAAACAATCACATGTCCAAATCAAATAAGTGATAAAATATCACATTTATCCGGGTGTCAAGTTCGTCTCTCTGCTGTACGGAAGTACTGACCTGTTCACGGACTTGCACCTGTGCCCTCATGCATACGAAAATCAAGTTCCTCATCAATAAGTGATTATATCACAAAGGACTTGTTTTCAAATCAAAATAAGTGAGTATCTCACAGCTTATACGGTCAAACAGATGATAATCGGTATACTCACCGGTAAGATGAACTCTCGTGCATACCTTGATACGGGAATGTGTCGTGATGTGGATGAACACCGGTCGGTAAGTATAAATCATACCTTAACGTATCCCCTCGCCATGATTACATCTGATAAGTTGAGCTTAAGTGGATAACAATACCGATAATTGTTATAGGATGCTTATCTTAATGTTAACTAACTGAACAACAAGAGTGTTTTGGCATGACCGTACACTGATATGATTCTCTTACCCTCGAAACTCGCAAAAAGAATGTCTGTATATAGTTATTTACTGCTTAACTTTTATTGTTTTTCTTTTAAACAGTTTCGTCGTTTGGTGCATATCAGCACGACATTAGCGGTGATGTCGTTTGATAACACTCAAAGGATTTTAAATTGTTGTCTTTTACTTTCAAAAATACCAAAAAGATTTTAGGTGTGTTTTAATATAAACTTTATAAAAGCCAAAAAGATTTTATTTCTGCTTTATTTTCGATCGTACGATGTTGGAGCTCGAGTCTTCGTTACCTGAAACCTGAACGAAAACCAAACTGACTAAATCTTCATAAACGGTCGAAATTTGCATGGTTTTGAAAGTTAAAGGCTAAAATTGACAAATTTATTAAACTTTCAAACTGTCGGACGGTGTTTGATTGTGACATGGTCATTCGTGTGTCATCTGTTTATACTATATACCAAGCAGTTGTTCTCATTACGCGTTTAGATTTCTTGCATGTGCAGATTCTAAAGGCTAGGAGAACATGGTCGATGACAAGCTTTGGAATGAAGACACGACGAGAAGGCGCTCAAAAGATGAAGATGATCGAGTAGCCGCTGGCCATCATCAACACCACAAGGATCTCACTTCATAAAGTTAAAGTATTTCACGAGCATAACTCAAGGGGGAGCTTATGTTAAGGGGGAGTTTGTCAACACACTTCCTACATGATACGGGTAGTTTGTTGATACACTCTCTGCTTTCAAGACGTGAAGACTTTGAAGATCCTCCGACATTGAAGACTTGAAAGGACATCAGAGTTTTGGTAACTCGAAGACCAAAGACCGTCGAAGTTCAAGACGAGTCTGCAACTATAGAAGATAAAGACAAAGCTACAGCCAAGGGGGAGTTTGTTGGTGCACTTGTGTCTGTACTTTGTCTATGTTCGGTCTGTATGAAAACGATGTCCAAAGATAGTCTGTAAGTTGACCAAGTCAACTATCCTCCTAGTTTGACTTGGACAACATGATGTTGTCTGGATCGAAGGATAGCCTCGAAGGATACAACTGATCCTTCGAGGTGCTCGAAAGATATGGTTCGACCATGGTTCGACCATTAGACCTCGAAGGATGATCCTTCGAGGTCCATGCTGATCATTCGAGCTTGTTGTCATCGAAAGATGATCCTTCGGACCATCTATCGATCCTTCGACCAAGACCTGCTGTGTATGGGTATAAATACCCATGCAGTGTGTTATGTTTCGGTAGACAGATAGATGCACACATAGAGAGCAAGAGAGCGTTCTGCTGAAAACACACACACACACTTGAGAGTTTACATCTTTGGTTTTGTAAACATTGTGCTTGTAACCGTAAACCTTCATACGTATTAATACAGTGGTGTTAATCGGTGAAATCTTGTGTGCTTGTTTCTCTACTTGCTTCATCCCGGTTTGCCTACTAGCTTGGATTCCGCACTCGCTAGTGGGTTAGTATAACAAGGTTTAGGTTGTTCTCGATCCTCCGAGAAAAGGGACCTACACTGTGATTCCGGTTACCATTTCCGACCTTCCATATTTGACCGATCAATCAATCATTGATTTCCAAATCACTCTTCTTTCCATTTTAGCCGACACCAACCGAGCCTATATATACCCGGCATCCCCTCCACTTCGAAACCGCACCTCACACCTAAACACCACACCCTCGCCGGAGAAGAAGCTGTGACCGCCGGAAAACCGCTGCCTTGCCGGAGCAGACAACAAAGTCCGGTACAAGTCTGATCCCGTTTCCTTCTTTTTTTTTATTATTCAGTTTATTATTATTATTATTATTATTATTATTATAGTTATTATTATTATTATTATTATTATAATTCAGATAAAATTAATATTAATATTTTTTTTAAAAACCGGTTTATTATATGCAGAATTTTTATTTTCAGATTTAATATATTGTTTAAAATCAGAATTTTTATTCTAAACAGAAATTATATTTTATTTTTAAATCAGAATTTTTAATTTATATTATTTAAATCAGAATTTCTTTTATTTTAAATCTGAAATATCATTTATTAAATCAGGTTTATTTATAAATACCAGAAATTATATTATTTCAGAATTATTATTTCAAATATTATTCAGGATTTATATTTTATTTTTAATCAGAAATTATAATATCAGAAATTACTGTTTATTTAAATCAGAAATTTTATTTTTATTATTTAAAGCTGAATTATAATTCTTCAATTATTCAGAATTATTCTTTCATTTTCAAAAATCAGAATTATTATTTTATAATCAGAATTATCATTTTAAATATATATTAGAATTATTACTAAGTGCATATTATCTATACAATTAAAATTTTTAAGAAATAATATATTTGATACCATGTAAAAATCAGTATTTATTTTGCTTACTTATTCATAAATAAATTGTCATTTACTTTTATTAAATACAAGATATATAATAAATAAGGCATATTGTTATTATTCCGTTTTAGAAATGATAATATAATTTTTGCCTTGTTAATTAAACAATCCCTAAATTCCCAATATTGATCAAATCCTCAAAATTAATAGGGTAATTCTCTTGTGCACGCTCTCTTTGGGAAAATCTTTGATTCTTAATCTTATTCCAAGAAATACGCAACGCACACTAAGGTGAGTATACATGACCCATTTTCCATTTTCACACTTTTGGGTGCAATATGTATTCTATATCAAACACGTTATTCACTTCAAACAATTTTATGCACACTCTATCCTTACTCTATGTGATACATTTTAATCATGTTAGACATGTTATGCTAATGTAAACACCTAATGACTATGTGTTCATTAACTTCGTACAAGCCTCCCCTAACAATGGTAGCGCTATAGGTTGAGAAACGCCCCTCCTGTTCTATGAGCAGGTATTGTTAGGTTAAACTATGTCAACATACTCAAACTCGTTTGGGTACACTTTAATTGCATTAAACTTTGGTTTGGGCACATAGAGTAACATCGTTTCGAGTATATACTGTTAACATGATATTGTATTTCACATTTGGATATGAGCAAACATTTTAAACACGTATTATGCTATGTATGAAAACTTGTATACTCGCCAACATGCTTTTGTTGACTTTATTTTAATACATATTGCAGGTTGAATAATCAAGAAAACAAGAATCAAGCTAGGATGGACATTAGAAACCCACTTAGCATTTTTGATTATTGTCGAATGTTATGTTTATTTATTTGGAACTATGTACCCTACTTTAGAATTTAATAAAAAGATTTAATTTATATTGTCACATTTAGTGTTATGTTGTTTTGAGCAATTTGTTCGTCTCATCCCGATGTTTCCGCCATCTGTTGGGGTGTGACAAAACAAACCGACATCCGATATGTTTTCAAGCATATTTTATGTTCCCTATGCTTTAACTTCATTGTAGAGCCTTGAAATGGGGTTAACGGGGCTTAAAAGCATCAAAAACTGAGTTTTACACATGCAGGGGCCAAAATTGACAATCTGTCAAACTTTAGCTCGCGGGCCGCATAAGATGAGGATCAATCCTACGCGGGGTGCAACAAACTTGCAGACAGAAACATTGAATCTGGCCTTTACAGCCTGTTCTAATGGTTTTTAACCCCAGATTTTGGATACAATAGACTTGTTTTTGAGTTCCCATTGTATTCTAATCTATGGGCACAAGTGTATGGCTTGGATTAAGCTTTGATTCTTGCAAAAACACTTGTAAAGATCTTGATGGGTCATGACTTTCTATAAATACCCATCTTGTTCATTCTCATTCCTTGCACAATTGATCTAAATCTGCTCTAAGTTGAAGCTAAGGCTTCATACCTCAGTGTTTTGGATCAATTATTCCTAGCTTGGACCTTTTGTAAGCTTCCTTTACGCTTTTTATGTTTTTCAAGCATGAAAGTCAAACAGTGTTTGACTTTCTGCTTTGACCATGAATAGGTCAAGTCAAAGTTCGATCGAACTTTGCAACGTGAGCGTAATCACGATGGTTATAGTCCCTTGTGACTATACCTACTGAGTACCACGTCGATTAGTCGAAGTGACGAGTTAAAGTTTCGGTCAAAATACGTGTTTTTGCGTATTTTGCGACAAAGCTATTTTCGGGTATCAAAACACTTTGTTTTGATATCAAACTTGTTTTCTAACTTAGTTAAACATGTTTTAACATGTTTAACTCATCACTTTTAGTCTAGTGCTTGTATAGGGTCGTAAGTCAAGCGGTCTTGACAACCGCTTAGACTTTCGAACCCGACCCGTTTGGTCGATCGTTAGGATACGACCAAGCATGTTTTGTGACCATAGTTGTATAGGGAATAACTTTCCAAGGTTATACCTTATGGTCACTTGGTTTAATTAGTTGTATGATAGGTTGATTATATGCCTTAGGAAAATGACCAAAATACCCTTTTCATGCATAATTTGAATTTAAGCATATGTAACCTAACTTTTGCCACTTCAACTGATTATGTAGCATATTTAAACATGTTAGAGCATATAATACTTGTCATAGGACTAGTTAGGAGTCTCGAACGCGCATTTGCGCGAACGACACGTTAAAGTAGCGTAAGCTACCTTAATGGGTTGTAACGGGTTGTAAGCACTTAGGATAGGTTCCGATTTAGAATGTAGGCTTTGTTAAACCATATCACATGAGTTCCAATACTCATTTGGTTTAGGAGACCTCATTCTACCCGATCTTCCGATTTAGGTGTCGATTTATTAACTAGCGATCCGATTACTAGGTACCACTTGATTTCCTTGGTTTTCACCCCGAGCATTGTCAGTTCATTAGATCAAGGATACTTTGCAATTCAATGTGAGTACATAGTTCTCTATTTTACTGTTTTCAATTGTTTTGGGGTGATTCATATGTGTTAAACAATTTCTATGCTTTCAACAATTATTTCCAAAACGAATACTATGGTTTATATTAAGTAATAACGATTTCGATAATGTGAACAAACTCGTTGGGACGTATTTACATAACGAATAACATTCATTAACAATGATCAAGCCGACTAGTATTAGGTTATGGTACCATAGAATCTGACAAATCCCGTTATCGGACTGCCACCATGGTTATGTATGGGGGTTATGTGGGTAACGACTGAACCTGATGATTGTTAACTTACCCTTTGGTGGTTTGTTAATACGAGTTGAACGATGGACGAGTTGCGAAGGTTTGAATGTTATAAGCGAGACAACCAAAAGTTAGTTTTCACAATTAAAACGAGAACGATTGAACGATTGAACGATTATGAACGATTTGGAACGATTTGAACGATTTAAACAAATGAACGATGGTCTATAACACGAACGAGTTAAACGATTGGTTTTTGGTATGTGATTAGATAATGGGACGGGTGTAACATGATAAAAGCATGGTAGATACACCGCTGGTACTTCTTATATATAAGTGCTTTTATCATATTACATTCCGTAGCGTTATTTAGTTCACTTGGACAAACGATTTTAAACGATGTCACGCAACGATGTTTACTATACGATATAAACCATACGAGTTTTATTAGAACGATTTACGATTTGGTTTACATAAACAAATGTTTTGGGTTAAGATTCATGGCATCGAGGTTTTATAAACTATAACCAACTTATTTTGAGCTGGTTATTCATATTGCAATACCAAACTCTTTTCAAAACAAGGTTTCCAATTAACGACTCTTGTAGTCAAACCAGGTATTGCAACATGTAATCGAGCCATGAATCCGACACTCTCACAAAACCTATGTGCTCGCCGGCATTTCTTTGCTGACTTTATTTTTACATATGTTTCAGGTGGTGTTGAATGATGTTGATTGTGACTAGGATGCATGCTCACTTAGGATTGGACAAGGCCTTAGTGACTTAATAACGATGATATTCGACATGTGAACTTGTTTGTGTTAACTTTAAGACAATGTAAATATTTAATAATTCAATAAAATGAAACTTTTGAATCCATGGTTGTGAAACAATGATTCTGTCGCTCCACTCCCCGACGTTTCCGCCGCGATTTGTTGTTTTACGCGGTCGGGGTGTGACACCAGGTGTTTTATCCAAGGAGTTAAATGTCAAATCCGATCTTGTGTTGATCCCGACCTCGCGTGCGACTTGGAACACATCTGATTAGTCGGTGCAAGGTCGGGAAAGTTACCAATTAGGTTTAATATGGGTATGGTCTCGCGCGCGACCTGAGGCTGACTCGTATGGTCGGCGCAAGATTTAGGACCATACCCCTTCTATTATATATACAATTTAACAAGTTGTTAGCTATGCAGCTACTAAAGAAATTTACAAAAATGACCTCAACACACAGAAGCCTTAGTTTTATATTTATTTACTAGGATGCCATTAACTCAATTCATCATACAGGTTACATTTGGCCTTTTCTTTTCTTATGCCTTTCATCTATGGACACATCTATAGGTCGATTACATCCCTTTGCTCATCAGGGATCTCAATCATCGGGTGGGTGAAACATCGAGTAACTCACCGTATTGTTATCTATGCAGTTAATATCGGTGCTATATCGGTTATATCGGTCATATTGGTCCCTTAGTAAAATATCGCTCAAAATATCTTTACCGATATTATCAGTGATAGTGATATTGACCGACATATCACCGATATTTGACCGATATAACCGATATATCACTGATATTTGACCGATATATCACTGATATTTGACTGATATAACCAATATATCACTGATATATCACTAAATTATTGGTGTTAAATTGCTATATATATAAATTCTGCATTATATTAAAATTACCGATATCAAATCGAGATAACCTGTATTTCAAATATCGGTCCTTGACCGATATCTGATATTTTACCGCATTAACTGCATAGCTTGCTACCGAAAATCAGTTTCTTATTAAGATCGCCCGATTTAGTTTACGCCTCCGCACGGTGCCATCTGCCATGATCTGGGCATGGGATGAAATACTCTCCGGCACCGGCGAAGTTTCTTAACTTAATAGCTGCTCTGCAGCCGACGTCATCTTGACACATTTCCGAGTGATCGTCATTCATGTGATCTAGATTGATTTGTGGTATGGATATTGGGATATAAATGGTGACTATGGATGCGATGGTGAGGTAACAGGAGAGTGTTTGGAGAGATAGAGATGGGGATAGTTTAAAGAGAGAGGAAAAAAAAAGTTAATGTAAGAATTTAATTTTAATAGGTATACATGTACGAAAAGTAAGTTAAATACAATTTTCTTCTCATCTATTTAACATAGTTGTGCTTCTTTATTTTAAATATTTTTTATTTGGACCGGATATCAACATATGTACCGATAATCCATATCAAGTGTCAATGGATATTTGTAAATTTTTAATTTTATATTCTCTTCACAAATTTACATAAGTGAATTTTTTTACCAAAGATGATGCAACAGTTGGTCATGTTTAAAAACCAATTCTTTTGGAAACAAACCAACTTTACATAGAAATTGTCCTATACTTTTATTTATCGTCATGGCAAAACATAGGACGAGAGGAAACTGTCTCTTTTCAATATAAACGGAATCCTTCTATGTGGCGGTATTAAACGAAATCAAGGGATAAACGTTAAAGTGCTAGTATTACTTCCGAATAATATGAATGCCTCAATAACCTGATCACCCAGTGATAGGACCTGTAGTCGAGTTCCATTACATAAACCATTCTTTCAATCAATATTTCTTGATAACGTCACTGGAACACTGACCTTTGTTAATTATCAATGGCTTGGAAAGCCTAAAAATATAACTCCATTTAGGACATCCGGTGAGTATAGACATGCATCAAAATTATTATGAAGATATTCTATCATTAAACTTGTTTTATTACACGGGTCTAATAACATTAAAAGTGTTTTCAAAGCATGGAAGTAAAGCGGTTTTCAAATTCAAAGCATGGAAGTAAACCGGTTTTCAAATATCAGATTAACCTATTCTTTACCTTTTTTTTATTATTATAATACAAAATAATAGTTTATTTAATAGATATTTTAAATATATAGTAAAAATCATTTTAAAGAATAAAAAAGTGTTGTTACATTGACATTACTTGAAATTGTTTATTATAAGTAGGATTGTTACTAATAACTAACTATATATTTTAGATAAGTCAAAAGTAAATAATCAATATCTAAGCAAACAATAAAATATTTATTAGTATTAAGTTGTTAAAATTTTTTTTATTGTTTTGTATTATTTAATTAATTAATAATAATAATAATAATAATAATAATAATAATAATAATAATAATAATAATAACAATAATAATAATAATAATAATAATAATAATAATAGTTAATTGAAGGAGAGAATGTCATTAAGTAGGTTCTTGTTTTAGTATGAGAATGCCATGTGGCATTATCAATACTTTTTTATTAGATAATTAGATAATGAACCGAATTAGTATCGATTGAATTCTCCGACATAATGAACTTAATCGACCGAATTTCCCCGCAACGCAAATAAAAACATGAAAGTATGAAACCCATGGTCAAACATGGCCAATCATGTTACACTATGTTAAATGGTCAAACATGACATGTTTGTCTAATTTATGTAAAAACACGATCGATGCCTGGGCAGTACGATACCAACACTCATTGATAACCATCTAAACCGGGAAAACAAAATACCCAAAGCGGGTCATCAAATACAAAAAACCCAATTCAAATGTAATTCAAGCAGGAAAACATATCGGCTTATCAAACAAAAACACCCAATTCAATCGCATAAACACCAGATTCAACTTGCTTTTACATTAGAGAAACCACCCTTCATTAATCCCAGTGTTTTTATTAATGCCTCTGGCCTAGTGTACAAGCTCATGTAGACAGAGCTATATCAGCTGAGAGGCTATGGTGTGGCAACCACATTTGAATATTTTTACCTCTAAAGAAAGCGGTGACTTAAATGCAGTTTTTTTTGTTTGGCGTGCCGAAATGGATAGGATTGCGACAGTAGAGGCTCTAGCTAGAAGGGGAGTGACGGTTTCCGACGGCTCTTGTTTCCACTGCAGGTCCGGTTCCGATTCGGTAGACTATCTTTTCATCGCCTGCCCGTTGGCGATGGGGTTATGGGAAAAAAAAATACTTTTTGGTGCCGGGTCCAAAACTTCTTTGCTTTCTCATTCAGGGACCTATTGGAGATTCACAATTTCGGAAGTAAAGGGGTGACTGAAAAAAAGGCGCTGCAAGGGGTCGTGATCATTGCTTGTTGGTTTCTTTGGAAGGCCAGAAATAACCTCCGGTTCAATGGCAAGAGCAGCTGTGTTGAAAGCATTTTTAGCGACGTTAGGTCCGTCAGCTTTTTATGGTTCAAACATAGGTTCAATATCGGGTCGTTAGATTGGTCGGATTGGTGTAAATTTGTATTTATGTAGTCTGTTCTGTTGTTTGTTGTCCGTCTAGTCTTCGGATTTGGTTTCTGTTAATGAAGTTTGCGTTTCAAAAAAAAAAAAAGTAGTGACTTCTTTGTATGCACTATGATTAAGAACCCATCAGAGTCTTCAACATTTAAGAAGATTCTTCAATATTTAAGAAGCTACATGTACTTTATATTGTTTTTCCAGATTAATTTGACTTAATAATGTGTATATTTATTATCCTTTAATTTACTTGTGACCTAAACCAGTGTCGACCCAACCCAACTTGCCATTTTTCCACCTCTATTTTAGCTATTACAGCAGCAAGCTTCCACAACTTCAGTAGCTATTTGATTGCCTGAAACACAAACTGATAGTTCTATGCAAACAGCCATTTTAAAACCTCTATCTGAGTTTTTTAAGATCCATGATTTGCCTAGATTATTTTGACTAAATAATATGTAGATTGATTTTCCTGAACAAGTGTTGACCCCACCCAAACACCCATTTTGCAATCTCCTATTACACAATACATACCCTCAAACTTCATTAGCTGTTTAATTTTTGCTTATATTTCTTATAGCATTAATCAAACGTACGTATGCTCAACACAAGACGGAATAATAATAATAACAAAATCATCAAGAAAGTCACTCAAATAACAGTTTGCAAACATGTGCGTTTTAGAGATGAGCAGAACTTGAACTAAAACACAAAATAACATAAATTTTGCCCTGGGACATGGGTGACTGAAGGGCATACCAAATACGAAGTGATGCACGATACGAAACCAAAGCACCTTGATAATTGACGATCATCTTCTATTGCATGAATTTTGTACCTTGCTTGTATGCTTCAAATGCCTTATGCTTTTAGCTCTCCGCTTTGCAATGTAGCTTTACCTTGGTCATAAATAACAAATTCTGGTTGATCAAGCAGAAGTAGTGTTTCAATGTGAGGATACACACAAAATGAATGGGCGGATGCATTAATCTCAAAATCATTGATGTCTTTTGAATCGGGGTCAAACACAACAAGCACTGAACGATCACGCTGTCCAGGATGATGTTCTACACTTTCAATTATAGGTTCACCGTTCTTCCTAAATCCCATGACAGATAAATCTGGCGATTTAACAGTGAATATCCTTACAAATGACTTTGGGACACTATCTAGCATCACCCATACACCAAAACCTGCATCATTCATAAAGGTTTTAATCACAACAAGAGACTTGCTTAGCTTAGAGATGGACAAATTATAATCATCCGCGTTGGCTAAACTGTCCGGGAGATGTAGTTCTCCAAATTCTTCACTTGTCAAATCAAATGTAACAATCAGGTTATAATAAATACGACCACGACCCGTATTAATCCCATCAAGAGCAAGCCAATAAAGAACTCCGTCTATGACTACCGAATCCATATTAAAGTGAAATGATCTACTAGGGAGACTGTTGCTATACGGAGCTCTCCAAGCCCCCGTGCTCAATGTAAAAACCTCAACCTGCCACGGGATGCTACTTACACTTTCTATATCGATCCACCTATCAATAATATAGGTAATCTTGACTATCTTAGGGTCATTAGTCTCACCACAAACCCCAAAACCTACAACTATTCCGTATGTAGTCCCACTTGGCAGATTAGGCACAATAACACCAACAGCTTTCCTAATAGAAAGATTACAAACAACAGCCATGTCCTTTCCAGAAGCATCAGATCCGTACAAACATACCAACCCGTGTGAGGTACCAATTATGGAAGAATGTTGAAGTTGCTTAGCCAACAGGGGAAAAGAGTAGGAGAGCTTCTGGTGGGGGAACGTGTCGTCGTCATCAGCAATTGAAACATATTTTTTCTCTGAATCAAGTGGGTCATCGTACGTTAGAAGGAGACGTTGCTTCTGTGTGTTTTGGGTGTTATAATGGTTTATGAAAGGAGAGCTGTCGATGAGAGACTTCCAGGGTTTGGAGACGGTTCGGAATTGAATCAACGATATGACGGGAAGTCTTTTGATGATTTCCGTTTGGATTTCGAATGGTATGTTGTCTGACATATTGATTTTGAATGTAGAAAATGATGATGTATCGTAGCAATTTGTTAGGGTTTACAGAGAGATGAAAGGGAAGATGGAGCGATTCAAGTGTGTAAATGTAAATTAGAAACTTTGGGCCTGTGGTGGGCTCCTGAAAGGTAGAGATACTTCTCTGTTTTCAAAATGCTGCAACGAAAACTTCAAAGCCATCATACACAAACACGTCAAACAAATTTCAATCCAATCGAATGGCCATCCGATCAGGTGACCATCCGAATGGATTGACATCCAATCGAATGGCCAACCGTTCAGATAGCCATCCGAACGGATTGCCATTCGACACTCAACCACTTCTCATGTGCGGTCCCTTCAAATCAAAGATTGTGTTTACTGGGTGAACACGACTGTGAGTATACTCGAACCCCTTTTTATCGCATTTTGGGTGTAACATACGTTCCTATCAAATCGAACTTATCAAATCGAATTATACAAATAAACTGTTTATGACTTGCGAATAACTAATATGCATATTTACACGTGATGCTAGTTACATATGTGGTAGGACTTTTACTCGCGCGGTCCCGCCTTAACTAGTATAGTACTATAATACCCGACGGGGTCTAGTTAGGATGAATAACAATCGCAATCGCAGCTCGAGAGACTTAGCTGGTAGTATCTGTCTAATATATGTGTTGAGGTATCTCGTTTATGTATGTGGTAATTCGCATCACTTTTATCTACTACGCTTATCTATTAAAACTTGTATACTCGTCAATACTTTTGTATTGACGTTGTTTTAATGTATGTTGCAGGTTTAGTCGCAGCCTACATCAAATCGAGCTAGGAAGTCTAGAAACTCAAATAAAATTTAGGTTGTCGGATTTGTATTGTTCGAGAGGACAAGAAATCTGTGATAACTTATGTGCTTGTATTGTTTGTTAGTATGGGATAACAAATATGATAAATATTGTTGCTTTATAGTTGTTATAGATTCTCTTGAGCAATCTGATTCGCCTAGTGCCTCGCCCCGATGATTTAGCCATCAGTTGGGGTGTGACACTTGGTCCCCTTTTGTTACACTCAAACACACACTCACGAACTATGTATATGTAGTTCATCCCAGATTAAACTTTGATTTTGACATTCACAGAAAACCTGTAACCGAAGGAAAAAATTCCTTCTCATTTCGGAATCAGTCTTGTTAAGTAATAATTAGTTTAGATTAGTTTTAAAAAAACCAATAACCAAACTTGAAGATTAATTTTCTGCACTTTTATTTTTAGTGGGGGTTATTAGATTTTATCACCCCCAACTATCGGCCTTTGGTCGTTGCCACCCCCAACTAACAATTTGACACCCGACACCTCCAACTTGACTTTTAGTTTATGCTGGCACCACTCTGTTAACTCACTACTAACAGAGTTAGTTTCTGATCCTACGTGTCACAACCAAGCTTACGTGGACAAGATGACATGGAGAATTCGTGGCACTATATCTCTATATATCTCTTCTGACGTCATCATCATCATCGTGTTCGTTATGCTCATCGTTCAGGTGCCGTAAACGGAGTACGTCATGCCGTTCTCTTCTGACGTCATCATCTTCGTTTTCTTTAAGTTCATAGTGTTCATCGATCCGATTCTCGATCTGATTATCAATTTGTTCTTCGATCCGATTCTCGATCTGATTATCGACATGTTCTACGTTTCGATTCTCGATCTGTTCGTTCGCTATGACGTCATCATCTTCATCGTGGTAGAAACTCCTGCTCTTCGTCGGTGACGATATAGTTACCGTTATCCAAATCGTCTGCCGTACGATCAGAATCAGGCAGAGGTGGAGGCGGCTTGTCGTCTTCACGCGCCGCCTATCAATCAGTCGGAGAACTTGAACGAACTCGTTACCGAACGCTGGAGTCTCTTCATTGCTAACTAAAACTAAGATCGATTCAACAAATCCGTTTTTGCACTCGACACAGACAACGTCAGGGTTGTTAGGTACGGTCGCCGGTGGTGGTGGTGGTGAATCTGGAGTATTCGATACGGTCACCAAAGGTCGATAGTTGGGGGTGATAAAATCCAATAACCCTTTTATTAGTCATAATCCACAAGCTACTTAGCAAGCACATTTTCCACAAACTCCCTGTGTTCGACACCCGTTACCACTATCTAATTAGAGTATTTGGTTTATTTTTAGTGAAACTTCGACTTCACGTCAGGAAGCTGGCGCATGCTGAATGGATCCACGTGTCCTAACGATTATCTTTGTTGGCACATATTGATTGGCGCCACGTATACGTCCTTGTGTACTTTTTGTCTCTTGTACAAATGTCTATCGTGCAGCACGATCGGATACAGCCTGTTGAACGTTTATTGGCCCACTTCTCTGCCAATTGTACCTTTCGTACTTGTCTGAAGTTTACCTGCGCTTCTTGCCTCCGCGCGACCCCGAGTAAATCCCGTGCAGTCGGCGCAAGGTCAAGGAAGCCAAGGGTTTTATCCAAGGAGTTAAGTGTCAAATCCGATCTTGTGTTGGTCCCGACCTCGCATGCGACTTAGAACACATCTGATTAGTCAGCGCAAGGACGGGAAAGTTATCAATTAGGTTTAATATGAGTATGGTCTCGCGCGCGACCTGAGGCTGACTCATATGGCCGGCGTAAGATTTAGGACCATAACCCTTTAATTATATATATTATTTAACAAGTTTTTAGCTACGCTGCTACTAAAGAAATTTACAAAAATGACCTCAATACACAGAAGCCTTAGTTTTATATTTATTTACTAGAATGCCATTAACTCAATTCATCATACAAGTTACATTTGGCCTTTTCTTTTCTTCTGCCTTTCATCCATGGACACATCTATAGGTCGATTACATCCCTTTGCTCATCAGGGATCTCAATCAACGGGTGGGTGAAAGATCGAGTAACTCACCATATTGTTACCTATGCAGTTAATATCGGTGCTATATGGGTTATATCGGTCATATTGGTCCCTTAGTAAAATATCGCTCAAAATATCTGATGTGATAGAAGTAGTTCAATAAAAATCAACTAAATTAACCTAAATTTAAACTCAAGTAATAATAATCTAGACTCTCTAACTCGACTAAACTACTCACCGGCAAGTGAACCGGTCGACTCTAGTAAAGAAAAGCAAGTCCGGATATCGAACCCACAAGGACTCTAATTAACTACGTTAAAGACTTTATTTAGACTGACACTGACACTAACTTAACTATTTTTTTAGGTGGGGGGGGGGGTTTACTAAAATCGTAAAATTGAAATTAAATTAAAGCTAGACTACGACACAAATAAGAACTAAGGTTTGATTCAATAGAGATTAACGACTACCTAGGCTTGAATCCAGTTTAACTAGGAATGGATTTCTAACGGTAGTAAAGTGGCATGGAACTGGGATCGTTATGTACTAAACCCTAAGAAATCTCGACTAAGACCTCCCGACCCTTCTCAGGAAGGAACTTGTGAGACTCTACAAGGCTGTTGTGAACACCGATTGTTAGACTTCCTCTCAGTCCTCTAACGTCTCTAAAAGGGCCCTAATACGACAACCTACCTCTCAGCGCGAAAGTCTAAGGCAACCCTAGATTCTAACTTGGTTTAATAGACACAGGTGTGATTAGGGAACTAAGATCCGACTTCTCTCAAAATCTATCTTAGCTTTATATCATACCGAGACCTACTAACAAACTCGAGCCTCTCAGCGACAAGTTAAGCAGAATACTTAGTTATAATTGTATTTTAATTACTGTTTCTTAGGCTATCGGCCGATTTAACCAAAGATAACCCGAACCCGCAAAGATACGAACAATCAACACAAATTCATTATGTGAAAGACATCCACCAAAATTTATCTGAAACAGCAAATAATCAACAATCAAATCTAAATACGCATACGCACCAAATTAGAGGTTCTAACGTTATTTACTTTCAAAGATTAATCCATACACATCAATAGAAAACCGTTAAAAATCCAAACTTCATTAAACTTTCATCTAACCTAGGTAGTAACAAAGGTTTTAGCCGGAAAACATGATGTCTAATATCAAAACAAAAGTTTCAAAGCAAGAATTCATAATCAAAGTATTGAAAATAAGAAAATAATGAAAACCGGGAGATAAAACCCAAATGATCTTCTTTCCTATGCTCCAAGCTTCAACCGTATAATTCTTGTACGCCAAAATGCTCCGAAATACTCAAAATCTGCTTTTGAAATCGCATAGGTGTTCTTGAATTCGTAAATTAGGGTTTGTGAATGATTTCTTGACTTTTTATATCAAACCCTGGTCAACAAACGAAGGATTGCTGTCAACCAACCCCGTCGCGTCGCGCGACGGCATAATCTGCCAAAAATTATTATTATATTGGTGGCGGGGCGCGATGGTGAGAAGGGATCCTTATGGCGCGACGCGAGGGCCCATTTTTCACAGGAAGACTCGTTTTTATCAACTTCAACATTCCAAACTCCCAAAAATTATTCTTACTCCCAAACTCAGCTCATTCTTTATCGTTTTGCAACATTTTTAGCATTAACGACCTGTAAAACGAGATCTGATCAAAGTAATGAAATTCTAAACAAAACAAAACTAAACTAATGAATACGAAAAGTGTACAAACTTTACACGATAAATGGACGTATTTTGCAATACATCGATATTATCGGTGATATTAACCGATATATCACCGATATTTGACCGATATATCACCGATATTTGACCGATATAGCCAATATATCACTGATATATCACTAAATTATTGGTGTTAAATTGCTATATATATGAATTATGCATTATATTAAAATTACCGATATCTCACCAAGATAACCTATATTTCAAATATCGGTGCTTGACCGATATCCGATATTTTACGTCATTAACTGCATAGCTTGCTACCAAAAATCAGTTTCTTATTAAGAACGTCCGATTTAGTTTACGCCTCCGCACGGTGCCATCTGCCATGATCTGGGCATGGGATGAAATACTCTCCGGCACCAGCGGAGTTTCTTAACTTAATAGCTGCTCCGCAGCCGACGTCATCTTGACACATTTCCGAGTGATCGTCGTTCATGTGATCTAGATTGATTTGTGGTATGGATATTGGGATATAAATGGTGACTATGGATGTGATGGTGAGGTAACAGGAGAGTGTCCGGAGAGATAGAGATGGGATAGTTTACAGAGAGAGAAAAAAAAAGCTAATGTAAGAATTTAATTTTAATAGGTATACAAGTACGAAAAGTAAGTTAAATACAATTTCCTTCTTATCTATTTAACATATTTTTGCTTCTTTATTTTAAATATTTTTCATTTGGACCGGATATCAACATATGTACCGATAATCCATATCAAGTGTCAATGGATGTAACAACTATCACTAAAATCGATAATTGGGACGATAATTAGTCAATAAGAAAACCCTAATTGAGACACCCAAGTAATTCTGCATTGGCCCTAAAATTTTCAGAACCATCGGAAACAGGATCAGGGCCCCTAAAACTCAAGGGGGGCAAACCCTAGTTGAATAATTATCTAAATTAAACGTTGCTATGTTCTGATTGGCCCAATTGTTAAATCACCAAAGTTATACTCGAGCCTAGGCAGCCTATGAATTTGTCTGCTTAGCTTACGGACCGCAAGGGAACGGGCTTACGGTCCGTAAGCATGTCCCAAAAATCACTATAAATAGCCGACCTTGGGACTTGAACTGAGAAATGAAAACGACGTAAAGTTGCTGTCTGTACGTCAAGTTAAGGCTGTAATACTACAATAAACACACACACGATCACGAGGTGCTGCCGCAATCAGGGTAATAACTCGATCGCTATTACGATTCAACGTCCGATCGATTATAACTATCCAACGATTGTCTGAGTGCTGCTCAAATTGAGCTAATACTTATACTTTGTTATTCATTGTGATTTCGACTTGAATGTTTGAGTGTTGTTCGAATTCGGACTATGCTCTGTCATTCGTTGTGAATCCATTGAATTATTAAGTATTGCACTTATTAATTGTTGTGAGGGTTTAATCTCGTGAATTGACGTAACTGCTGAATTAGTTACTAACCCGTTTGTGTGTACATTGTTAATTAAATTAGGTTAATCACAGGCAAATCAGTAAGGCTTAAACTCTGCTCGTAAAAATCTGCAAAGTGAGTCATTCTCTTTTTATCAAACTATTTTACAAAACTCTAAGTTATTTTCAAAGTTATAATTACAGGGATTAAGTCTTTGTAATCACCAAGTTACAGCCGGTATGTGGGGTTTTGTATACATTACTTGATAATCTTCAACATTGGGGCAGCCAATGGGTGATATGACCAGAATCACAGACACCACTGGACAGGTGGGCCAGTGGGTCGAGTGATAAAGTACCGTGGGTAGTTGGTTTGATATCAGAAACATTGTAATCTCTCTTAATACTGTGAATTATAACAAATGTGTCGTTTTAATAAAATGAATGATTCACTCAGTATTTCCCCGCTGACAAAACCTTTTTCAAACATGTTTCAGGTGATATGTTGTGAGCAAAGAAAGAGAAGTGTCGTGAAGCACTCTCAGCTTAGAAAAGTGGCTCAGTGTAAATAAATAAAAGAAACATATTTTGAAAAATAAAGATTTCCCGGAGAAATCACATTATTGTAAATTTCGGGAGTTTATCCCTAAAAGTTATAAAGCGAGCAATTTAAATTACTGAAAGATCCTGTTTTAAAAAGACTTCCGCTGTCGCCTAAAATTTAAATACCGCAGGATTTCTGTCCCGCGGCTCCTGAAACGGGTAAAACCGGGTCGGGGGCCGTGACAATGGATATTTGTAAATTTTTTATTTTTATATTCTCTTCATAAATTTACATAAGTGAATTTTTTTTTTACCAAAGATGATGCAACAGTTGGTCATGTGTAAAAACCAATTCTTTTCGAAACAAACAAACTTTACACAGAAATTGTCCTATACTTTTATTTATCGTCATGGCAAAACATACGACGAGAGGAAACTGTCTCTTTTCAATATAACCGGAATCCTTCTATATGGCGGTATTAAACGAAATCTAGGGATAAATGTTCAAGTGCTAGTATTACTTCCGAATAATATGAGTGCCTCAATAACCTGATCACCCAGTGATAGGTCCTGTAGTCGAGTTCCATTACATAAACCATTCTTTCAATCAATATTTCTTGATAATGTCACTGGAACACTGACCTTTGTTAATTATCAATGGCTTGGCAAGCCTAAAAATATAACTCCATTTAGGACATCCGGTGAGTATATGTGACAACTCGAAATTTAGAACCTTTCGTTGTAACTTACTTGTACGTTATGTGACTAGTTAAATGATAACGTGAATCTTTTTATGTGATAAGTGCTTTGTTACGCGTGTATTGTATATATATATATGTGTGTACGTGTTATATGTGAACCGAGAACCCGACACGAAACAACGGACCCGACTCGAGACCAAGAGGTCTCGAGTGAATAGTGACCGAATAGGCCTTTGGGCCGAGAACCTTGTGGCCGGTTGGGCCATTGGGCCGTGAACCCCCACTCGAAACCCATAAGGGTGCAACACTTGGAACTTGGCTATAAATACACCACCCCTAGTTACTTGTTACCACTTTGTTGAACATTAGAACACACACACACTTCTATCTTCTCTCCCACTAGAACTCTAGCACACAAACACATTTCCAAGACTCTCGGATCCACTCGGTTGGCACAAGAAACTCTCGGATTTGGACTTTGGATCGGCACACACACACACCTCACCAACCGGTTAGTATTTCTTGTTGGTTATTGTTGAATGCCTAGTGTTAAATATGTTCATGATGTGTTTGTGCTTGAATAAATGTATGATAAGATTATGTGATAATATGGTGGTTGAGTTATGCATGATATTTGAAAAGAAATCGGTTCATGAATGTTCTTGTTATGTGTTGAACTATGCATAAGTGCTTGATGTTAAAAATGGGTTCATTATATGTTAAAAGGTGAATGATGAAATTGGTTGCACTTGATCCGAAAAGTGGGTGTTTAAACTAAACAAATCGGCTAATAAATATGGTTGTCAAGTAGGATGCATGCTAGAAAATTGTATCTTGATGGTTGTTCATGATTTTGGGTGAATAAGTGTTGTTTATGTTATGAAGAACTTGAATATATGCTTTGAATGTATGAAGAACACTTTGAATGATAGTTGAAGATTGAAAACCCTTGTGATTTTGATCCATCTTTGACTAATAACCTGATTAGGAAATATGTTAGTGGAATTCTATTGGTTATTTCCGGATTTGGGCCTGATTATATTGTACCACTAATCTGACTACATCTGCATCAACACGTGAACTTGAAAATGACAGCTTACCGACTCGCAATCACCCGTTGCGACTCGCAACCACAGCGTGATGACTCGAGACCACGCGGTTGCGACTCGCAACCATAACAGGACAAGCCGAAACCACAGGTTACGAGTCCCGTTGCGACTCGAGACCTCAGCATGATGAATCGAAACCATGGTTGCGACACCAGTTGCGACTCGCAACCATCCATGATCAACACACAGCATGACTCGAGACCATGCTTGCGAGTCCGGTTGCGACTCGAGACCACACTTTTGGGCCTTAGTTAATGGGCCAGACTGATGGGCTTCTGTGTTAACTGCTTTTACGTGTTTGGGCCTAAGTAGTTGGGCTGAACTTGTGAACCGTATGTGCTTCTATTGACTGTTAACTGTTACTGATTATACGTGATTGCCAAACGTACTGAACATTTGTGCACTACTTGGTTCGACTCTGATTATACGTGATAACCGTGATAGGACGTTATTGACTACTTGCGACTTGATTGACTTTCTGTGTTTGACTGCCGAGCAAACCAAGGTGAGTTCACACCCTTTACAAAGCATGGGATTCCCTGGGTTGGGAACGGGATTCAGGAACGTGGGTTCCTCGTCTACCTTTGGGTAGGACGTCAGTGGTTCAGGAATGTGATTCCTCGTCCGGATGGACGGATAAACGTACTAGACTAAAACTCTATCACGAAGTCCCTCCTTTTTGTATCGACTAATCGCCGGGCCAATGGCGAGCGGGTCATTAGTTAGATAGCGCTATTTAGGTCTGACAAGCCTCACACCGTGCCGCAGAGGACGGGCGTGAACTAATGGATCTGGGGCACGTCAATGATGATAGACATTGATGTTTTCAGGGCACATAAACATGACTACAGTCAGCAATCGATACGGTAACGAGTCTAGTATACACATGGGGTAGCCCCCACGGCTGGAGAGCCAGATGATACACATGGGGTAGCCCCCACGGCTGGAGAGCCAGATGATACACATGGGGTAGCCCCCACGGCTGGAGAGCCAGATGATGTACATGGGGTAGCCCCCACGGCCGAAATGCCTGATAACTACATGGGGTAGCCCCCACGGCCGGAGTGCCGGAGTAACTGGGAATGAACTGGTCACGTCTTTTTAAACTATGGGGTAACCCCCACGGCAGGATGCCTGATAAAGTAAACTGTTTTCGAAACAACTAAAACGAACGCCCACCCGTGAACTCACTCAACTAGTTGTTGACTCGTTACTATATGCTTTGCAGGACCATAGGTACTCAACTGGAGCTTGCATGGAGGAGGATCGTTGTGGGACAGGGATTGCTACATGCTATGTTAAACTTGAAACTTTTGGAACTTATGTTATAACTTTAAAACTTATGCTTCCGCTTGCAACTTAAACTTGTTGTTTTGAAACACCAATCATGATGGTTAAACTTTTATAATTATTTATATGCTTGTTCAGTATGATTGGTGGCTGGATCCTGGTCAGTCACGCCTCCAAGCGGTAGTACTCCGCAGGTGGGATTTTGGGGGTGTGACAGATTGGTATCAGAGCCATTGGTTATAGTGAACTTGGTTTTAATAAAGGAGAAACGTTTTTGTTAAAACCAGACTATAACCGGTTTAGTGCTCAACGGTCCACAACGACACTTCGCTCCTCATGCAAGGCTCGACGTTCTAGGTAATATGATGTATGTATATTGCCTACTTGTTAGTTGCGTAGTACACTGCTCATGGTATGCTTGATTAGTATAACTACTGTTGTTTGAACACGTGCGTTCTTACTCTGTCCTACTATCGTGCTTTTGCGAACCTCTCTCACACGTATTACCCTTGTTATGAAGAACCATGTCTGGACGCGTTAACATGACACAAGCCCAGTTGACGGCTTTGATCAACGAACGAGTTGCCGCAGCGCTCGCAGCTGCACACGCAGGAGGTATATCCTGCAGTCCGAAATTGTTCTAGGATCGTTTGGATCCTACTCTCGTGAACCAACCTTTGTGTTAAACTCTGTCTTTTCTTTCACCTACCTTAGGTCAGGCACCGGTGTGCACTTTTAAGACCTTTATGGACTGTCGACCCACAACTTTTAGCGGCACTGAAGGAGCAGTAGGTCTCCTACACTGGTTTGAGAAACTGGAGTCTGTGTTCGAAATGTGCGAATGCCCTGAAGCGCGCAGGGTGAAGTATGCTACTGGTACTCTCGAGGGTTTGGCTCTCACGTGGTGGAATGCTCAAGTGCAGATGTTAGGGTTGGTTGCTGCCAACGCCACCCCATGGGAAACTTTCAAGGAAATGATCAGGGAGGAATACTGCAGTCGTGACGACATTCACAAACTGGAAGATGAGTTCTACAATCTTAAGATGTCGGGGTCAGAAATTGAGGCATACACTAAGAGATCGCATGAGCTTGCTTTGTTGTGTCCTACTATGGTGGATCCTCCCTACAAGCGAATTGAACTCTATCTCAAGGGCTTGGTGCCAGAGATCCAAAGTCATGTGACTTCAGCGAGGTTGACTACTATCCAGCAGGTTGTACAGTTGGCTCACCGTCTCACTGACCAAGCGGTGGAGCAGAACAAGTTACCGAAGCGTATAGGTGCTGCAACTACTTCTGGTACTTCTAGTGGAGATAAACGGAAATGGGATGGAACTTCAAGCAGGGGTTCAACTTCAGTGCAAACTCAGTCTCAGCAGAGAAAGACGGACGATCACAAGAGCCCCAGTCAGCAGTCGTCTGGTGGTCAAAGTCATGGTGGATACAAGGGGAATCACCCCAAGTGCAATCGTTGTAGCCTACACCACAGTGGGCCATGCACCAGGGGCAACTGTCATCGGTGCAACAAGCCTGGTCATGTTGCGAAGGATTGCAGGAGCGCATATCCCGTCAACCAGAATCGTCAGCAACCTCAGCAGAACCAGCGACAGCAGCAGGGTAACAACAAAGGGTGCTTTCAGTGTGGAGCTGAAGGCCACTTCAAGAAGGATTGTCCCCAACTGAACCAGAACAACAACAACAATCAGGGGAATGGTAACAATGGGAACAACAATGGTGCTAGGGGACGAGTGTTCGTGATTGGTCAAGGTGAAGCAAGGAATGATCCCAACGTGGTGACGGGTAAGTTCCTTCTCGACGACTTTTATGTTACAGTCTTATTTGATTCGGGTGCCGATACTAGCTATGTGTCACTAGAAGTTAGTAAGATGCTTAAGCGTATTCCTACACCCCTGAGCGACAAGCACACCGTAGAGCTAGCTAATGGTAAGAGCTTGGAAGCCTCACACGTAGTCAAGGGTTGTCAGCTTATTCTCGCTAACCAGACCTTCTCTATCGACCTTATTCCTATTGTCTTGGGTAGTTTCGACGTTGTCATTGGGATGGATTGGTTATCCCAACACCGAGCAGAGATTCTTTGCAACGAGAAGATCGTTCGTATTCCTGGTTTAGGTGGTGAACCTCTCATGATTCGTGGCGACAAGAAAAGCGCTGTTGAGAACATTATCTCTCTTCTTAAAGCCCAGAAATGCTTACGAAAGGGCCACACTGCGATTTTGGCTCTAGTTACTGATACCACAGAGAAGGAGAAGAAGTTAGAAGATTTTCCGGTTGTACGCGATTATCCTGAGGTATTCCCTGAGGAATTACCTGGTCTTCCGCCCCATCGCCAAGTCGAGTTTCAGATTGATCTAGCTCCTGGAGCCGCGCCTGTAGCCCGTGCACCTTATCGTTTAGCGCCATCAGAGTTGGAAGAACTCTCCACGCAACTACAAGAACTCTTGGATAAGGGTTTTATTCGTCCTAGCTCATCGCCTTGGGGAGCTCCAGTGTTATTTGTGAAGAAGAAGGATGGTACCTTCAGAATGTGTATCGACTATCGTGAACTCAACAAAGTAACCGTGAAGAATCGTTATCCTCTACCGCGTATTGACGACTTGTTCGACCAGTTGCAGGGGTCGAGTTACTACTCAAAGATCGATCTGAGATCGGGATATCACCAGCTGAGAGTTCGGGAAGAGGATGTCTCTAAGACGGCCTTTAGGACTCGATATGGGCACTATGAGTTTCTGGTCATGCCGTTTGGGCTGACGAACGCACCGGCAGTTTTTATGGATTTGATGAATCGAGTGTGCAAACCGTACCTGGATAAGTTTGTTATAGTCTTTATCGACGACATCCTGATCTATTCTAAGAGCAAAGAAGAGCACGAACAACATCTACGACTTATTCTGGAACTCCTTCGGAAGGAACAGCTTTACGCAAAATTCTCGAAATGCGACTTCTGGCTTCGTGAAGTCCATTTCCTAGGGCATGTGGTGAACAAGGATGGGATCCACGTTGATCCATCCAAAGTGGACTCTATTAAGAACTGGCCTGCGCCTCGCACACCAAAGGAAATTCGCCAATTTTTGGGATTGGCAGGATATTACAGGAGATTCATTAAGGATTTTTCTAAGATCGCGCAGCCTCTCACCTTACTAACGCAGAAAGGCGTTGTTTATCATTGGGGAAATGCACAAGAGTTAGCTTTTCAGCATCTAAAGGATAGACTTTGCAGTGCACCTATCCTTTCACTGCCAGAAGGCACAGACGATTTTGTGGTTTACTGTGATGCATCAATTCAAGATCTTGGTTGTGTATTGATGCAACGAGATAAAGTCATAGCTTACGCCTCACGACAACTCAAAGTTCACGAGAAGAACTACACGACACATGATTTAGAGCTGGGAGCTGTTGTTTTCGCACTTAAACTATGGCGGCATTACCTGTACGGAACCAAGTGCGCCATCTACACCGACCACAGAAGTTTAGAACACATATTCAAGCAGAAGGAACTGAATATGCGGCAGCGACGATGGGTCGAACTGCTGAATGATTACGAGTGCTCTATCAGGTATCACCCGGGCAAGGCCAATGTTGTGGCAGACGCCCTCAGTCGAAAGGACACTACGCCTAAGCGCGTAAGAGCTTTACAACTCACGATCCATTCTAGTCTACCTTCGCAAATACGAGCTGCTCAGATAGAAGCACTGAAACCAGAAAACGTTAGAGCTGAAGCTCTACGCGGGTCAAGGCAACGCTTAGAACAGAAGGAAGACGGTGCTTATTATGTAACAGGACGCATTTGGGTCCCACTCTATGGCGATTTACGAGAACTTGTGATGGATGAAGCGCACAAATCTCGCTACTCGGTACACCCTGGTTCGGACAAGATGTACCACGATATTAAAACCACGTATTGGTGGCCTAGCATGAAGGCCCACATAGCAACGTATGTCAGCAAGTGTTTGACTTGTGCGCGAGTCAAGACGGAATATCAGAAACCTTCAGGCCTACTTCAGCAACCAGAGATACCACAATGGAAATGGGAGCAAATTTCCATGGATTTCGTTACTGGCTTACCTAGATCACAGCGCGGGAACGATACTATTTGGGTGATCGTGGATCGACTCACAAAATCCGCACACTTTTTGGCAATCAAGGAGACGGATAAATTCTCCACTTTAGCAGAAATATACCTCAAGGAAGTTGTTTCGAGGCACGGGGTGCCCACTTCTATTATCTCTGATCGAGATGCACGTTTTACTTTGGAACTGTGGCAGGCAATGCACAAGTCTTTTGGCTCACATCTTGATATGAGCACAGCGTACCACCCACAGACGGACGGGCAGTCCGAGCGTACTATTCAGACACTAGAAGACATGCTTCGCGCTTGTGTAATCGACTTTGGCAACAGCTGGGAAAAGCATCTGCCACTCGTAGAATTCTCGTACAATAACAGCTACCACACCAGCATTAAAGCTGCTCCGTTTGAGGCATTGTACGGACGTAAATGCCGGTCACCCCTCTGTTGGGCAGAGGTGGGGGATAGTCAGATCACTGGTCCAGAACATGTGGTAGACACTACTGAGCGGATTGCTCAAATACGACAACGCATGGCGGCCGCTCGTGACCGTCAGAAGGCATACGCCGATAAGGGCAGGAAACCACTTGAGCTCCAGGTTGGGGAGCGGGTATTACTCAAAGTTTCACCCTGGAAGGGTGTGGTTCGTTTTGGTAAACGAGGGAAACTCAACCCACGGTACGTTGGACCTTTTGAGATTCTTGAGAAAATAGGCAAGGTGGCCTACCGACTGAAATTACCAGCAGAACTCGGTGCAGTTCACAACGTTTTCCATGTGTCAAATCTGAAGAAGTGTCTGTCAGATGAGACGCACGTAGTTCCTCTGAAGGAACTCACGATCGACGAACAGTTGAAATTCGTCGAAGAACCTGTCGAAATCACGGACCGGGATGTTAAGGTCCTCAAGAGCACTAGAATACCTCTTGTTCGAGTTCGTTGGAACTCACGTCGCGGCCCAGAGTTTACCTGGGAGCGCGAAGATCGGATGAAACAAAAGTATCCCCAACTGTTTGAGAACAGTACAAACGCTACTGAGGCTGAAGCTACGGAATTTCGGGACGAAATTCCAGATCAACGGGGGGTGGATGTGACACCCCAGGAAAACCGGGAAAACCTTACAACTTAACTAGCTTCCTCAGTGAGTGCCATCAAATTTCGGGACGAAATTTCTTTCAACTTGGGGATGATGTGACAACTCGAAATTTAGAACCTTTCGTTGTAACTTACTTGTACGTTATGTGACTAGTTAAAATGATAACGTGAATCTTTTTATGTGATAAGTGCTTTGTTACGCGTGTATTGTATATATATATATGTGTGTACGTGTTATATGTGAACCGAGAACCCGACACGAAACAACGGACCCGACTCGAGACCAAGAGGTCTCGAGTGAATAGTGACCGAATAGGCCTTTGGGCCGAGAACCTTGTGGCCGGTTGGGCCATTGGGCCGTGAACCCCCACTCGAAACCCATAAGGGTGCAACACTTGGAACTTGGCTATAAATACACCACCCCTAGTTACTTGTTACCACTTTGTTGAACATTAGAACACACACACACTTCTATCTTCTCTCCCACTAGAACTCTAGCACACAAACACATTTCCAAGACTCTCGGATCCACTCGGTTGGCACAAGAAACTCTCGGATTTGGACTTTGGATCGGCACACACACACACCTCACCAACCGGTTAGTATTTCTTGTTGGTTATTGTTGAATGCCTAGTGTTAAATATGTTCATGATGTGTTTGTGCTTGAATAAATGTATGATAAGATTATGTGATAATATGGTGGTTGAGTTATGCATGATATTTGAAAAGAAATCGGTTCATGAATGTTCTTGTTATGTGTTGAACTATGCATAAGTGCTTGATGTTAAAAATGGGTTCATTATATGTTAAAAGGTGAATGATGAAATTGGTTGCACTTGATCCGAAAAGTGGGTGTTTAAACTAAACAAATCGGCTAATAAATATGGTTGTCAAGTAGGATGCATGCTAGAAAATTGTATCTTGATGGTTGTTCATGATTTTGGGTGAATAAGTGTTGTTTATGTTATGAAGAACTTGAATATATGCTTTGAATGTATGAAGAACACTTTGAATGATAGTTGAAGATTGAAAACCCTTGTGATTTTGATCCATCTTTGACTAATAACCTGATTAGGAAATATGTTAGTGGAATTCTATTGGTTATTTCCGGATTTGGGCCTGATTATATTGTACCACTAATCTGACTACATCTGCATCAACACGTGAACTTGAAAATGACAGCTTACCGACTCGCAATCACCCGTTGCGACTCGCAACCACAGCGTGATGACTCGAGACCACGCGGTTGCGACTCGCAACCATAACAGGACAAGCCGAAACCACAGGTTACGAGTCCCGTTGCGACTCGAGACCTCAGCATGATGAATCGAAACCATGGTTGCGACAACAGTTGCGACTCGCAACCATCCATGATCAACACACAGCATGACTCGAGACCATGCTTGCGAGTCCGGTTGCGACTCGAGACCACACTTTTGGGCCTTAGTTAATGGGCCAGACTGATGGGCTTCTGTGTTAACTGCTTTTACGTGTTTGGGCCTAAGTAGTTGGGCTGAACTTGTGAACCGTATGTGCTTCTATTGACTGTTAACTGTTACTGATTATACGTGATTGCCAAACGTACTGAACATTTGTGCACTACTTGGTTCGACTCTGATTATACGTGATAACCGTGATAGGACGTTATTGACTACTTGCGACTTGATTGACTTTCTGTGTTTGACTGCCGAGCAAACCAAGGTGAGTTCACACCCTTTACAAAGCATGGGATTCCCTGGGTTGGGAACGGGATTCAGGAACGTGGGTTCCTCGTCTACCTTTGGGTAGGACGTCAGTGGTTCAGGAATGTGATTCCTCGTCCGGATGGACGGATAAACGTACTAGACTAAAACTCTATCACGAAGTCCCTCCTTTTTGTATCGACTAATCGCCGGGCCAATGGCGAGCGGGTCATTAGTTAGATAGCGCTATTTAGGTCTGACAAGCCTCACACCGTGCCGCAGAGGACGGGCGTGAACTAATGGATCTGGGGCACGTCAATGATGATAGACATTGATGTTTTCAGGGCACATAAACATGACTACAGTCAGCAATCGATACGGTAACGAGTCTAGTATACACATGGGGTAGCCCCCACGGCTGGAGAGCCAGATGATACACATGGGGTAGCCCCCACGGCTGGAGAGCCAGATGATACACATGGGGTAGCCCCCACGGCTGGAGAGCCAGATGATGTACATGGGGTAGCCCCCACGGCCGAAATGCCTGATAACTACATGGGGTAGCCCCCACGGCCGGAGTGCCGGAGTAACTGGGAATGAACTGGTCACGTCTTTTTAAACTATGGGGTAACCCCCACGGCAGGATGCCTGATAAAGTAAACTGTTTTCGAAACAACTAAAACGAACGCCCACCCGTGAACTCACTCAACTAGTTGTTGACTCGTTACTATATGCTTTGCAGGACCATAGGTACTCAACTGGAGCTTGCATGGAGGAGGATCGTTGTGGGACAGGGATTGCTACATGCTATGTTAAACTTGAAACTTTTGGAACTTATGTTATAACTTTAAAACTTATGCTTCCGCTTGCAACTTAAACTTGTTGTTTTGAAACACCAATCATGATGGTTAAACTTTTATAATTATTTATATGCTTGTTCAGTATGATTGGTGGCTGGATCCTGGTCAGTCACGCCTCCAAGCGGTAGTACTCCGCAGGTGGGATTTTGGGGGTGTGACAGTATAGACATGCATCAAAATTATTATGAAGATATTCTATCCTTAAACCCGTTTATTACACGGGTCTAATAACATTAAAAGTGTTTTCAAAGCATGGAAGTAAAGCGGTTTCCAAATTCAAATCATGGAAGTAAACCGGTTTTCAAATATCAGATTAACCTATTCTTTACCTTTTTTTATTATTATAATACAAAATAATAATTTATTGATCGGAGTGTCGCGCTCCGGTCAAAGATAATATTTATAAGCCCAAATTACCCTTAACAATGTGTTAGTGGTAGTAAGGGGTCGATCCACGAAGAGTATGTGGTTTGTGTGTGGATTCGAATGAATTAAAACAATTGTCACGATTATGAAGCTTACTAGAATAATTTTTGTGTTTTCATTTAATTGAGAAATATGATTTTTAACTAAATGAATTGATGAGAATGATTAACACTACTAATTAACGATTGCAATAAAAAATGGTTACTAGAACAATAATAATAAAAAGGAATCACGCCCAGTTTCGGTAATTATTAACCTAGGATTTCTACAAGTTTTAGTTTCAACTCAATTGCATTCGATTAACGGATTTAGTGTACCGTGACTTAGGTGCTACTAGCTATCGACGTCCCGAAGAACGGACAAAAATACACTTTGTAATCACACAAGTAAATCCTAACAACGACAACGTACAATTACATATCACCGTTTCGCAAAGTCATAACTTTTAACATCGTTCGACAATTTACGAATTCGTAACAAATGTAATACTATTGTCAAAAGTTTCAAAAACCAAATACAAATTGTCACTAAGATGAAACAAGAACAAATTGAAACCCTAAAATTAACAACTACCTACACCGGGGTGAAACCGAGATGATTAGCCGCTCATGGTTGATGCAACTTGATCACCGAATGTTTGGAATGCGGATGGAGTCATCTTGAAGCTTGTAGGATGAAGGAATGGTGGAGAATTAGGGTTTATGGAATGATTGATGATGGTGAAGTGGTGAATGGATGAAGAACTAGGGTTATGGAGGTGAATTGGGGATGATGAAGAATGAAGATGGTGATTCGGATTGTGATTCGGTTTGTGTCTATGATAAGAGATGGAATGGTGGTGTATCTTGGCTCCAAGAACAAGTTCCCAACTCAAAATAATGTGTAACCCCCGAAAATAGGTCAACCAAGCTTTTAAAACTCGTCAAACAACAAGAAAAAGCAAGAATTCACGATGGGCACCAGGGAGCGGCGTCGCCGACGCCCCTGGCGGCGTCCCCGACGCTGACCAGAACCTCCAAAAGCTGGCGACGGCCTAATCTCCTGTATACGGACACTTTTGGCGACGGTACTTTCTATGGGGCGTCGCCGACGGCCCCCTGGGCGTCGGCGACGGTGCCTATAAACCTCCCTTTTTGTTTTCTTCATAACTTCTTCGTTTTAGCTCCATTTTACTCACGTTTTCGCCCACGTACTCGTAATTCAGCCCTCTATCATGCCATCTTCCAATATATTCATTTTAAATCCATTAACATCACCCAAAATACATCTAAACTTCGTGATTAACCCGGTTTTGTTCATTTCACATCCCCGGTTGATCCCGTTTGCTCCCGGTGGCCTGTAAAGCTCCCGAAAAGCCCTTAAACTCCATTAAACCTGCAAAACACAAATCTAATTAAAAGTAGGCTATTTGGAATAAAAATTCAAGTAAAAACTCAAACTTAGACACAACTGAACACCGTTATTCGACCACGTATCACATCCCCACACTTGTCTTTTGCTTGCCCTCAAGCAAATCTGTAATTCACTTTCACGTGGGTCGAACAAGAAACACACTCCCCATTCCCGAGACGAAGGTTAAGGTCCAAAGTCATACCCAGTTCAAACTTTTTACAATTTACAAAATATCTAATGGTAAAGTGAATAATCACATATAAAATGGTTATCCAAGATTAACCCGCCCGTGAAACCGACAAATCATGCACATCCCTCACAATGTTCTCTCCGCTCGGTTTATAATTTGGCTAATTTTCATAATGTATTAGCACTTTCAAAAAAAATAATCGCTCAAACCCGATTAGAACACGTACCCGCATAGGCTTGCAACTCAATAATTCTCCGCCACTGAACACGAATACGAAGCACAAGTCATAAGGTCTTTGTAAGGGTTGTAGCGGGGCTAGGCTAAGGGTAGGAAATATGATATTTTAAAGTGGCTAAGGTGATGAAAACTCGATTTTTATTACAAAGCAACTACTCTAAACGAAACTAACTATAGACATCAACTACGAGGCAATGATTTTTTTTCGTCCTTTTATTCAACAACTAATAACTCATATGTTTGTATTTTCTCAACGATTTTCTATTCTCTTTTTTTTTCGCAACATTTTCTGATTGATTTTTTTTTTTGCAAACACAACTATACAAACAAATAATCCTATAATCGAAATTTCATCACACGGGTTTAAAAGAAAAGATTTAACGGTTATGGGCTAAACAGGTTGTCAAACGAAAGGATTAGGCTCAAAGTGGGCGACTAGGGGATTTATTTGGGTAAGAATGGATAAATGGTTTTAAAGGAAAAGGTTCACCTCATGCCTTAATCATCCTCGTGCTTGTATTCGGTCTATGGTCTCAAACGTATCAAAAGTCGCAAGTTCTACAATACATGACTAATGGTCCACTCAAACAAAGAAACATGAATATGTAATCCTATAATGTAAAAGTGGCTCAAAACCTCACATGTATAAAGGGTATGGTATGCGACATGCATAATGTACTAGTTTCTTAGACGGATTATTCCCAAATAACCACCCGCTAAATACCCGTCTTGCTATTAATTTGAACTTGACCATGACAAAAGACCAAATGGGTTGTGCTATCCCTCGTTGACTTGGTTACTTGTGCTTTTAAGATCGCTTTTGAAACAAGAAATTTTTGAAAAATTTTTGAAATTTTCCCCCATCCCCACACTTGAGGTAAACATTGTCCTCAATGTGTAGTGTTTAAATGAACGGGTCAAAATCGAAAATTTTTACTACTCCCCCATCCCCACACACACTTGATGTACATATTGTCCTCAATGTGTAAGAACTAGAGTATTAGATGCACAAGGGATGTGACACTGCTAATTCCCCAAAATTTTCACCCCGGAAATAAAATACAAAAATACACTCCACTTATAACTAAACTAAGAATCAAGGTAAAAGGAAACGCATGCACCTGATTTTTCGCTTGATGCCCGTGTCTTCTTCTTCTCTTCATAAAACCGGTTGTCTCTCGAACATCATATACCTACAAATTCTAACCCTTGTGTAGAAGCATGCTTCTCACAACCATTGAAATTTGTTAGGAGTTTAGTTCTACCGTTTTTATAAAAGTATTACCGAATCATGCGTTAAATTTCCTTGATTTTTTTGTGGAAAAACAAATTACAACAACAACAAACCTAACTCACTTTCGTAGGAATCACGGTTGCATTTAGCTCATGCAACAAGCCCTTTTAAACCACCCGATAGCTCGGGAGGACGAGAGGTCTCGTGAGGGTTATATAGAGAACACACCCACAACGTTCATTTAACTACTAAATTGAAATAACAAAATTATACAACAACAACAATACTAAATAAACTACGGATAACACTAAAACGAAATGCGAAATAAAATATACAACAACAATTAACTTACCACCTCATGGTGGTCGAATGGCGTGCTTGCCATCCACGAGCTCCTCAAAATCATCCACCGGTGATTCGTACCATTTGTTGCCAAACGGTCCAAACTTCCTCACCTCCTCTTCCTTTTTCTTTTCTAGAGTCGACTTCTTTGCTTTCTTCTTCTTGACCGTCTTTTTCTTTGTTTCTCCAAACCTACCAACCATAGCACAAACCTTTTTGTTTGGATTCATATCCTTTTTAGGACACTTATCCTCACCGAGTGGGTTAGTAAATTTTGGAAAAACATTTAATTTTAATTCCCGGTCCCCAAACTTCATGCTTACCGTTCCCGTTGCACAATTTATTATGGCATTAGCAGTTGCCAGGAACGGCCTACCCAGTATGACTATCGGTTGGGTGTCCCCAACACACCCAACATAGTCTACTACCAAAAAGTCAACTGGGTAGTAGCAATCATCCACCTTAACAATCACATCCTCTACCATCCCCCTTGGATACGTGGGAGTCTGATCGGCCAATACCACGGGAGTATCAAAATTTTTTAATGGACTAAAATCATATTGGTCATACAAACTCCCGGGCAAGATGCTCACACAAGCTCCAAGATCTAGGAGCGCCCTCTCAATTTTAAATGTTCCAATTTGAATTGGAATAAGAGGATCTCCCGGATCTTGAGCTTTTGGGGGAAGGGCACTCGATAAAACGGCACTCACATGAGATATCAAATCAACCGGTTTGGGTAATTTGTTGTGCCGTTTTTCGATGCTTAACTCCTTTAAGCATTCCACATGAGCCGGAACCTTTTTAATGTCATCTAGTAACGGTAAATTAATTTTAGCTTGCTTAAAATTTTCCCACCCCTCGTCCTTCGGTGGGCACCGTTCTTCACTTTTCGATGCATTAAGCGGGTTAAGTTGATTTAAACAATTTTCACAAAAAGAATTTTTAGTTACGTTTTCATTTTTACTTTGTGAAATCGTTTCGTGTTCTTTTTCACTTTCCGGCTCCTCACCTATATTTTCCAATACACCATCAACGAATTGTGGTGGTGGAATGTTTTCAACACTACAAACTTCATCATTTAAAAGAATACTTACCGCGCTAACGCGTGCATCCCTCACGTTGCTTGTGCTAAAACCTTGATGCTTCGGGTTCACCGTGGTGTCACTTGGAAGCTTCCCCATGCTTCCTCTTATCTGAGCCACTTCTTCCGCTAGTTGAACCACTTGTTTCGCCAATGCCTCATGTGCTTTATCTCGAATCTCGTTTGTCTTCTTCATCTCTTTGATATCATTGTGAGTCTTTTTTATGTTGTTTTGTGATTCTTTTTGCATGTTTAGCAAGGCATCCATCTTGGCACTCAAGTCGTCACCACCGGTTTGATTGTTCGACCCGCTTTCGTTACCGCCTTGATTATTATAATTCTTTTGATACCCACCTTGGTACCCTTGGTTATAATTTCGTTGATAACCTCCTTGGTTACCACCTTGACGGTTTTGATATGATGACCCACTTCCTCCTTGATTACCCGATTGGAAATCGGGTTCATTTGGTTTGAAGCGTTGCCATACCGGAAGTTGGGGTGATTCCTCAAGCCCGGATGGTAAGTGTTGGAGTCCATGTCATATTGCTTTCGGTCCCCATACACTTGGTTGACTTCTTCAGCGTAATCACTCGACCCCGTTGGACATGTTCCGCTCTATGTCCAATATCACCACACTCTTCACACACCGCAAATTGCACCGCGTTCACTTCCTTCTTTTTCATGCGAGCCATTTCCCGCTCTAAAGTGGAAATCCGATCTTTAGAGTCAAGATCGGGAAGTGACTGGGAAACGGGATGCTTTTTGGCTCGATCGGCCGATTCCTTCTCTTTCGAACGCTTGCTCATTCTTTCCAAAAACTCCCAATCATCGTCCTCATGGTTACTTAGAAGGGTCCCATTACTAGTTGACTCAAGTCGGTTCCATGTATTATCATCTAGACCCCGTACAAAGCATTTAACCAACTCCCACTTCTCGATTTGATGATGAGGGCATCTTCGCATCATTTCCCTAAATCTGGTAAAGGCTTCATGCAACGGTTCTCCCGATAATTGGCGAAAAGACCGAATTTCATCACGAGCACCATCAGTCTTTGCCATAGAATAGTACTCCTCTAAAAACGCCTGTTGTGTTTCCCCCCATGTGCGGATGCTATTGGCAGGGAGTGTAAGAAACCACTGCTTTGCTTTATCCTTTAGTGAAAATTGGAATAAGCGAAGTTTGACTTCTTCTAAAGCAAAGTTGTGTCCCCCAATAGTATTACAAACTGAAGAAAATTCCGCAAGATGTGTGTAGGGCTCATCGCTAGACCTCCCATTGAAATGAGGAAGTATGTTGATGTAATGTGGTTTACAATCAAACATCCTTCACTCACAAACAATGGGTGAATCGTTCTCGGTGACGATCGGCCTGAAACGGTCATTTACTCCCCGTGGAGGTTGTTGACGACGATAAGGACCATTAACTTCTTGATCATCCATTCTTCGGTTATCCCTCCTATCATCTCGTCGATCATTCTTTCTTTCATCTCGCCTCCCATCCCTTCTCTCATCTCTTCGATCATCTCTTCGATTTCCACCTCGATTACCCCCTTGATGACCACCTCCCACGAAACGAGGAATCCGGTTAGGGTTAGCATTGTTGTTGTTGTTGTAAAACCCATCATTCCGTTTCCGTTGGTGATTGTTTCGTGGTTGGCGGTTATTTTCATAACCGTCATTCCGTCTATTCCCGTAACCATAATCGTCCTCCCCAACGTAGTTGGCATTTTGATAGCCGAACTCTTCATCTTCATATTCCCTTGCGTTGTAAACATTACCCCTATTGATGTATCCCCAATCTTCATCATTGTTCACTCGATCATCATAGTAACCCCCATCATCCGAGTTTTCTGTATGAATGCTTACATGTTCCGGTGAGTGATGACCGGGAACACTATAAGGTTCATCATCGGGGATTGCATTCCTCAAATCGTCGGTATTGAAAAATGGGTCTTCATTCGCGGGATTGCCGCGATCACGATTACCTCTACGGTCGGAATTAACATTCCGATCATCAAGGTTGATAGGTAACGACGCTTGTCGGTGAAGGGTTTGTTGTTGGGGTGTTCGTTGGATGTTATTGGGATTTTGGTTTCGGAAAGGTGGAGTGGGTGGTCTAGCGTTGGTGTTACCACCCGGTTGTTCTTGAGGTATGGGTTGGATGTTTTGGGCGGGATAAAATGTTCCTCGAGATTGGAATTGATTTGGGTTAAGGTTTTGGTTGGAGTTGTGGTTCACCATTGAATCGGTTTCAATGGTCGGTGTGAGTGGTGGTGTTTGGTTGGTTTGATTAGAAGCAAGAGTTGCTTCTAACCGGCTTGCTAGGTTCCTTCTTGCGAGTCTTTCGATTTCCGGTTCGTAGACTAAAGGTGAAGTCCTCCCGGAGTTCCGCGTATGCATGCACTACCTGTAACCTGCACAAGTAACACACCCTGCGTAACAAAGAAAAAGACAAATACAAAAAGAAAGCTAAACAAATTAAACAGATAATCACACAAATTCAAACAATATCCAAACACAAAGCGCACGCACTCCCCGGCAGCGGCGCCAAAATTTGATCGGAGTGTCGCGCTCCGGTCAAAGATAATATTTATAAGCCCAAATTACCCTTAACAATGTGTTAGTGGTAGTAAGGGGTCGATCCACGAAGAGTATGTGGTTTGTGTGTGGATTCGAATGAATTAAAACAATTGTCACGATTATGAAGCTTACTAGAATAATTTTTGTGTTTTCGTTTAATTGAGAAATATGATTTTTAACTAAATGAATTGATGAGAATGATTAACACTACTAATTAACGATTGCAATAAAAAATGGTTACTAGAACAATAATAATAAAAAGGAATCACGCCCGGTTTCGGTAATTATTAACCTAGGATTTCTACAAGTTTTAGTTTCAACTCAATTGCATTCGATTAACGGATTTAGTGTACCGTGACTTAGGTGCTACTAGCTATCGACGTCCCGAAGAACGGACAAAAAGACACTTTGTAATCAACACAAGTAAATCCTAACAACGACAACGTACAATTACATATCACCGTTTCGCAAAGTCATAACTTTTAACATCGTTCGACAATTTACGAATTCGTAACAAATGTAATACTATTGTCAAAAGTTTCAAAAACCAAATACAAATTGTCACTAAGATGAAACAAGAACAAATTGAAACCCTAAAATTAACAACTACCTACACCGGGGTGAAACCGAGATGATTAGCCGCTCATGGTTGATGCAACTTGATCACCGAATGTTTGGAATGCGGATGGAGTCATCTTGAAGCTTGTAGGATGAAGGAATGGTGGAGAATTAGGGTTTATGGAATGATTGATGATGGTGAAGTGGTGAATGGATGAAGAACTAGGGTTATGGAGGTGAATTGGGGATGATGAAGAATGAAGATGGTGATTCGGATTCTGATCCGGTTTGTGTCTATGATAAGAGATGGAATGGTGGTGTATCTTGGCTCCAAGAACAAGTTCCCAACTCAAAATAATGTGTAACCCCCGAAAATAGGTCAACCAAGCTTTTAAAACTCGTCAAACAACAAGAAAAAGCAAGAATTCGCGATGGGCACCAGGGAGCGGCGTCGCCGACGCCCCTGGCGGCGTCCCCGACGCTGACCAGAACCTCCAAAAGCTGGCGATGGCATAATCTCCTGTATACGGACACTTTTGGCGACGGTACTTTCTATGGGGCGTCGCCGATGGCCCCCTGGGCGTCGGCAACGGTGCCTATAAACCTCCCTTTTTGTTTTCTTCATAACTTCTTCGTTTTAGCTCCGTTTTACTCACCGTTTTCGCCCACGTACTCGTAATTCAGCCCTCTATCATGCCATCTTCCAATATATTCATTTTAAATCCATTAACATCACCCAAATTACATCTAAACTTTGTGATTAACCCGGTTTTGTTCATTTCAAATCCCCGGTTGATCCCGTTTGCTCCCGGTGGCCTGTAAAGCTCCCGAAATGCCTTTAAACTCCATTAAACCTGCAAAACACAAATCTAATTAAAAGTAGGCTATTTGGAATAAAAAGTCAAGTAAAAACTCAAACTTAGAAACAACTGAACACCGTTATTCGACCACGTATCATTTATCTAATAGATGTTTTAAACATATAGTAAAAAAAATCATTTTAAAGAATAAGAATGTGTTATTACATTGAAATTATTTGAAATTTTTTATTATAAGTAGGATTGTTACTAATAACTAACTATATATTGTAGATAAGTCAAAAGTAAATAATCAATATCTAAATAAACAATAAAATATTTATTAGTATTAAGTTGTTAAAATTCTTTTATTGTTTTGTAATAATAATAATAATAATAATAATAATAATAATAATAATAATAATAATAATAATAATAATAATACTAATAATAATAATAATAATAAAAATAATAATAGTTAATTGAAGGAGAGAATGTCATATGTCATTAAGTAGGTTCTTGTTTTAGTACGAGAATGTCATGTGGCATTATCTATACTTTTTTATTAGATAATCAGATAATGAACCGAATTAGTGTCGAATGAATTCTCCGACATAATGAACTTAGAGTAGGGTTCGCACGGAAAGTGTGTTTTTCCTAGAAAGTCTAGGAAGCGATCTGGTCCATCCGATTGGTGTGTTTAAGGGTTGAGATTAAATTAATGGCAATCTTGTAATATTTGAGTTTAATTAATTGATTGTTTTAAATGAGTAGGGGCAATTTTGTCAATGGCCGTGTTTTAAATCAATTAGATAACCGCCCAGTTCCTAAATTCAAGCGATTTTCCCTCTCTCTCTCCAAACCCGTCTTGGAAACCCCAATCCCTACCAAAAATAACTACAATCATGGAAAAATATAACTTTAGAAACGATGGAGAGCACCAGATCAAATTATAACACTTCTCCATCTCCACCATCTCCGAGTTCATCATCACCATTCAAATATTGTTCTTATCATCTCCGTTTTCTTGACGATGTGTTTTAACAGCAAGCAAATTAATACAGTTGTGTTTTAGCAGCAAGCAGATTCATACAGTTGTGGTTTAGCATCCAGATTCATACAGATGTGTTTTAACAGCAAGCAGATTCATACAGTTGTGTTTTAGCATTCAGATTCATACAGATGTGTTTTAACAGCAAACAGATTCATACAGTTGTGTTTTAACAGCAAGCAGATTCATACAGATGTGTTTTAACAGCAAGCAGATTCATACAGATGTGTTTTAACAGCAAGCAGATTCATACAGTTGTGTTTTAGCATTCAGATTCATACAGATGTGTTTTAATAGCAAACAGATTCATACAGTTGTGTTTTAACAACAAGCAGATTCATACAGATGTGTTTTAACAGCAAGCAGATTCATACAGTTGTGTTTTAGCATCCAGATTCATACAGATGTGTTTTAACAGCAAGCAGATTCATACAGTTGTGTTTTAGCATTCAGATTCATACAGATGTGTTTTAATAGCAAACAGATTCATACAGTTGTGTTTTAACAACAAGCAGATTCATACAGATGTGTTTTAACAGCAAGCAGATTCATACAGTTGTGTTTTAGCATTCAGATTCATACAGTTGTGTTTTAGCATCCAGATTCATACAGATGTGTTTTAACAGCAAGCAGATTCATACAGTTGTGTTTTAGCATTCAGATTCATACAGTTGTGTTTTAACAGCAAACAGATTCATACAGTTGTGTTTTAACAGCAAGCAGATTCATACACTTGTGTTTTAGCATTCAGATTCATACAGTTGTGTTTTAACAGCAATCAGATTCATACAGTTGTGTTTTAGCATTCAGATTCATACAGTTGTGTTTTAACAGCAATCAGATTCATACCCTGTGTTTTACCATCTTTATATTGTGGGATCTATAAAAAAATTGGCTTTAGCCCTGTAAACTGTTAAAACACATCACCAAGAACATGCTGATAAATTCCAGTAATCTTCCGAACAATGGAATATGCGATGTAATGTCACATGGAATTTTAGTTAATGAACACATTGACTTCCAGATTTGAATTCGAAAATAATAAAGATTTCGAGAATCATGGAATTTTAGTTAATGAAGATACATTCCAAAAATAAAATTAAAATGTGAAATTACATGATAGCCCTTCTACTTAAAATCTCTCAATGACACATGTCCAATTCTTATTCCTTCCTAGACTTTCTAGGAAAAATAGACTTTCCACACAACTCCTACTCATGAACTTAATCGACCGAATTTCCCCATAACGCAAATAAAAACATGAAAGTATGAAACCCATGGTCAAACATGGCCAATCATGTTACACTATGTTAAATGGTCAAATATGTCATGTTTGTCTAATTTATGTAAAAACACGATCGATGCCTGGGCAGTACAATACCAACACTCATTGATAACCATCTAAACCGGGAAAACAAAATACCCAAAGCGGGTCATCAAATACAAAAAAAAACCCAATTCAAATGTAATTCAAGCAGGAAAACATATCGACTTATCAAACAAAAACACCCAATTCAATCGCATAAACACCGGATTCAACTTGCTTTTACATTAGAGAAACCACCCTTCATTAATCCCAGTGTTTTTATTAATGCCTCTGGCCTAGTGTACAAGCTCATGTAGACAGAGCTATATCAGCTGAGAGGCTATGGTGTGGCAACCACATTTGGATATTTTTACCTCTAAAGAAAGCGGTGACTTAAATGCAGTTTTTTTTGTTTGGCGTGCCGAAATGGATAGGATTGCGACGGTAGAGGCTCTAGCTAGAAGGGGAGTGACGGTTTCCGACGGCTCTTGTTTCCACTGCAGGTCCGGTTCCGATTCGGTAGACCATCTTTTCATCGCCTGCCCGTTGGCGATGGGGTTATGGGACAAAAATACTTTTTGGTGCCGGGTCCAAAACTTCTTTGCTTTCTCATTCAGGGACCTATTGGAGATTCACAATTTCGGAAGTAAAGGGGTGACGGAAAAAAAGGCGCTGCAAGGGGTCGTGATCATTGCTTGTTGGTTTCTTTGGAATGCCAGAAATAACCTCCAGTTCAATGGCAAGAACAACTGTGTTGAAAGCATTTTTAGCGACGTTAGGTCCGTCACCTTTTTATGGTTCAAACATAGGTTCAATATCGGGTCGTCAGATTGGTCGGATTGGTGTAAATTTGTATTTATGTAGTCTGTTCTGTTGTTTGTTGTCCGTCTGGTCTTCGGATTCGGTTTCGGTTTCTGTTAATGAAGTTTGCATTTCAAAAAAAAACAAAGAAAGAAAGAGGTGACTTCTTTGTATGTACTATGTTTAAGAAGCTACATGTACTTTATATTGTTTTTCCAGATTAATTTGACTTAATAATGTGTATATTTATTATCCTTTAATTTACTTGTGACCTAAACCAGTGTCGACCCAACCCAACTTGCCATTTTTCCACCTCTATTTGTAGCTATTACAGCAGCAAGCTTCCACAACTTCAGTAGCTATTTGATTGCCTGAAACACAAACTGATAGTTCTATGCAAACAGCCATTTTAAAACCTCTATCTGAGTTTTTTAAGATCCATGATTTGCCTAGATTATTTTGACTAAATAATATGTAGATTGATTTTCTTGAACAAGTGTTGACCCCACCCAAACACCCATTTTGCAATCTCCTATTACAGAATACATACCCTCCAACTTCATTAGTTATTTAATTTTTGCTCATATTTCTTATAGCATTAATCAAACGTACGTATGCTCAACACAAGATGGAACAACAACAACAACAACAACAACAACAACAACAACAACAACAACAACAACAACAACAACAACAACAACAACAACAACAACAACAACAACAACAACAACAACAACAACAACAACAACAACAACAACAACAACAACAACAACAACAACAACAACAACAACAACAACAACAACAACAACAACAACAACAACAACAACAACAACAACAACAACAACAACAACAACAACAACAACAACAACAACAACAACAACAACAACAACAACAACAACAACAACAACAACAACAACAACAACAACAACAACAACAACAACAACAACAACAACAACAACAACAACAACAACAACAACAACAACAACAACAACAACAACAACAACAACAACAACAACAACAACAACAACAACAACAACAACAACAACAACAACAACAACAACAACAACAACAACAACAACAACAACAACAACAACAACAACAACAACAACAACAACAACAACAACAACAACAACAACAACAACAACAACAACAACAACAACAACAACAACAACAACAACAACAACAACAACAAAGTCACTTAAATAAAAGTTTGCAGAACTTGAACTAAAACACAAAATAACATAAATTTAGCCCTGAGACATGGGTGACTGAAGGGCATACCAAACATGAAGTAATGCACGTTACGAAACCAAAGCATCTTGATAATTGACGATCATCTTCTATTGCATGAAATCAGTACCTTGCTTGTATGCTTCAAATGCCTTATGCTTGTAGCTCTTCGCTTTGCAATGTAGCTTTACCTTGGTCATAAATAACAAAATCTGGTTGATCAAGCAGAAGTAGTGTTTCAATGTGAGGATACACACAAAATGAATGGGCGGATGCATTAATCTCAAAATCATTGATGTCTTTTGAATCGGGGTCAAAATCCACAAGCACTGAACTATCACGCTGTCCAGGATGACGTTCTACACTTTCAATTATAAGTTCACCGTTCTTCCTAAATCCCTTGACAGATAAATCTGGCGATTTAATCGTGAATATCCTTACAAATGACTTCGGGACACTATCTAGCATCACCCACACACCGAAACCTTCATCATTCATAAAGGTTTTAATCACAACAAGAGACTTCCTTACCTTAGAGATGGACAAATTATAATCGTCCGTGTTGGCTAAACTGTCCGGGAGGTGTATTTCTCCAAATTCTTCACTTGTCAAATCAAATGTAACAATCAGGTTATAATAGATACGACCACGACCCGTATTAATCCCATCAAGAGCAAGCCAATAAAGAACTCCGTCTATGACTACCGAATCCATATTAAAGTGAAATGATCTACTAGGGAGACTGTTGCTATACGGAGCTCTCCAAGCCCCCGTGCTCAATGTAAAAACCTCAACTTGCCACGGGATGCTACTTACACTTTCTATATCTATCCACCTATCAATAACATATGTAATCTTGACTATCTTAGGGTCATTAGTCTCACCACAAACCCCAAAACCTACAACTATTCCGTATGTAGTCCCACTTGGCAGATTAGGCACAATAACACCAACAGCTTTCCTAATAGAGAGATTACAAACAACAGCCATGTCCTTTCCAGAAGCATCAGAGTCGTACAAACATACCAACCCGTGAGAGGTACCAATTATGGAAGAATGTTGAAGTAGCTTAGCCAACAGGGGAAAAGAGTAGGAGAGCTTCTGGTGGGGTAACGTGTCGTCGTCAGCAATTGAAACATATTTTTTCTCTGAATCAAGTGGGTCATTGTACGTTACAAGCAGACGTTGCTTCTGTGTGTTTTGGGTACTGTAATGTTTTATGAAAGGAGAGCTGTCGATGAGAGACTTCCAGGGTTTGGAGACGGTTCGGAATTGAATCAATGGTATGACGGGAAGTCTTTTGATGATTTCGGATTGGATTTCGAACGGTATGTTGTCTGACATATTGATTTTGAATATAGAAAACGATGATGATGTATCGTATCAATTTATTAGGGTTTACAGATAGATGAAAGGGAAGATGGAGCGATTCAAGTGTAAATGTAAATTAGCAACTCTGGTCATGTGTTAGGCTCATGAAAGGGCTTTTCAAGTTCTCCACAACCACAAAGATATCAAACTTTGGGCTCGGGCCAGGAAGGCCGGATGGGATTCTCTCACATATAGAGGTGAACATAGAGATGGGCATAATAACCGGTTCAAACCCGACCCGGCAGACCCGACCTGGAACCGGTTCCAGTACCTACCTGTCTTATTGAAGAACTAGTTCCGGGTTGAAAAAACCCGTAGGTTCTTAACCGGTTCCACTTTTTATAAAAGAAAAATGATAAGTACACAGTTTCTTCATCCGTATCCAACTGACCTGAAGCATTAAATTGTAGACAATGTTACGGTGGAATCGATTCCTAGCCGTTTCATTTCAACCAAACATTACATTACATTAAATTAAAACCGGTTACATAAGTTAAAACCAAACATTACCAAACACTAAACATTACATTAACATAAAACACACTAAATCAAACATTACATAACATAAAACACACTAAATCCAACATTACATAAACACACTAAACCTTTGAAGAACTGGTTCCGGATGCTTCACCAGCTTCACTTTTCTTCGACGTAGCCTTTGTAACCGGACAATGACGGTCAGTGGGTTTTTTAAGCGTCGAGTTCGTCGTAGCCTTCATGAACTTCCCGCAACCTTTGCACCATGCCATCTAATGGCTATCGGTCATTAAGCACAAATCAAAGTGCTTCCAAACTTGGGAGGTTTCTTTTGGTTTCCAAAACCATCTTCATTGTTGCACGCCATAATGAGCTTTGAAAGCGATTAGAAGGTGTAAACTTGAAACCGATTTAAGTTGTTTTGGAACTCCTACACTTATGTTTGATGTTGATAGGTATATATATACTTGAAACCGATTTTAAATGGCTATAAATCGATTCCTAACGGCATTATAGCCATTGGAATCGATTCCAACAGGTTTTTGCAGCTTTTTCTGTAAGTTACCCGATGATGCTTTTCTACATATATTGCAAGCAGATGATGCTTTTCTACATACATTGCAAGCAGATGATACTTTTCTACATAAGTCGCAAGCAGATGATGCTTTTCTACATACATTGCAAGCAGATGATGTTGTTGGCCTTTATGACAAGCTATGAAATCAGAGTTGTCGATGAGATATTTCCATGCTTTGGAGACAAACCTGAATTGAATCAAGGATTTGACAGTTGCAACATCAGTTTGAATAGGCAGGAGGCTGCTTAGAACAGAAGCAGCATCAATTTGAACAAGAATCAACATGATGCTACTGAGTTGCTGTTGATGATGGCTAGGTGGCTACCTTACTTGATGATGGTAAGGAACAACAACATAGTGAGAATTCATACAGGATATGCATACAATGAGTTGCTAAAGGGGTTCGGCTACTGGTCCAAGAGGCTATCGGCTACTATGTTGCATTTAAGAAAAATATAGACATGGATCTACCAAAAGGGGTTCGGCCATTATAAAGGCATAACCATTATTAATCATGAGCAATGCAATTCATCATCATATATATGGACTATCAACTCTTCTAGTGACTTGATCGTTTCAGCTATTCTTCATCCAGGACATTTTACAAGGATTTTACAAACTAAGTGTCTTAATAACTTGGTGAACCACCCTCTCCTGATAATGCTAGCTTATCAAAGTTATGTCGTATTAGACATGTATGGTGCATTGCCGCTTAAGCAACTAACACTGGCCTCCATACTGTCGTATTTTCTCAGACGATGCCAATGTTAACGTGAGTTATTGAGTTTAGAATGCATGCTTATGTAACAAGTTTGAACATTTTGAAATTCCCCACCAAAATCTGAATGTGTGAAACTTAATAAACAGTAAGCACAAACACATTGATTTAGAAACAAGAGCTTTAAAAAGTAGAATGAAAAAGAATGGATGATTTGGATGATGACTAGTCAACTTAGTCTCCCTCTGTAACATCTACACCCAAGCATGGGTCTGTTTGGTACGAGTGTTAGCTACCCGTAGAGTGGGTAATTCTCCAAGAATTAAGATAAGAACACAGAAAGTTTTTTTTGGAACAATTTTCTCATATCTCCTTAATAAGAAAAACAACTAATTTATATGCATCCTATCCACTACATGCACTTTATTCTACTTGCTGAATTTAAGGAAACATGACTACCACTACTAGCATCCATGATGCATGCATGCACAAAACAATTAACTAACTCCTAAAGACTTGCTCCTTGATCCTTGTTCCTCAATCCATTAATCTAGCTGGAAGCTTTGTGATCCTTCTGGGCCTGTCATTGGCTGGGCTGGTCATGTGGGCTGGCTGTGGGGCTTGGCCCGTATCATTACCTCCTCCCCGAAAGTCAACATTGTCCCCAATGTTGGTAAAAGTAGGAAATGAGTTAGCAAAATCAAGTTCATGTTCCCAAGTAGCTTCCTCAACCAGTTTACCTGACCATTTGATAAGCAATTGTTTACCCGTTGGCGACTGGCGACTGTTCATAATTGATTCAGGTATAAACTCAGCTGCTGCATCCTTTTGTTCGAGTTCTTTCAAATCATTGGTAAGAGGATTGATGGTAGAATGACAAGGTTTGAGTAGGGAGACATGGAAAACCGGATGTATTTTTGAAGTTTCCGGCAGCAGCAGCTTGTAAGCTACTTTTCCTACTCGCTCCACAATTTTGAACAGGCCATAATATTTCTTGCCTAGCTTCTTGTTAGGGCGGTACTCAACCGACTGCTGCCGATAATTCTGAAGTCGAAGATAAACCAAATCACCAACGCTGAAGTCTTTCTCTTGCCTGTGTTTGTTAGCTTGCTTTTCCATTCGGTTCTTTGCTTTCTGAATGGAGGACTTCATAATTTCGAGGACCTTCTGATGCTCTTGTAAGGAAGCATCGATAGAACCAGCTTTGAAGAACCCGGGGAATAATCATGTATAGTTGTAACGTCGTGACCATATACCGCCTTGAAGGGCGTCATGTTGATGGAAGAATGGACAGTGGTGTTGTAGCAAAATTCAGCCAGGTGCAAGTAATTGTGCCATTTGAAAGGTTCTTGAAAAACAAAGGCCCGAAGGTACGACTCTACACAACAGTTGAAGACCTCCGTCTGACCGTCAGTTTGAGGGTGATAGGCACTTGAATGTAGTAACTTGGTGCCCATCTGAAAGAAAAGTTCAGCCCAAAACCGACTAACAAATAAAGGGTCTCGGTCAGAGACGATGGTCTTTGGAAGGCCATGCAATCGGTAAACCTCACGCATAAAAACAGAAGCAAGGTACACTGCTGTATAGTGTGTCGGAAGTGGAAGGAAGTGTGCAAACTTGGATAATCTGTCAACGATGACCCATATTACTGTTTTTCCTTTGGAGGCCGGAAGGTGTGTGATGAAATCCATAGAAATGTCATGCCATGGTAAGGATGGTGTAGGTAATGGCTGAAGTAAACCAAAAGGCTTTTGGTTAAACAGTTTTGTGGCTTGACAAACATGGCATGCACGGATGAAGTTTGCAACGTCTTTCTTGAGGCCGAGCCACGAAAAGGTAGCAGCGATGCGCTTTGTTGTTGCTGTAACACCACTGTGACCCCCGATAGTGGAAGAATGATATTCCTCCAGGAGAGACCTACGCAAAGGCTGTAATGGGGGGATCAGAATCTTACCACTTCGATAAAGTATTCCATCACGGTATGAATGGTTTGGAAAAGAACCAGGGTCTTGCAAAACATGATCAACTAACTGTTTGCCGTTAACATCATTGCTGAAGTAGTGTCGAAGTTCATCCAACCAAGTGGCTTTAGGGTGTGATAAGGCGAAACAAGAAGTTAATTCAACACGACTAAGAGCATCGGCTACAGTGTTTTCTTTCCCCGGTTTGAACCTGACCTCATAGTCGAATCCAAGCAGTTTAGTCGCCCACTTTTGTTGTTCGGGGGTTTGGATGGTTTGGGTTAGGAGGTGTTTAAGGCTATGGTGGTCGGTATGGATGTAGAACTTACGACCCAACAAGTATTGACGCCATTTTTTAACGGCCTCCGTAATAGCATATAACTCTTTGGTGTAAGTCGAGTGAGCTTGCAAGGTAGGACAAAGCTTCTTACTGAAGAAAGCAATGGGCCTGTTGTTTTGCGACAGGACAACCCCAATAGCGACACCCGAAGCATCAGTGGTAACATCGAAAGGAGTTGAAAAATCTGGTAGTGCCAAAGTAAGAAGATTTTCCATGTGGGCCTTAAGGTTGTGAAAAGATTCGTCAGCTGAATCGTTCCAAATGAAATCTTTGGACCTTAGAAGGTTGGTAAGGGGTGTGGCGATGGTGGCGTAGCTCGGAACAAACCGACGGTAGTAGCCGGTTAACCCCAAAAAAGCTCGAAGGGTTGTGAAGGAAGTGGGTTTCGGCCATTGTTGGATGGCTTGTATTTTATCAGGTTCTGGGGAAACACCTGATTTGGATATGCGATGACCAAGAAAGGAAATTTCTTCAACTGCAAAAATACATTTACTTGGTTTGGCAAAGTAATGATTGGAAGACAAGGTACTGAATACAAACCGCAAGTGTTCATAGTGTTAAGAAGGAGTGGTGCTGTAAATGAGTATGTCATCAAAGAATATGAGAACAAATTGTCGGAGAACGGGACGGAACAAATCGTTCATTGCAGCTTGGAAAGTGGACGGAGCATTGCAAAGACCGAAGGGCATGACAACAAACTCGTAGTGGCCATCCATGGTGCGAAAAGCAGTTTTGGGAATGTCGTTTTCCGCGACACGAATTTGATGGTAGCCCGAACGTAAGTCGATTTTGGAGAATATAGTGGCTCCATGAAGCTCATCGAGTAACTCATCGATGGTGGGTATTGGAAAGCGATCTGGGACAGTTACCGCATTTAAAGCACGGTAATCGACACAAAATCGCCATGACCCTTCCTTCTTTTTAACAAGAAGTACCGGTGATGAGAAGGGGCTCTGGCTAGGGCGAATGACACCGGATTCAAGCATTTCGGTTATGAGGTTAGTCATAATACGGTTTTGGAAGTGTGGATAACGGTAAGGGCGAACGTTAATCGGTTTGGTTTCATCCTGTAATGGGATATGGTGGTCTTGGGATCGATGGGGTGGCAGTGTTTTAGGAACATCAAAAATGGATTTAAAGGTGGTCAGTAGGGTCGTGATGTTAGGGTCAGTATGGGTTAGTGGGTCTGGGGTGGTGGGGTTAAGATGGTCATTGTGAAGTGTGTAAAGGGAGGCTACCGATCCATGTTTCAGTAGGGATTGGAGCGAACTAGAGGTAACCTGAAGGGTTAAGGGTTCACCTTTCAACGTAAAAGTTTTGCCATCTTTGACAAAGGAGAGCTCGGGTATTGAGAAATCAGCCGAAAGACGACCAAGAGTTCCCAACCAGTCAATACCTAAGATGACATCAACGCCTTCGACAGGGAGGATGAAAAAAGGGACCTGGAATGGAGCCTGTTGAACATGAATACATACATCTGGACAGTACCCCTTGCAAGTGATGTGTTCACCGTTGCCTACCATAACATCGAATGGAGGAATCGGATGGGTTTCGAGATAAAGCAGGGTGGCGACGCGGGGTTGAATAATGTTGTGTGTGCTGCCACAATCGACCAAAATTGTGACCGGTTTGCCTGAGATATGGCCGGTAACTCGTAGGGTTTGTGGTGAGGCAAAACCGAAGTATGCCGCATCTGAGAGGGATAGGAGAGATGGTTTGGTAGGTTCGGGGGGTTTGGTTTCCGGTGGTGGTTCAGTGGGGTCTTCCAGATCGTCATTATCAACGATTGAAAAGAATTGTGGGGGAGAACATTTGTGGCCGGGGAAATACTTTTCAGGACATATGAAACAAAGGTCGTCTTTCTTTCGTTGCATGAGGGCTTCAGGTGAGAGCTTGGTGAATGGAAGGGCAGGTGGTTTGGGTGGTGTTGGTAATAGTGGGGAATTAAGGTTACTGGAGGAAGTTGCTAACGATGGGGAAGTGGATGGTGGGTTTCCTGTATTGTTGGTAAGTTTGTTAAAAAAATTGGATTTTGGTTTATAGGCAAGGGATAGTTTATCTTCAACCAAGCGGGCCAAACCGTAAGCGGCGTGTAGTGTTGATGGTTTGTGAATGGCCAATTCAGTCTGAATGTCCGGGCGGAGTCCCGAAATAAAACAGTTTTTGCGTACTTGTTGGGGCAAACGAACGACACGGTTGCTTATCTTTTCGAACTCGGTTTGATATGCCGCGACGGTGGAGGATTGTTTGAGTTTGAAGAGTGTAGCTTCGTGATTCTCAAAAGAGGATGGGCCGAATCGGATTTCCAGGCCTGTTTTAAAATCGATCCAGGTGCCCAAAAGTTCATTATCATCTTGATGTTTGTACCAAGAGAGAGCGTATCCCACGAAGTGGAAAACAGCGAGTTCGACTCGTTCATCGTCTGGTGTTTGATAGTACGAGAAATAATTTTCGGCTTGAAAAATCCATTCGAGGGGGTTGGATCCGTCGAATGTGGGAAGGGTAATTTTTGGTTGTCGGGGAGTACGACGCAGTGGGGAACGGTTGTGGCGAGGTGAAGGGCGGCGCGGAGGGGTGTTGTAACACCCCCAAAATACCACCTGCGGGAACTCCGCGAGGCGTGTTACACATCAGAGTCTCTGAGCCACCAATCACATTGAACCAACGATAAATAGTTAAATAAAACATGTCGTTAATTACCAATAGAAAATGTCAAACATAATATTAATTCCCAAGAGTTGTATAGCGGAAGCATGTAGTAAATCGTTTAACAACTGTTTCATAATAATACTCAAAACCATTGTATCAACTATAATTTAATCCAAGAGCCTCGATCCATGACCACTCCAGCACTCCAGATAGCAAGTCCATATCACGAATTCTAACGGCCTGCAAGCATGCAGACAAGTGTGTCAGACGACGCTGGTGAGTTCAAAGTTTTGTTTACGTGTGATGTTACCGAATGTCTATTAAGCCGATTCAACGTTATGATACGATGTTGCTTATAACATGCTAGATACCCTAGGGAGTGTGCCCATATGTATCCGGGGAGTGTGCCCCTTAATAACCTGGAAGTGTCCAGACCCCAATGCCCCTAACCAAGCATTGGTAATGATGCCCAGATAATTAGTTCACGCCCGTCCTTACAGCCCGGTGTGAGGTGTCAAACCTAATAGCGCTATCAACTAATTACCCCATTGCCCTACAGGCAATCCGTTAATGATTGATTCCATGTTCAATAACCAAAACCCAATTTAAATGTTTACCCAAGATTCTCTTCCAAATGTTTACTAGTTGTCCCAAACCACCGGGACGCATGCTTGAGAAATGCAGTGAACTCACCTTGGTTTGCTCGGTAAGATACACAAAAGGTTCTTGCACTAAGGGTGGTCAACCACGTCCTAACAGGGTAACCATACAAGTCAGGTTTGGTTCAAGTAAAGCACGTATGGTTACACAGAGTTAACACGTTACAAACACATATAGATCATCGCAACACCTAACAGTCAAACAACACATTCAACTTGTGCGATTAAAATAAGTCCAAAAGTAATCGGCCCAACATGTTGTGCGGTCCACAACATGTTGTGCGATCCAGTAACATATCGGCCCAATAAATAAGCCCAACATAAAGCTCTCGGCCCAAATAACAATTAGTGGTTTTGTGCGGTCCGGCTGATCTTGTACGATCCGATTAAACTTGTGTGATTCATTTGGGTTGTGCGATTCATCATCTACCCGGCCCAAAGATCAAAAGCCCAAAACAATAAACAGGTAACAAGCTTGTGCGATTCAAGGCATCTCGTGCGACAGAAGATATCTTGTGCGACTGACCATGATGACTTCTGCCTCTAGACTTCTTGTACGACTAAGAAGTCTTGTGCGATTGAATTTGTGTGTACATTCTTGTGCGATCGACCAACATGTGCGATTGGCCTTAAATTACGAATTTTATGCAATCGGTTACAACAGTTTAGTGGTTTCGAAATTTACAACACACAATCAACACAATTAACAGTTTCCATCTAGACCCTAAATCGATCAAACAAGTGTATTCCAATCAATTTCTCATGAACCCTATTCAAACCATTCATGAACAACTTAAACATTCAAACTATCCGATTTATATGAACATGTAGCCGCTTAACATTTATACAAATCCGATTGCCTAGAACATCACCTTATGGTTAACAATCCGAAACATATAACGTAACAGCCAATTCAACAAGCATCATCAAATACAATCCGATGACAATACATGGCAGCCGATAATCATTAGTATACATATTCGATTCACAAGAACATCATTCCTATACACTATATCATGGCAACATAATATCACTTAATCACAACATCTTAGAATACTAACCGGTTAAGAGAGTGATCCGAAACACAAGGATCCTTGATCGAAAACGAAAGGGGAATGCTTGCCGTCGGCTTCAAGAGAGAATGAGAGACTAGGGTTTGTAACTTGTGTGTGTTTGGTAAAGTGTGAGATGGTTACAACACCTCATGTGTTATGCGCATAAGGTGAGTGGGTCGGACCCCTCATTGGGCCGCCCTTGGTCCGTGAACAAAACTAAGACCCGAATGGGCTTGTGCGGCCGTGTGTGTTGTGCGGTTCGGTTCAGTTGTGCGTTTAGGCCATAATATACATACATACGTTTCATTACACGAAGCACAAAATCATAACATTCAATAATCATAATAGTTCACATAAGCACGTATCGTTACACAAAGTAGGTTCGAATTACGAGTTGTCACAGTATCCCCAACTACAAAGAAATTTCGTCCCGAAATTTGGTACGCACTCACTGAGAAAGCTAGGTAAGTTATATCGTTCACTGGTTTTCCTGGGGTGTCACATCCTCCCTAACTTGAATGGGAATTTCGTCCCGAAATTCACTAGTTGCATCAACATTAGGTTTGCGAGGTTTTGTCTTGTCTTTGGGGAACAAATGTGGATACTTAAGTTCCATCTGATCCTCGCGTTCCCACGTGAACTCTGGGCCACGTCTTGAGTTCCAACGAACTCTCACAATCGGTATACGGCTGTGTTTACGAACTTTAACTTCCCGATCCATAATCTCAATTGGTTCTTCGACAAACTGCAATTTGTCGTCTATCTTCAGCTCTTGGAATGGTACAACTAGTGTTTCATCAGCCAAACACTTCTTTAACTGCGATACGTGAAACACATCATGGACATTACCCAACTCAGCAGGTAATTCCAACCTGTAGGCCACCTTTCCAATTCGTTCCAGAATTTTGAATGGCCCCACATAACGAGGGTTTAGTTTGCCGCGTTTCCCAAAACGCACCACACCCTTCCAGGGTGAGACCTTTAACATGACTCGATCATTAACTTCGAATTCCAACGGTTTACTACGCTTGTCAGCGTAACTTTTCTGGCGGTCGCGAGCTGCGGCCATACGGTTCCGTATCTGAACAATATTTTCCGATGTTTCAAGCACAAGCTCAGGACCTGTGATCTGACTATCACCCACCTCAAGCCAACAGAGGGGTGAACGGCATTTCCATTCGTACAGTGCTTCGAACGGAGCTGCCTGTATACTAGTGTGGTAGCTGTTGTTGTAGGAGAATTCTATCAACGGCAAGTGTTTCTCCCACCCTTTCCCAAAATCGAGTACGCATGCCCGAAGCATATCTTCAAGTGTCTGGATGGTGCGCTCGCTTTGACCATCCGTCTGCGGGTGATAAGCGGTACTCATGTCGAGTCGCGAACCGAACGACTTATGCATTGATTGCCAAAGATCAGAAGTGAAACGCGGATCTCGATCCGAAATGATAGAAGTTGGCACCCCGTGCCTAGAAACTACTTCCTTAAGGTAGATCGCTGCCAGTTGCGAAAACTTGTCTGTTTCTTTGATTGCCAGAAAATGCGCTGATTTTGTGAGACGGTCGACAATCACCCAAATGGTATCGTTCCCAGCCTGAGTTCGAGGTAACCCTGTCACGAAATCCATGGCGATCTGTTCCCACTTCCATGTGGGTATCTCTGGTTGCTGCAGTAGACCCGAGGGCTTTTGATGTTCCGCTTTGACTTTAGCACAAGTCAAACATTTGCTGACGTAGGTTGCTATGTGAGCTTTCATGCTAGGCCACCAGTATGTAGTTTTCAAGTCGTGGTACATCTTATCTGATCCAGGATGTACGGAGTAACGTGACTTATGTGCCTCTTCCATTACAAGTTCTCGTAAGTTGCCATAGAGTGGGACCCAGATGCGTCTGGTTACGTAGTAAGCACCGTCTCCCTTTCGTTCTAGTCGTTGCCTCGAGCCGCGTAAAGCTTCAGCTCGAACGTTCTCTAGTTTCAACGCTTCTAGCTGAGCGTCTCGTATCTGGGAAGGAAGATTGGACTGGATCGTGAGTTGCAATGCTCGTACACGCCTAGGTGCATTATCCTTTCTGCTGAGGGCGTCAGCTACAACGTTCGCCTTGCCCGGATGGTACTTGATGGCACATTCGTAATCGTTCAATAATTCAACCCGTCGCCGTTGCCGCATATTCAATTCTTTCTGGTCGAAGATATGCTGAAGACTCCTGTGGTCGGTGTAGATGGTGCATTTGGTACCGTACAGATAGTGCCTCCAGATCTTCAACGCAAATACCACCGCTCCTAACTCCAAGTCGTGTGTCGTGTAGTTTTTCTCGTGAATCTTCAAATGTCGCGAGGCATAGGCTATCACCTTCTCGCGTTGCATTAACACGCATCCGAGACCCTGAATCGATGCATCACAATAGACCACAAAATCTTTGGTACCCTCTGGTAAAGACAAGATTGGTGCACTGCAAAGTTTCTGTTTTAGTACTTGGAAAGCCTCTTCCTGCTTCGTTCCCCAAGAGTATGCCGTGTTCTTCTGTGTCAGCGAGGTGAGGGGTTGCGCGATTTTCGAGAAATCTTTAATAAACCTCCGATAATATCCTGCGAGACCAAGAAATTGTCGCACCTCAGAGGGAGTCTTTGGTGCCGCCCAATTCTTAACCGCATCTACTTTTGCAGGATCCATATGTATCCCTTTTTCGTTAACAACGTGGCCAAGGAAATGTACTTCTCGAATCCAAAAATCGCACTTAGAAAACTTCGCATACAGCTGTTCCCTTCTCAAGAGTTCCAAGATGAGACATAGGTGACGCTCGTGATCCTCCTTGTTCTTTGAATAAACCAAAATGTCGTCAATAAACACTATAACAAACTCGTCGAGATATGGCTTACATACGCGGTTCATGAGATCCATGAAGACCGCTGGTGCATTTGTCAACCCAAACGGCATAACCAAAAATTCGTAGTGTCCGTAGCGCGTTCGAAAAGCAGTCTTGGGAACATCCTCCTCCCTAACCCGCACCTGATGATAACCCGACCTTAAGTCGATCTTTGAATAGAAACTTGACCCTTGCAACTGGTCAAACAAGTCGTCGATGTGTGGTAACGAATAGCAGTTCTTAATGGTTACCTTGTTGAGCTCTCGATAATCGATACACATACGGAATGACCCGTCTTTCTTCTTTACAAACAGAACTGGGGCTCCCCAAGGCGAAGAACTGGGTCGAATGAAACCTCTATCCAACAATTCCTGTAGCTGATTAGACAATTCCTGTAACTCCCCAGGTGCTAGCCGGTAAGGAGCTCGAGCGATTGGAGCCGCTCCCGGCGCCAGATCAACGTGAAATTCTACTTGACGATGAGGAGGTAACCCTGGTAGCTCCTCTGGGAACACATCAGCGAATTCTCGCACCGCTGGTAGATCCTCGATCTTTCTCTCTTTAGACTGAGCATTTGTAACTAACGCTAACATTGCAGGATACCCCTTTTGTAGATACTTCTGCGCATGCATGGCCGAGATAATACTAACCATCGTCCCACTACGATGCCCTTGAACTAATAATGACTCCCCATCTAGGAGAGGAATACGCACAACTTTTTCCTTACACAAAATTTCCGCTTGGTGCTTAGACAGCCAATCCATGCCTACCACTATATCGAAACTACCGAGCGTAACGGGAAGAAGGTCAATATCAAACACCTGACCCACGAGATCTAGTTTGCACCCGAAAAGGACATTCGAGGCCTCTATCGTCTTACCATCTGCTAGTTCTACTACTTGTTTAACTTCTAAAGGTGTTGGGGTTATCCCCAATCGTCGACTAAATTCTAGGGACACATAACTCAAATCGGCACCAGAATCAAATAACACAGAAGCAATATGATTGTTTACAGGAAACGTACCGGTGACAACATTGCCGTCATTCCTAGCATCCCCTGCCCCAAGCTGAAACACCCTGCCCCGAGCACCATTACCCCCATTGTTGCCATTGTTGTTGTTGTTGTTGTTCCCAGCATTGTTATTATTCGGGCGGTTGTTGTCGTTAGCGTTCTGGTTTAGCTGAGGGCAATCCCGCTTAAAGTGACCCTCGTCACCACACTGATAGCACCCCTTCCTGAAACCCTGATTCTACTGGGGTGGTTGTCCCTGCTGTCTCTGGTTCTGCTGGTTCTGTTGCTGCTGGTGTTTGGGCTGTGGAGCCCTACAATCCCTGGCCTCATGGCCCGCCTTACCACACCTGTTACATATCCGACCACACGGCCCGAAATGATGATAGCCACACTTGTTACACCGTGGCTTCCTCCCCGCATACTGACCCTGACTTTGGCTACCCCCTTGGCCTTGATTGACATAAGACGACTGGCTGATGCTGCGATTGCTATAGTTGTCTGGCCTTTTCTGAGTCTGACCCGCACTAGATGCTTTGTCGTAATCGTTCCACTTCCGCTTGTTATCATTAGCGGACGCAGTGGCAGTGGGTGCAGCAGTAGTAGTGGTTGAAACACGCGGTGGTAACGAGTTACTCTCTACTTCTTGATCCACAATCTTGTGCGTCAAACGGACAATCTGTGTCAAATCATTGAGATGTGCTGCGGTAACCAGACTCTTCACACGCGGAGGCAGCCCCTTGATAAACAACTCAATCCTCCGAGACATGGGCCGTGACAAGTTCGGACACATGTCAGCCAATTCATACGATCGCTTCACATATGCCTCGACTTCAGATCCTACCATCTTCAAGTCATAATACTCGTTTTCCAACTTCTGGACCTCGTCCCGAGGACAATACTCCTCCCTGATCAGTTCTTTAAAGTCATCCCAAGTTGTAGCATTCGCTGCCTCGATGCCCAACAGTTGAACTTGGGCATTCCACCACGTTAGGGCACCATCCGCCAAGGTACCCGCAGCATATTTCACCCTGTCCCCAGCGGGACAGTTGCATATAGCAAATACTGACTCTGCTTTCTCGAACCATCTCAGGAGTCCCACAGCCCCTTCAGTCCCGGTGAAGGTCTGTGGCTTGCAGTCCATGAACGTCTTAAACGTACAAGCAGGCTGGTTGTTGTGGGGTTGCGCGTGTTGACCTAAAGGACGAAAGGAAACACATTATAGGAGTGAAAAGATGTGTACGCGGTATAAGAGTAGGGAGTACTTGGTACATTCCGTACCAGCTTGATAGGCTGCTAAAGCCTCAGCCACACGGGTGTTGATTAGGTCAGTCAACTCAGCCTGAGTCATGTTGATGTTGCCACGTCCGTGTCCTCGTCCACTCATGATTCTATATATGGAGATGAACCGATTTAGGAATCAAAACGAGTTGAAAGTCAAGTATCATGCTGGTATCTACGTACTACCAAGTTCACACAAAGTAAGGCAGAACCCTTCTCACGCTCGATAAGCCTCACTGGGACTTGCATGCACCCCACGTTATTATTAAGTGTGCACCCATAATAATAAGGTGGTTTGCACGTTTATCTCAGTGCCTCTTAGCTTGCGCTCGAAGTTTCCCCCGTTCAAACAACACAACGGATGGTATCACAGGTTTATGATTCACATAAGTTGAAGAGTAGTGTCTCACTATCAAGTCACTATAGTGTTTAATGTATCGTTTCATATATGTTGTGAGTGTGTGTGACTGCTAAGCAAGTAATGTATAAAGTAAGAAAGACGAACCTTGCAATCTGGAGCTGAGTGTCATGATCGATTTTCGAAGGTGTTCGGTTATAGTCTGGTTTTACAAAAACGTGTTAAAACCTAGTTCACTATAACCAATGGCTCTGATACCAAACTGTAACACCCCCAAAATACCACATGCGGGAACTCCGCGAGGCGTGTTACACATCAGAGTCTGAGCCACCAATCACATTGAACCAACGATAAATAGTTAAATAAAACATGTCGTTAATTACCAATAGAAAATGTCAAACATAATATTAATTCCCAAGAGTTGTATAGCGGAAGCATGTAGTAAATCGTTTAACAACTGTTTCATAATAATACTCAAAACCATTGTATCAAATATAATTTAATCCAAGAGCCTCGATCTATGACCACTCCTGCACTCCAGATAGCAAGTCCATATCATGAATTCTAACGGCCTGCAAGCATGCAGACAAGTGTGTCAGACGACGCTGGTGTGTTCAAAGTTTTGTTTACGTGTGATGTTACCGAATGTCTGTTAAGCCAATTCAACGTTATGATACGATGTTGCTTATAACATGCTAGATACCCTAGGGAGTGTGCCCATATGTATCCGGGGAGTGTGCCCCTTAATAACCTGGAAGTGTCCAGACCCCAATGCCCCTAACCAAGCATTGGTAATGATGCCTAGATAATTAGTTCACGCCCGTCCTTACAGCCCGGTGTGAGGTGTCAAACCTAATAGCGCTATCAACTAATTACCCCATTGCCCTACAGGCAATCCGTTAATGATTGATTCCATGTTCAATAACCAAAACCCAATTTAAATGTTTACCCAAGATTCCCTTCCAAATGTTTACTAGTTGTCCCAAACCACCGGGACGCATGCTTGAGAAATGCAGTGAACTCACCTTGGTTTGCTCGGTAAGATACACAAAAGGTTCTTGCACTAAGGGTGGTCAACCACGTCCTAACAGGGTTACCATACAAGTCAGGTTTGGTTCAAGTAAAGCACGTATGGTTACACAGAGTTAACACGTTATAAACACATATAGATCATGGCAACACCTAACAGTCAAACAACACATTCAACTTGTGCGATTAAAATAAGTCCAAAAGTAATCGGCCCAACATGTTGTGCGGTCCACAACATGTTGTGCGATCCAGTAACATATCGGCCCAATAAATAAGCCCAACATAAAGCTCTCGGCCCAAATAACAATTAGTGGTTTTGTGCGGTCCGGCTGATCTTGTACGATCCGATTAAACTTGTGTGATTCATTTGGGTTGTGCGATTCATCATCTACCCGGCCCAAAGATCAAAAGCCCAAAACAATAAACAGGTAACAAGCTTGTGTGATTCAAGGCATCTTGTGCGACAGAAGACATCTTGTGCGACTGACCATGATGTCTTGTGCGTCTAGACTTCTTGTACGACTAAGAAGTCTTGTGCGATTGAATTTGTGTGTACATTCTTGTGCGATCGACCAACATGTGCGATTGGCCTTAAATTCCGAATTTTATGCAATCGGTTACAACAATTTAGTGGTTTCGAAATTTACAACACACAATCAACACAATTAACAGTTTCCATCTAGACCCTAAATCGATCAAACAAGTGTATTCCAATCAATTTCTCATGAACCCTATTCAAACCATTCATGAACAACTTAAACATTCAAACTATCCGATTTATATGAACATGTAGCCGCTTAACATTTATACAAATCCGATTGCCTAGAACATCACCTTATGGTTAACAATCCGAAACATATAACGTAACAGCCAATTCAACAAGCATCATCAAATACAATCCGATGACAATACATGGCAGCCGATAATCATTAGTATACATATTCGATTCACAAGAACATCATTCGTATACACTATATCATGGCAACATAATATCACTTAATCACAACATCTTAGAATACTAACCGGTTAAGAGAGTGATCCGAAACACAAGGATCCTTGATCGAAAACGAAAGAGGAATGCTTGCCGTCGGCTTTAAGAGAGAATGAGAGACTAGGGTTTGTAACTTGTGTGTGTTTGGTAAAGTGTGAGATGGTTACAACACCTCATGTGTTATGCGCATAAGGTGAGTGGGCCGGACCCCTCATTGGGCCGCCCTTGGTCCGTGAACAAAAGTAAGACCCGAATGGGCTTGTGCGGCCGTGTGTGTTGTGCGGTTCGGTTCAGTTGTGCGTTTGGGCCATAATATACATACATACGTTTCATTACACGAAGCACAAAATCATAACATTCAATAATCATAATAGTTCACATAAGCACGTATCGTTACACAAAGTAGGTTCGAATTACGAGTTGTCACAGTATCCCCAACTAAAAAGAAATTTCGTCCCGAAATTTGGTACGCACTCACTGAGAAAGCTAGGTAAGTTATATCGTTCACTAGTTTTCCTGGGGTGTCACATCCTCCCTAACTTGAATGGGAATTTCGTCCCGAAATTCACTAGTTGCATCAACATTAGGTTTGCGAGGTTTTGTCTTGTCTTTGGGGAACAAATGTGGATACTTAAGTTCCATCTGATCCTCGCGTTCCCACGTGAACTCTGGGCCATGTCTTGAGTTCCAACGAACTCTCACAATCGGTATACGACTGTGTTTACGAACTTTAACTTCCCGATCCATAATCTCAATTGGTTCTTCGACAAACTGCAATTTGTCATCTATCTTCAGCTCTTGGAATGGTACAACTAGTGTTTCATCAGCCAAACACTTCTTTAACTGCGATACGTGAAACACATCATGGACATTACCCAACTCAGCAGGTAATTCCAACCTGTAGGCCACCTTTCCAATTCGTTCCAGAATTTTGAATGGCCCCACATAACGAGGGTTTAGTTTGCCGCGTTTCCCAAAACGCACCACACCCTTCCAGGGTGAGACCTTTAACATGACTCGATCATTAACTTCGAATTCCAACGGTTTACTACGCTTGTCAGCGTAGCTTTTCTGGCGGTCGCGAGCTGCGGCCATATGGTTCCGTATCTGAACAATATTTTCCGATGTTTCAAGCACAAGCTCAGGACCTGTGATCTGACTATCACCCACCTCAAGCCAACAGAGGGGTGAACGGCATTTCCGTCCGTACAGTGCTTCGAACGGAGCTGCCTGTATACTAGTGTGGTAGCTGTTGTTGTAGGAGAATTCTATCAACGGCAAGTGTTTCTCCCACCCTTTCCCAAAATCGAGTACGCATGCCCGAAGCATATCTTCAAGTGTCTGGATGGTGCGCTCGCTTTGACCATCCGTCTGTGGGTGATAAGCGGTACTCATGTCGAGTCGCGAACCGAACGACTTATGCATTGATTGCCAAAGATCAGAAGTGAAACGCGGATCTCGATCCGAAATGATAGAAGTTGGCACCCCGTGCCTAGAAACTACTTCCTTAAGGTAGATCGCTGCCAGTTGCGAAAACTTGTCTGTTTCTTTGATTGCCAGAAAATGCGCTGATTTTGTGAGACGGTCGACAATCACCCAAATGGTATCGTTCCCAGCCTGAGTTCGAGGTAACCCTGTCACGAAATCCATGGCGATATGTTCCCACTTCCATGTGGGTATCTCTGGTTGCTGCAGTAGACCCGAGAGCTTTTGATGTTCCGCTTTGACTTTAGCACAAGTCAAACATTTGCTGACGTAGGTTGCTATGTGAGCTTTCATGCTAGGCCACCAGTATGTAGTTTTCAAGTCGTGGTACATCTTATCTGATCCAGGATGTACGGAGTAACGTGACTTATGTGCCTCTTCCATTACAAGTTCTCGTAAGTTGCCATAGAGTAGGACCCAGATGCGTCCGGTTACGTAGTAAGCATCGTCTCCCTTTCGTTCTAGTCGTTGCCTCGAGCCGCGTAAAGCTTCAGCTCGAACGTTCTCTGGTTTCAATGCTTCTAGCTGAGCGTCTCGTATCTGGGAAGGAAGATTGGACTGGATCGTGAGTTGCAATGCTCGTACACGCCTAGGTGCATTATCCTTTCTGCTGAGGGCGTCAGCTACAACGTTCGCCTTGCCCGGATGGTACTTGATAGCACATTCGTAATCGTTCAATAATTCAACCCGTCGCCGTTGCCGCATATTCAATTCTTTCTGGTCGAAGATATGCTGAAGACTCCTGTGGTCGGGGTAGATGGTGCATTTGGTACCGTACAGATAGTGCCTCCAGATCTTCAACGCAAATACCACCGCTCCTAACTCCAAGTCGTGTGTCGTGTAGTTTTTCTCGTGAATCTTCAACTGTCGCGAGGCATAGGCTATCACCTTCTCGCGTTGCATTAACACGCATCCGAGACCCTGAATCGATGCATCACAATAGACCACAAAATCTTCGGTACCCTCTGGTAAAGACAAGATTGGTGCACTGCAAAGTTTCTGTTTTAGTACTTGGAAAGCCTCTTCCTGCTTCGTTCCCCAAGAGTATGCCGTGTTCTTCTGCGTCAGCGAGGTGAGGGGTTGCGCGATTTTCGAGAAATCTTTAATAAACCTCCGATAATATCCTGCGAGACCAAGAAATTGTCGCACCTCAGAGGGAGTCTTTGGTGCCGCCCAATTCTTAACCGCATCTACTTTTGCAGGATCCATATGTATCCCTTTTTCGTTAACAACGTGGCCAAGGAAATGTACTTCTCGAATCCAAAAATCGCACTTAGAAAACTTCGCATACAGCTGTTCCCTTCTCAAGAGTTCCAAGATGAGACGTAGGTGACGCTCGTGATCCTCCTTGTTCTTTGAATAAACCAAAATGTCGTCAATGAACACTATAACAAACTCGTCGAGATATGGCTTACATACGCGGTTCATGAGATCCATGAAGACCGCTGGTGCATTTGTCAACCCAAACGTCATAACCAAAAATTCATAGTGTCCGTAGCGCGTTCGAAAAGCAGTCTTGGGAACATCCTCCTCCCTAACCCGCACCTGATGATAACCCGACCTTAAGTCGATCTTTGAATAGAAACTTGACCCTTGCAACTGGTCAAACAAGTCGTCGATGCGTGGTAACAGATAGCGGTTCTTAATGGTTACCTTGTTGAGCTCTCGATAATCGATACACATACAGAATGACCCGTCTTTCTTCTTTACAAACAGAACTGGGGCTCCCCAAGGCGAAGAACTGGGTCGAATGAAACCTCTATCCAACAATTCCTGTAGCTGATTAGACAATTCCTGTAACTCCCCAGGTGCTAGCCGGTAAGGAGCTCGAGCGATTGGAGCCGCTCCCGGCGCCAGATCAACGTGAAATTCTACTTGACGATGAGGAGGTAACCCTGGTAGCCCCTCTGGGAACACATCAGCGAATTCTCGCACCGCTGGTAGATCCTCGATCTTTCTCTCTTCAGATTGAGCATTGGTAACTAACGCTAACATTGCAGGATACCCCTTTTGTAGATACTTCTGCGCATGCATGGCCGAGATAATACCAACCATCGTCCCACTACGATGCCCTTGAACTAATAATGACTCCCCATCTGGGAGAGGAATACGCACAACTTTTTCCTTACACAAAATTTCCGCTTGGTGCTTAGACAACCAATCCATGCCTACCACTATATCGAAACTACCGAGTGTAACAGGAAGAAGGTCAATATCAAACACCTGACCCACGAGATCTAGTTTGCACCCGAAAAGGACATTCGAGGCCTCTATCGTCTTACCATCTGCTAGTTCTACTACTTGTTTAACTTCTAAAGGTGTTGGGGTTATCCCCAATCGTCGACTAAATTCTAGGGACACATAACTCCAATCGGCACCAGAATCAAATAACACAGAAGCAATATGATTGTTTACAGGAAACGTACCGGTGACAACATTGCCGTCATTCCTAGCATCCCCTGCCCAAGCTGAAACACCCTGCCCCGAGCACCATTACCCCCATTGTTGCCATTGTTGTTGTTGTTGTTCCCAGCATTGTTATTATTCGGGCGGTTGTTGTCGTTAGCGTTCTGGTTTAGCTGAGGGCAATCCCGCTTAAAGTGACCCTCGTCACCACACTGATAGCACCCCTTCCTGAAGCCCTGATTCTGCTGGGGTGGTTGTCCCTGCTGTCTCTGGTTCTGCTAGTTCTGTTGCTGCTGGTGTTTGGGCTGTGGAGCCCTACAATCCCTGGCCTCATGGCCCGCCTTACCACACCTGTTACATATCCGACCACACGGCCCGAAATGATGATAGCCACACTTGTTACACCGTGGCTTCCTCCCCGCATACTGACCCTGACTTTGGCTACCCCCTTGGCCTTGATTGACAGAAGACGACTGGCTGATGCTGCGATTGCTATAGTTGTCTGGCCTTTTCTGGGTCTGACCCGCACTAGATGCTTTGTCGTAATCGTTCCACTTCCGCTTGTTATCATTAGCGGACATAGTGGCAGTGGGTGCAGCAGTAGTAGTGGTTGAAACACGCGGTGGTAACGAGTTACTCTCTACTTCTTGATCCACAATCTTGTGGGTCAAACGGACAATCTGTGTCAAATCATTGAGATGTGCTTCGGTAACCAGACTCTTCACACGCGGAGGCAGCCCCTTGATAAACAACTCAATCCTTCGAGACATGGGCCGTGACAAGTTCGGACACATGTCAGCCAATTCATACGATCGCTTCACATATGCCTCGACTTCAGATCCTACCATCTTCAAGTCATAATACTCGTTTTCCAACTTCTGGACCTCGTCCCGAGGACAATACTCCTCCCTGATCAGTTCTTTAAAGTCATCCCAAGTTGTAGCATTCGCTGCCTCGATGCCCAACAGTTGAACTTGGGCATTCCACCACGTTAGGGCACCATCCGCCAAGGTACCCGCTGCATATTTCACCCTGTCCCCAGCGGGACAGTTGCATATAGCAAATACTGACTCTGCTTTCTCGAACCATCTCAGGAGTCCCACAGCCCCTTCAGTCCCGGTGAAGGTCTGTGGCTTGCAGTCCATGAACGTCTTAAACGTACAAGCAGGCTGGTTGTTGTGGGGTTGCGCGTGTTGACCTAAAGGACGAAAGGAAACACATTATAGGAGTGAAAAGATGTGTACGCGGTATAAGAGTAGGGAGTACTTGGTACATTCCGTACCAGCTTGATAGGCTGCTAAAGCCTCAGCCACACGGGTGTTGATTAGGTCAGTCAACTCAGCCTGAGTCATGTTGATGTTGCCACGTCCGTGTCCTCGTCCACTCATGATTCTATATATGGAGATGAACCGATTTAGGAATCAAAACGAGATGAAAGTCAAGTATCATGCTGGTATCTACGTACTACCAAGTTCACACATAGTAAGGCAGAACCCTTCTCACGCTCAATAAGCCTCATTGGGACTTGCATGCACCCCACGTTATTATTAAGTGTGCACCCATAATAATAAGGTGGTTTGCACGTTTATCTCAGTGCCTCTTAGCTTGCGCTCGAAGTTTCCCCCGTTCAAACAACACAACGGATGGTATCACAGGTTTATGATTCACATAAGTTGAAGAGTAGTGTCTCACTATCAAGTCACTATAGTGTTTAATGTATCGTTTCGTATATGTTGTGAGTGTGTGTGACTGCTAAGCAAGTAATGTATAAAGTAAGAAAGACGAACCTTGCAATCTGGAGCTGAGTGTCATGATCGATTTTCGAAGGTGTTCGGTTATAGTCTGGTTTTACAAAAACGTTTTAAAACCTAGTTCACTATAACCAATGGCTCTGATACCAAACTGTAACACCCCCAAAATACCACCTGCGGGAACTCCGCGAGGCGTGTTACACATCAGAGTCTGAGCCACCAATCACATTGAACCAACGATAAATAGTTAAATAAAACATGTCGTTAATTACCAATAGAAAATGTCAAACATAATATTAATTCCCAAGAGTTGTATAGCGGAAGCATGTAGTAAATCGTTTAACAACTGTTTCATAATAATACTCAAAACCATTGTATCAACTATAATTTAATCCAAGAGCCTCGATCCATGACCACTCCAGCACTCCAGATAGCAAGTCCATATCACGAATTCTAACGGCCTGCAAGCATGCAGACAAGTGTGTCAGACGACGCTGGTGAGTTCAAAGTTTTGTTTACGTGTGATGTTACCGAATGTCTGTTAAGCCGATTCAACGTTATGATACGATGTTGCTTATAACATGCTAGATACCCTAGGGAGTGTGCCCATATGTATCCGGGGAGTGTGCCCCTTAATAACCTGGAAGTGTCCAGACCCCAATGCCCCTAACCAAGCATTGGTAATGATGCCTAGATAATTAGTTCACGCCCGTCCTTACAGCCCGGTGTGAGGTGTCAAACCTAATAGCGCTATCAACTAATTACCCCATTGCCCTACAGGCAATCCGTTAATGATTGATTCCATGTTCAATAACCAAAACCCAATTTAAATGTTTACCCAAGATTCCCTTCCAAATGTTTACTAGTTGTCCCAAACCACCGGGACGCATGCTTGAGAAATGCAGTGAACTCACCTTGGTTTGCTCGGTAAGATACACAAAAGGTTCTTGCACTAAGGGTGGTCAACCACGTCCTAACAGGGTTACCATACAAGTCATGTTCGGTTCAAGTAAAGCACGTATGGTTACACAGAGTTAACACGTTACAAACACATATAGATCATGGCAACACCTAACAGTCAAACAACACATTCAACTTGTGCGATTAAAATAAGTCCAAAAGTAATCGGCCCAACATGTTGTGCGGTCCACAACATGTTGTGCGATCCAGTAACATATCGGCCCAATAAATAAGCCCAACATAAAGCTCTCGGCCCAAATAACAATTAGTGGTTTTGTGCGGTCCGGCTGATCTTGTACGATCCGATTAAACTTGTGTGATTCATTTGGGTTGTGCGATTCATCATCTACCCGGCCCAAAGATCAAAAGCCTAAAACAATAAACAGGTAACAAGCTTGTGCGATTCAAGGCATCTTGTGCGACAGAAGACATCTTGTGCGACTGACCATGATGTCTTGTGCGTCTAGACTTCTTGTACGACTAAGAAGTCTTGTGCGATTGAATTTGTGTGTACATTCTTGTGCGATCGACCAACATGTGCGATTGGCCTTAAATTCCGAATTTTATGCAATCGGTTACAACAATTTAGTGGTTTCGAAATTTACAACACACAATCAACACAATTAACAGTTTCCATCTAGACCCTAAATCGATCAAACAAGTGTATTCCAATCAATTTCTCATGAACCCTATTCAAACCATTCATGAACAACTTAAACATTCAAACTATCCGATTTATATGAACATGTAGCCGCTTAACATTTATACAAATCCGATTGCCTAGAACATCACCCTATGGTTAACAATCCGAAACATATAACGTAACAGCCAATTCAACAAGCATCATCAAATACAATCCGATGACAATACATGGCAGCCGATAATCATTAGTATACATATTCGATTCACAAGAACATCATTCGTGTACACTATATCATGGCAACATAATATCACTTAATCACAACATCTTAGAATACTAACCGGTTAAGAGAGTGATCCGAAACACAAGGATCCTTGATCGAAAACGAAAGGGGAATGCTTGCCGTCGGCTTTAAGAGAGAATGAGAGACTAGGGTTTGTAACTTGTGTGTGTTTGGTAAAGTGTGAGATGGTTACAACACCTCATGTGTTATGCGCATAAGGTGAGTGGGCCGGACCCCTCATTGGGCCGCCCTTGGTCCGTGAACAAAAGTAAGACCCGAATGGGCTTGTGCGGCCGTGTGTGTTGTGCGGTTCGGTTCAGTTGTGCGTTTGGGCCATAATATACATACATACGTTTCATTACACGAAGCACAAAATCATAACATTCAATAATCATAATAGTTCACATAAGCACGTATCGTTACACAAAGTAGGTTCGAATTACGAGTTGTCACAGGTGTGGCGACGAGCGGGTAATCGGTGACGTGGTGGTGACTGGTCACGGTTTCTAGCAGTGGTGATATGGTTGGTTAGTTCATCGATTTTTGTGGTTAAGTTTTGGGTGGTCTGAATAAGAGTGATCAGGTTGTTGGCGGTTTCGGTGGATGTTGTGGAGGCGGTGGTTGTGGCGTTGATAAGGATGGTGAGTTGGTCGGCAATGGACGGTGAAGACTCATCGGAAGATGAAACGTCTTTACGCGGAGGCATGATGGAAGCTTGAGACGTGAATGAAAGCACCAATGTTAGCTACCCGTAGAGTGGGTAATTCTCCAAGAATTAAGATAAGAACACAGAAAGTTTTTTTGGAACAATTTTCTCGTATCTCGTTAATAAGAAAAACAACTAATTTATATGCATCCTATCCACTACATGCACTTTATTCTACTTGCTGAATTTAAGGAAACATGACTACCACTACTAGCATCCATGATGCATGCATGCACAAAACAATTAACTAACTCCTAAAGACTTGCTCCTCGATCCTTGTTCCTCAATCCATTAATTTAGCTGGAAGCTTTGTGATCCTTCTGGGCCTGTCATTGGCTGGGCTGGTCATGTGGGCTGGCTGTGGGGCTTGGCCCGTATCAACGAGACAATGGAATGGATAAGGTAATGGAATGAAAAAGGGAATGCAATGGATCATTACCATTCCATGTCTTGTTTGGTTACCATGTGGGTGGCGACGGCGATGAGTGGTGGTGGTCGATGGTAGTGATTGTGGGTAGCGGCGGCGGTGGTGGGTGGCGGCGGCGGTGGATGGTGGCGGCGAGTGGCGGTGGAGGCGGCGATGGCAGGTGGCGGTGACCGAGGGGTGTGTGGAGGCAGAGGTAGCGGTGGGTGGCGGTGGCGGCGGTGGTTGGTTGTGGTGGTGGTGGCATACGGTGGTGGTGGGTGGCGGCGGCGACTGGCGTTGGCGGTGGGTGGCAACGGTGGCGGGTGGCAATGATGGCGGTTGGGTGGCGACGGCGGTGGTGTTGGCTGCCGGGTTGCGGTGGAGGCATTGACGGGTTGCAGGTGGAGGCGAAGATGGCGTCAGTGGTGTTGGTGGGTGGTGGCGAAGGTGGTGGGTTGTGGTGTTGGTGATGAATGGTGCTAGATGGGATGGAATGAAAAAAAAAACATGGGGAGTGGATGGAATGATTTTGAGGGAATGGAATGCCTTATGGAATGAGTGATTCCATTCCATTGATCAACTAAACATCCCTTTATTCATTCTCTCGTAATAATCCATTCCATTCCGCCTCTCATTCCTGCATACCAAGCACCAAGGGTCTGTTTGGTATGGAGTAATAGAATGGACGAAGGAATGGAATAGACGAGGTAATAGAATGGACGAGTGAATGCAATGGATCATTACCATCCAATGTCTTGTTTGATTACCATGTGAATAGAATTAATTATTATTGTGTATTGTTCGGTAGGCAAGAAAAACGGAGTACTAAAATTAGCGATGAGTGGTGGTCGGTGGTAGTGATTGTGGGTGGTTATAGGTGGCGGTGGTGGGTGTCGGCGGCGGCGATGGGTGGTGGTGGTGGCGGCGAGTGGCGGTGACGACAAGGTGGCCGTTGGTGGTGGGTGGCAGCAAAGGTGGCGGTTGGTGGCGGCGGTGGCGGTTGGTGGTGGCGGTGGTGGTGGTGGTGGCGTCGACGATGGCGGTGGTGAGGTGGTGGCGGGTGGCGGCGATGGCGTCGGTGGTGGGTGGTGGTGGTGGTGGTGGGTTGTGGCGAAGGTTGTGGGTTGTGGTGTTGTTGTTGAATGGTGCAAGAGGGGATGGAATGGAAAAAAAAACATGGGGGGTGGAAGGAATGATTTTGAGGGAATGGAATGACTTTTGGAATGGGTGATTCCATTCCATTGACCAACCAAACACTCTTTTCTTCATTCCCTCGTAATCACTCATTCCATTCCGTCTCTTATTCCTGCATACCAAACACTTTAATGTTTAAACTACTAGAATATTGAAAAAATATATTTCTTAAACCTTTTTAATGTGTTTTCAGCAAGTATATGCATATATGCATACTGATTTCACATACAACATCAAAAGCAATCTTTACTTTGTTCCATGCAACGATTGCATGAAAAAAAAAATTGTTTCTTATTCAAAACCAAAAGTAATAAATGGAACCATAATGAAAACAACCGCTAACAATTACCATGATACTAATCCCATGCAGTTATAAGATTTATATCTATTCATGTTAACTACGGATTGTAAACATTAACACTCAAAACATGTAATATAAAAGCGTTTGCATGACGACCACACCACTAAAGAACCCATTGACCATTCAATTTTGATCCTTCCTCCATATCCTATATAATCCAAGTGTTGGGATCAGTGAGCTTCATCATACAGTAATTCCATCTTGTGTCTAGCAGCTCACGAGCTGCTATGCTTGTGTACACCCCTACGGGTCACTGTACTTAAATCAACACATACCCTAGGAGAACACACAACCACCTCTCACAACCTTGTAGAACCACTAGGGCAATTGTTGTGTCAGTTCCGATGCTTCCAACACATGATTTTGACAAACCTAAGCGTTGTGAACTCAATAGACTACCGACATGAGGTAAGCTTACGCAATCATTTTTCAGTGAGTCAAAAACCCTTACATGGAAGTACCGGTAAGTGGTAATTTGGTAGAAATCGTGATGAGCAAGCACACTAAAAATGACAAACTATACTTGTTTTACTTATGTTAGTAGATAAAAACCTTTTGAAGAAAAGTTTGACAGCCATACAGGGAAAGACGGGCTGGTAGGGTAGGGCCAGGTAACATGGCATCTTGGTTTAAAAAAGCGGGAAGCGCACAAAAGCGATGAGGTCTAAAACCGGTTTTTAAAAAGCGGAGCGCAAAAGCGGTGAGCTTTTTGTACGCAAAGTGATTATATAATTTATTTTATATATCCCATAAGTGTTTAGCATCCAATACCTATGATTTAGCTATAATTAAGCTTTATATATGTTTTAAAATGAAAAAAAAAAACATAAATGTACAGCATAAAAAGCATGTTGTATAACACTTAGAAGCATAGAAACACCCCATGTACAAATGTGCGCCTCAACTGCGCCTTAGGTCGATTTTCACCCTAAAAGCGCGCCTCAGCTGCGCTTCTTGTACATCATGCGCCTTATGTCACACAAGGCGATGGGGTTGACGCCTAGATGCGCTTTGCGCTTAAGCACCCTTAAGGCATGCTTTTTTAAACCAAGCATGGCATACTGGGTTCCGATCAAAAATAAATAAAAATAGGTTCCAGTCAGAAGTAGATTTTGGCTAAAATAGGTTCCACTCAAAACGGGTCAATTTAGAAATAAAAATATGGAATAACCATAATTATCAAAAATAAAATCAGAAATTGTTATATAATCTATCAAACTTCTGAAAATTGCTATAAACATTGATAAACATCAGAACTTAAGAAGACCAAAACAAAAATTCCAGCAGCAGCAAAATGATACGATCAAGTTAGACAAGATCCACAAGGAGCATTTGAAAAAATTAGAAACACTTGAGTCACTAACAAAGATCATATCCCAAATCATCAACACCACGGTCAACATCAGAAAGATAAATTCATACCCAACATCATCAAAAACCTCAAAACAACAGGCATCTAAAATCGACTGAACAATAGTTTCGGAAAATCGGACAGCAGACTGTAACCCAAAACAACCCATGACATTGTAAAAAAAAAAAGTCCAGATTAGCCCAAAGGTAGACCTTTGGGTCCAGGTATACTCATAGCAGCATAATGATTAATCAAGTCATTCTCGGGCATCAATCTAACCCTTTCATGAAAATGATCCTCACAATAACTTTGTGAGGTCCAGGTTATTCAAACAACAAGAAACTAGAAAGATGTGTCTCATTGTGCTTTGGTTTTAAAGAAAACCAAATTATACCTGGGAAATGGTTTCTAATTCTACAGTAGCAGCTTCCAAACCGCTTCCACAATACAAAACAAAATAGTATTGTATCAGAACAGAGATACAATATACGACCCGCACCCGCATTATGACAAACATTATGGAATTGACACTTAAATATCCAAACCATATGTGGTATAGAAAAACTTTACTGGAGTTAAAACAATGAGTAACACCACATGTTAGTTCCATTTGTTGTGTAACACTAATAAACATCATGAACTAGAAGATTGACTTTCAAAGGAGTTTTTACTCTCTCCACCTTATAGTCCTCATTGACCGTTATCCTACGTAGGAATATTATAAAGAATATACTATTCTCCTAGAAACTAGGACTTGATAACCAAGTCAGATGAATAAATCAAAACCCACGTTCACAATAAATTCGGTACTAGCTAGTCCTTCACAAACTCTAATAGTGAGTGAGAGTTGTATATTTTGGGACCTGAACCAACATGTAATACATTTTTAAATGCTTACGTGCCCATAACTTGCTACAAGCATACAAATAAATACAAGTTGTGTGAATTATATGCATTAAAGGGATTGTGTTCTAACTCCACAAAAGGCCCTTATGCAAACTTCACAACTAACAACACATATGTACATACTCTCCATTAAAATATCAGATTCCTCACAAATAATAGAAACGTATATTTGTTAGGGAAATGTGTAATTAACCACAAACAAAACAACATCCTTACAAGTTAAAAGCAAAAGACCTTGAGTTGAATATGAACTTAAATAAAACCTTAGTTAAGTTCTTACTCTCCATTTTGTAATGTCATAAGTTGTAATATCCGGATGATCATGCAGAAGTAGTGTCTCCTTGTAGGAAGACGAAGAAAATGAGCACATTCCACTAATCCGAAGACAACTTCCCATGTAGGAAGACAAATAAAATGAACACATTCCTCTAATCCCAAGATTAGTTATGTGTTTTGAGTAGGGTTCATAAACAACAAGCGATGAATCGTCTTCAAATGGGTCACAAGAAGAGTCTAAAATTTCAATTATAGGTTCACCACTCTACCTAAATTCCAATACTCCTAGAACTACTGCACCTGGTGTACAAATAGTGAACATCTTTGTAAACAATTTTGGAACGCCATCCTCCATCATCCACACATGGAAAACGTGATCGTTGGACAGGTAACCTTCAATCAGAACAAGAGACTCCCTAAGTTTAGACATGAACAGATGAAGACGTTGGAGGTGTGCTAAAGCATTCGGGAGGTTTATTTCCTTAAATTCTTCACTTGTCAAATCAAATGAAATAATCAAATTAATTGACCTACGTTCACCATCCATAGTAATCCTATCAGTCGCAAGCCAACAAAAAGCTCCATCTACGACTACACCTAACAGAGAACAGTTGAAGTTTACGAGGCAGATTGGTGCTATACGGACGTCTCCAAGCCCCAGTGCTTAAGGTAAAAACATCAATTTGCCAAGGGATGCTACTTGTACAGTCCATAACAATCGGCGTAATCTTGACAATCTTAGGGTCATTGGTTTCACCGAAACCACAAACCCCAAAACCTAGAACAGCTTCATATCGACCATAATCTCCCACATTAGGCACATTAACAGCAACAACTTTTCTAATTGAAATATTCCAAAGAACAGCAGTCTAGCCATAATCAGAGTACAAACACATCAAGCCATGAGAGCTGCCGATTATTCTAGAATGTTTAAGCATGTCAACAGGTGCCGGAACAGTCAAAGACACTTTATGTCGGGGAAAAGCATCATCATCTTCAGTCAAAATCAGTTGAATCATGATAACTTACAAGTAGATGTTGTTGTTGGCCGCTATAATGTGCAATAAAATCGGAGCTGTCGATGAGAGGCTTCCATGCTTTAGAGATGGAGCGACATTGAATCAACGATTTCACAGGAATCTTTTTCAGGATTTCTACTTGAATTTCGATGGGTAAGTAGTCTGACATTTTGATTTTGTATTTCTAGGGTTTTTTACAAGCAAGGAAAGAGTGAACGGATACGGGGAGGCGATGTTATATGATTGATTTAATAAGTAGTTTGGGCTGTCTAATTGATCCAATAATGATATTTTGGTCCAGTTTAATTTATTTGATCTAACAAATGTGGGCCGGTCATAAAACTAAAACAATAAAACCTTTATTACTTGTTGGCTTGTAATAGGTCGCCTAGGTCTAGGATGAAAAGATTGGTGTAAATTTGGGATGTAATTTCTTTTTTGTTGGTGGGCGCTAGTGTTTTGCTAGCGGCTGTTTTTTATTGAAAGTAGCCGTTAAAAAAAACATGTTGGCTGTTGGTCAATTAAACCTTTATTACTTGTTGGTCAATTGTGGGCAAAACTATGAGTATAGGTTTCATATTGTCATTAATTAATTAACTAACTGAATATGAAATGAAAGTGGGTATGAATAGTGTCTTTCTTACCATTTATCCATGTTTTGTATTAAAATATTTGGTATGGGCTTTGAAAGATAAAATGTTGTCGCACGGCGATTAATTGTGCAAGCTGGTCGGTGATGGTGGGTGGAGGGTCTTCCGATGTGGAATCCTTGCGAGGTGGCATGGTGGAAAGCGGAGACAAGAATGAAAGCACCAAAATTAATAACCTTTTGTAGTAGGCAAACACTCCAAGAAAAAATAGAGAAGAGAACAAGACTTTTTGGGGCAATTCTGGTATATTTCCAAATGCCAAAACAGAACTAAATACGGAGGAGACTAAGATCCATGATCCCATGTCCCTTATTTCATGCAACTACTCCTAAACAACTGAATGGAAAGCGGAACTTGTAAACAAAGTAAATACAATGTGCAAATTGATTGAGTTATGGAGCTTGAATTAATCTAAAAGTCTACAAGGCTTCTTCCTTGTGTGAGTGGGCTTCTCCTCCTGATTGGGCTGCATTGTTTGTTGGTTACGAGTAGGGAATAGGGATGAGCAAATGGTATCCGATACCGGTACCGAATTTACCGAACCAGATACATTTTCGGTACCGACTTTTGACATTTTGGTACCGGTTCGGTACCGGTATTTACCCTCAAATACCAGTATAGTACTGGGTATATTCGCTACCGGTACCGTTACCTACTTTTGAGGATTTTCGGTACCGAGCTCATCCCTAGACCCAACCGCCATATGTTGGGTCTGTGCATTGGGCTGCATGCGACGTATCAAGTCATCTTAAGAAATTGTCAATTTAGTCAGGGTTGGAATAGGTTTTGACATAAATGGCTATGACTCGTTCCCTATGAAATGCATCAGCAACAATGGAATGTTCCTTGTCTAAAATGCAAAACCCAGATCCATGTCTTTTTAGTTGAACTTGTCCTTTTTAGCTATTTGGCTCCAATCATTGACTGATATTTCTTCAACTTATGGTTCATTTTCTGATATAACTTCTACTTCCTCGTTTGATGTAGATTCTTAAACTTCTGTTATAAGAATCTATTACAATGATGTTGGTAGAAATCGTCTTCTCATCTTGAACCATTCTGACCCGTTTTACTTTTTCCCATTTTTCAGTTTTGCCCGCTGTGACCTACTCAGTGGCGAAGCTTGAAAAAAAAAAGTTCGGGGGTTCGGAAGGTAACGGACCTAAAATAATTTTTCTGTCGTGTAGTTTCGAGGTGTATGTTCGTCGGTGATTTGATTCGGGTCGGGTCGGGTCAAACATTAATATCAAATAAAAAACGTTCTCAAACATTAAAAAGTAAAAATTGTTTAACAAACAAACGAACAAAGACACCAAAACATTAAAAAGGAGAGAGGAAGGTGGGCACCCGGTTCTCCTAGATGAGAATTATAGTTCTGCCCGTCTTCCCCATAGCATAATCTAATAACAAAACAAGTTAACAAATCACCCTAAATTTCAAACTCTAATTTCTATCTAAATCAAATCACAATAAGATTAAACAAATAAAATTAGACATAGTTACAGAAAGATTCAACAAGTTTAGAGCAAAAATTCGGACCAATTTCACCCCTAATTTCAACCTAAATCACATAATTTGCAGCCCTAAATTAAAGCTAAAGATAAAAAAAAAAAAAAAACACATACCTTTAACCTTTTGAAGATTGAAGAAGTCGAACAAGAGTACAAGACCACAACAACGAGCAGCGTTTTGGCTTCTGTTCTCGAACAAGAAGCTGAAGCCGAACAGTTCTGGAACCTGCGTTTTCCCCCTTCTGCAGTTCTGGCTTGTGGCTTCTGTTCTTTTGGTCAATGTCCCAAAGTAAACGAATTTGGGTTTTTTTTATAGGATGGACTTTTAAGTTGAGCTATATAATCATTTAATTTGGGTTATATAATATACATTCTAGTATTCTACCAAATATAATGATTTGGGCTGTAATATTTGGGCTAATTAAATATTTTATTTGGGCTATATAAATAAAAAAAAATTAAAACTTGGGGGGTCGAAAACGTATATTCCTATTTTTTTTAAACCGGGGGGTCGAAAACGTATATACCTACAAAATCCTATACGGAACGTACATATATAACACTACTGGCCGAAAAGTTCGGGGGGTCGAGCGCCCCCTCCCGCCCCTTAAATCCTGCGCCCCTGGACCCACTAAACCTCGTATCGTATCTAATGGAAATCAACCCATCACCTTAAATATTAATGCCTAAACCCAAATCAACCCAAAAGTTAGCCTCTGGGTCAGTTTTGCCAACTCTATAGAACATACATTACACAGTTCACGACAAGGGCGGAACCACCATTATATTAGCCGTAGCACGGGCTACGGCTCAACTTTGTCTCTGAAGTGTAATTTTTTTCCTTTTTTCGCAGTTTTACGTATTGTTTATATGTATTGGATACCCCTGAGCAAATGTTAAAAAAGAAAAGAGCGAATATAATTGAATTTTTTTCCGATGGCAACTAACTCCGATGATTGGGTTAGAAGAAAGAAAGTTGAGGAAGACGAATTCCTTAATAAGAGTTAAAAGTTTATCTATAGTATTAAATAGACTCTATTAAATATTACTTTTACTTTATGTAGTATCCAATAGAAAAGAGATGAAAAGCCAAACAGACAGATAGTGACATAAAGTAAAATAAGTTTATTTTATTATTACACATTCTCTTTTATCTTATTTATTTAGTTGGATAAATTCTTAAGGTTTTCGTATATTTCTTTTTTTAAGAGTGTTAGTTCTTTTTTGTTTCATTATACTTTTTACTTTTTTCTTTACTGATTAATAATTTTTTAGTAAACTGTTTTATTTTTGAAATGTATAAATAAATTATGTATAGTATAGATCTATTCCTTTTCTAACTTCTTTAATGAAAAAAAATGATCAAATCCTTAAATAGCAATTTAAGTAATGTTAATAGTATTCGGTCATCGTTTTTGTGTTGTATACTACATTGATTGTTAAAAAGAAAAAAATAAAAGTCAACGCACGATCTATCTATTATACTAAAGCAAAATAAAGGTTGACTATTTGACTTTGATGTGGCTATTCTCTTTGGCCAGAGAATTGGGATTTTAGGCGGCATTTTCTTCTTCTCTCTAATTTCTTCAATTCCTTCAATTCTCTGCGCGGTTTCTTTAGATTATATATGGAAGGTTGCAATCTTATTCAATAATTGGAAGTTTTATTAGGAAATTATGGAACCGTTTCTAATTATATCGCCTATATACAAATTATTTCTTTTAATCGGATGTTTGAAACGATCACTGAAGAAGCCTGCTATGTTTTATGTTCATCATCAGACTTCGAAATACAAGGATCGATAAGTTGGATTCCACCTCTGTATGTTAATTTTTAGTTTTTATTAGAAAACCCTAATTTTGTTGTATGATTTGTATGTTGTTGTTGATGTTAACGGATCCGCTAATTGTTTTTTATATGAGATTTTAACCAGTTGATTGTTGTAATTTGTCTGTTTATTGATGTTCTAATACATCGTAATGGATTTCTATTTGTTTCTGGTTAATCCTCTTTTCTTAGTTTTCCAGTTCATTCATTCCATCATAAACCCTAATCGCTTATTTTGGTTTTGTATACAGATTTATTATGTTGCCATGTTGTTACGGAGTTTGAAAATTTAATAAAACAGACTTTTTGTTCTGTTTATTTGAATATAATATTGTTCTAATTTCAATTTTTTTGTGTGTATTCTTATTTTCTTTGCAGATATGGAAGTTGGGTTTCTGGTTCATATGACGGATCCTTATAAATCTGAGTTGGTTAGGAACTCTGCTTTATTTGCCAATTTTATTTTGTTAGATGTTATAAAGTAATAGAAATCCATGAAATGCTATTACGAATTCGTTTCTCAAGTGTTGTATGGTTTTGTGCAGTTGGTCTGCTGACAGCAGGCTTCTCTTGAGTGGTAGCAAGGACTCTACCTTGAAGGTAACATTAATTTTGTTCATAATTGATTATAAATAATGTATAATCCAGATCAATTCTATAAATTTACAAGTACTGTTTTAATTTGTTATGATATTAAACATGTTATATATTTAGGTTTGGGATGTAAGGACACAGAAATTGAAGCAAGACTTTCCTGGTCATGAAGATGAGGTTATTATTTTTTTTTAATTTATATTGTTTTTCTTAAAAAAAAGAAGGTTAACAAGAATAAAGGTCATTTCAACAAGATGATAATTATTATCATTCTTTTCTTTTAATTTGTTAAGGTTTTTGCTGTGGATTGGAGTCCAGATGGTGAGAAAGTTGCATCGGGTGGTTGGGATAGAGTTTTGAAGCTATGGATGGGTTAAAAAGTTAAGAAAGCTTTTTGTATTTACTTCAAGGTGTACATGAACCATCTATTGCTCTCATATGGGTTGTGTTTCGTTATTAAGCATCAAACGCTTTACGTTCTTAGTTACATGTTTCCATTGTAAAGAACAGACATATGTAGACACATAGATGTATTATATGCATTTGTTATGTTTAGAATTCAGTTTTAAGTGAATTACAGTGAAACATGATGTAGGGATGTGATGCATCGGTGCTTTTGGATCGTACTGTCTTTATGGGGAGTGAGAAAGACACTCTACCAAATCAGTCTTTGAGGGGATTTATGATGTAATCCGATTAGAGCATCGGCCGATTCTCATTTTCATTCGAAATATTCAATTTGGAAAGAGCACTGGAAAGAGATTTCATTATACAACTTCACCTCATCTTCCTACACAGGTTTCCACTTTATTCAAATGTTGCCCGAAACTCATATCAAACCCTTTATGCCTTTCTAAACACCAATTGTTGATATCTTATCTTCTAGGGTTATAGATTGTTTATGGTTGAAAAGTCAAAGATTGGCAAGTCTCTTACAATCAGGTTTCTCTATGTTCATTTTGTTAATCTTTTTCAAGTGTTATTGTGATCTATATTTATTTGGAGTGATTATTTAGTTGCTAATGATAGCTACCGCATGTATTATCAGTGTCTTAAGTGACACGTTGTTAGGGTTCAGGTTTCTGTTTGTTTAAATTGAGTTAGGGTAGGGTTTGGGAGTGCTGAATTGGATTGGAACTTATGTTAGGAGCATTAAAGTATGCAGGCAATCAGTTAATAGGGTTCGACCTAATTATATTTTTGAGTGGAATTCGTGGGTTCCAAAGAAGGTAGGAATTGTGGCATGGAGGGCTGTGAAAGAGAGAATGTTGACTATAATTTTGCTGCTTAGAAGGAGAATCCAGGTTCCCTCGAAAACATGTGTTGTTTGTGGTGAATACAATGAAACAAGCTAACATTTTTTTTGTTTCTTGCCCATTCGCCCAGTCGATGTGCCATATAGCAGTATTCAATACTACATTGACAAAAAAATGAACATTTTTATACAACTGGAGCTATTATCATAACAGGTAAAATGAGCGGAACCGAGTATTATCTAATCTTGAAGGAACATTGTCATTTTAATTTTGTCACCTGCTTCAGGATAACAAAAAAGCCGTTGGAAGGATTTCATATAATTGTGGATGCTGGCAATGGAGTTGGTGGTTTTTTTGCTGTAAGTTTTTTTTAATCTAAAAACGGGAGTTATGTGTCAATTAGTTTGATTTTCTTTTTTTTTTTTTTTCAGGGGAAGGTGCTGCCTTTAGGTGATGTTACTTCTCACAGTCAATTTCTAGAAACCTGATGATAATACGCTATTTTTTTAATACATTTTTTTGCAGGGAAAGGTGCTGCCTTCAGAGGAACTTAACTATGACCAGGTAATTTCCGTTAATTTTCTTTTGCAAAGTCACCAATATGCACCTCATTTAACGGGTCAATTCAGGCTTTAATTTTATTTGATATATGTAAAATATTAAAAAAAAAACGTAGCAAAATATAAAATGGGTACAAGTTAAACGGGTCAAAATTAGTCTAACTTATATTAAAATTCGTATAATGTCCTAAATTGTTCTATTTAAAAGAGATTAGATTCATAGATGTCAATAGTGGTAATAGCGCCCACTATAGCGCGTGCCGTAGCGTTGCGAGGTTTTGGCGTTATTCGCTGGTTAGCGACTAAATAGCTGAAGAATACCAAATTTTATGGTTTTTTTTATTTTTATAAAAATTTAGTTTATTATATATGTAAAATTCTCTTTGATTTCAACTTAATATAAAAGCTAGCGAGTCGACACGGATTTCAACCTCCATATAGTGTTTAACATTTGATAGGTTAAATTCAATCTAATCAGCAGCTTTAGAGTTTGAGAAATGGAAAAAGGGATTTTAAAGTAGATGCTGAAAGTACTATAGAAAATGAAGTTCAATATGCCAACCATGGTTTGCTTTTTGATTTTGTTGAGTACATTAAGGTATGTCTTTGGTCTTATTAAATAATTTAACTTAATGTGTAAATTATTTTCTTAAAGGTAATGGGTTATAAAATGATTTCATGATATCACGTACATGCTCTTCAACTTGCAGAAACAGAAATGTGTTCCACTAGAAGATCTTGCTGCAAAATTTAAAGAACTCAGGTGTGTTTTTGTGTTCTACTCAAAGTGCCAATGTGGTTTGTTTTACTTTCTATAAATTACAAGTGTGTATTTATATTATGAAACAATTGATAATTTTAAACAAAGGTGTCACTTTTGATCATTTACTTTTATGTGGGTTGATTTGGGTCACCAAACTTCATCCAAACAACGTCATCAGCCGTTTTGTTCAAAGGTTACAATTCTTATTTATTGTGATCTATATTTGTTTGGAGTGATTATTTATTGCTAATGATAGCTCATGAGTTGCCGAAATATGGTCTTAAGGTTAGGCTCACATATTATGTTGTAGGTAGGTATGTTCTAATCCAATTTTATTGTAACTTAACTACAATAATTACGAAATTAGAAAATTATTAGGTGAATTCATATGGGAAAGAACATTAACTTTTAGACCACCATCTTTCATATACGTGCTATTCTATTTTCTCAACTTCTAACCTGTCGTGCCTATGCCTATGTGAGCAACTGTTGTCAAAACGAGCATGCCAATGTTCATCGTCATTATTATTATAATTATATCCAGTTCCAATTGAATGAAAGTGATGGTTTACTGAAACAAAGTTGTAAACTTTGAGGGAAATTGACAATGACTTACTTAAAACAGACTTGGAGTCATTTTTATCTGGTTTAGGAATTAAATCGAAGCCTTGGACCTTGGACTAAGTTTTTCAGCTTTTAAATCTAACTTGGCTATAATCGGTGATGAATTGTTGGTCGCTAACGAGTAGAAGAACTCTGAGACAAGTCTCTGCCAATTAAGGTGATTTTATATCTTTTTTCGATGTTATTTGGTTTTTACAATTAGGCGATGGGTTCTGTTCTTTCAGTTTTATAGGAACCCGAAAATATAAGTTATAGAAGAATTCAACATACAGATTATGCCAGCTGCATTTCAGGATTATTCAAATACTCCCTGTTGATTATGATTTTAAACTTGACATATTTACTTATAAGCGGGTCAGCTTACAACACATCAAAGGGGTAATTTGTTTATAAAAAAAGGCTAAATAGGTTTGGGCCAAATGAGTTAAAAGTCACCCATTTTCATATTATAAAACCTAGAACCTTTTAATCGATTAAAAGAAGACGGTTTGAATGCGTCAAAGTGTCAAACGGTTGAAAGTTGACGAAGTCTGTTTTAATGCACACAATTTCTAAAATTGTTTAATTCAAATGTTAAGATTATTATTGTATTAATATGGTTTTTGTAATACTATTTAACACAATAAATACTTATTAAGAACAAAATTGGACAAAAACATATAATGTGTTAAGCTTTCTACTTTGATTCATGATTTATTTTGTAAATGAATTCACTTAAAGTTTCAACCAGTTTTTTTAGTTTTTGGCATGAAATTTGTGGACTTGGGATTAAACTCACATTGAATGTTTATCGACTGTTTATTTGCTGATAGGTATTGTTGAGTTTGGTGGTAAATGCAGGTTATTGGACTTGGGTTTGACTTGAATGATGGCTAGAAGCTTGAAGTTTGTTGCTGATGCGTATGAAAGCCGATAGAGTTTTAAAGATTGATGTTTTTTGTTTGAACTGTATTTAGTCTTGATTTTGGTTGTTTTCGTTTATTTTTTGTTTGGATTTTGAATAGGTTTTATGTTTGTAATACTTGGGTTGTGTGTGGTCGTGAGTAGAGTTAGAAGTAGTAATTGTTATTTGTTAGAGTGGTTGGGGTAGGGGTTTGTTAAAACCCGTTCTGTAAGGCCTTAGGCGTTTTTGAGGTTGGTGTTCTTGGGGTATGTCTCGGAAGACCCAATGCTCTTTAGGTGTAACTATTATTTTTTAATTTTATTAATAAAGTTTTGACGGGGTGCCGTCCCCGTTTAGAAAAACAAAAGATTGAATTAATTACTTTAGTTGCATGCCTAATTTGAGGTTTTCTTTGTAAATAGGCTTCCTTGATTTTTTTTTATGGTATGGGATAAGTCGGGTTGGGTTGACACGCAAACACAACTCCGATCATCGGATATTTCAACTAGATACAATGTTGGGGCCTTTTTGTTTCTACTCTTAGGGGAATCATTGCTTATGTAATGTGGAAGACCTTCAACACTAATTCGAGGTTGGATCATTATTTATTTTATATCCATGGAAAAATTATGTTTACGATCAATATACATAACTTTAGGATGTCAAAGAGAAGCACACAATTACTCTCTTATAGCTCAATATCATCAGGATGTAAATAAAGTATTTACGTATTAAAGTATAATTTTTTTTGTTGTTTAGCCACCCGTGTATTACACGGGAACTTAGACTAGTTGTTAATATAAAAACAAAATATTAGTCAAACCATAATGGTCACCGTCTGAAAGTACGGTAAAAAAAGTTTTCATTTTATGAATTTAGGTTAAAAAAATTAGGATAACCTTAAAATTTTTGTCTAGTTCTGTCGTCACTGGTTCACGAGATAGTGAAAGGTAGACAAAAAAATGAAAATTTATGTTGTTGAACTTTGAAAAAAACAAGAAAGAAATCCTAATAAATTAAAATGAAATGAAGCTTTGAACATAGCAATATCAGAAGTCAGCAAGAATAAGGGTACTCTCATGTACATTATACAAAGAAATCTAAAACATGTCCTCAACACAAATGCATCACATTACTTGGAAGAGTAGAAGAATACTGAATGCACAACATAATCACCAAAACATTACAACAATACCGGGTTTGTTTTTATTATTCCAAATTCAAAGCGTAAAGGGAACTAAAATGATTCACTATTACCAGAAGCGTTTGTTTGTTTTGTAGCTATTACAGAGTTCTCCATGCCCCTGTGCTTAATGTAGAAACCTCAACTTGCATGCAACCTTTCTAGGTTTTGGGACATGGAAAGCAGTAGGAGTTGAGATTTTTACATTAAGCACGGTGGTGTAGAGAACAGTCGATGAGAGACTTCCCCTTCTCTTTGCTTACCGCTGGCTGTTGGAGATGGACTATTTGCTTCAGATCTAATTAATGACAGACAGATCATATAACAACTCAAAATATTGAATCCCTCCCCACTCATTTTCACCCTTATACCACAACAGATCGATGCAGGCTCTACTTGTAAGGTATATGATATGATTCGATTGACACATTGAACAAAGTTGTGTTTCAATTGCTATTATTGATGATGATGATAGTTTCCCCCAACAGAAAGTTTACAAGACGATCGATCGTCTATGGAATGTTTTTGTTGAGAGAAAGTAGCATCATCATCACATACAACTGAAACTTCATTTTGTATAAAATCAACTGAATGAATCATCATTACACCTTACAGAGAAAGTCTTTTATGTATTTCGATGGTGGAGGCGGCTGCTGCTGCTGCTGCTTATGGTATGAAGTGAACTATCAACTTCTAGGGTTAAGATAGTTTTGTCAGTCCTTGTATGAAAGGAATCCAATGAAAAAACATTAGAAAAGAATCCAATAAAAAATCAATACACCAAAAAAACACTTTACAAAACCTATAAAGAGGATAAAAGTCGTCCCTATAGAATTACTTATCGGAATGACATGTCTCTATAGGGTTTATATGCATTTCTAACTAGGTTACCTTATAGGAGCGACATGTTGTCCCGATAGACTAAAAATAATTATTTTTTTCTTTTTCTTAATTTCATTAAAATAATATAGAAACCCTAAAAACCTCTTTAATTTGTAGAAACGACTTCTCATTCCTACAACGTTAAATACCTATCTTTTTTTATTTTCATTGTGGTAATGTTAAAAATATAAGAAATTAAGAAAAAATAAAAAAGAGTTTGACCTATATGGACGACTTTTCATCCCTACAAATTCTATCTACAAAAATTGAAAAGTCAAAAAAAATTCATTTAACATATCTCACCACTCGGCCAAAAGTTTCCCACCACTTTATCAACCTGGAGGGAGGATAAGTCCTCCCTATAAGTGAAATTTATGTATTCCTTGTTTGTTTTATCCTTGTTTGAGATCTATTATTGTTATTATTAGAGAAAAATTTAATAATAATAATTATTATTAATATAAATATCATTTATTATTAATATATATAATTTTATAAATAATATAGTAACTTTGATTATTTTTATTAGATAAAAAAATTAATAGTTATTATTATTTTTATTAATATAATTATCATTAATAATAATAAGAAGAAAATGTTTTCACTTGTACATGTATACGTATATGTCTGTATGTATATGTGTATAATTATCGTATAGTATAGTATCGCACAGTACCGTTTCGCATCTTGCTGTGTCGTATAATATCGTGTAGTATACTGTTGTTTAATATAATAGTATATTATAGTATAGCATCGTGTCGTATACAATGTCATAAAGTATTGTATCTTATGTATCACATGGTATCTTATAGTAGGGGTGTGCAAAAAACCGAATTAACCGAACCGTAACCGAATTAACCGACAAAACCGAACCGAAAAACTGGTGGGTCGGTTAGTGGTTTTTTTGAAAACCGAAAGTAGAGGGTCGGTTGTGGTTATCATTTTTTTCATACCCACCATAACGGAACCGACATGTAATAAATCTTTGTAGGATTTAGGACTTTTCACCATATTTATTAATATTTGATGTTTTTTACTGAAGATTTTAAGTAATTATGGGTTTTTTTATATCATTTTATGGTTTTGGTTAAATGTTTATTTGAATTTATGGAATGTATCATATCACTTTATTCGAATATTCGATAACAATTGGTATTAATATTATAGATTATATGTATTTTTTAATACTATGTAATATACTAATATGCAATAACAATTTATTCCATGTTAAAAAAATTAAGCTATTTTTAGCTAAGCTAAATACACGGTTAACCACCCATAACCGACCCGTTATAACCATCAAAACCGAATAACCATAACCACCATAACCGATCGGTTATGGTTATGGTTATCCAATAACCGACATCGCGGTTATGGTTATGGTTTTTGATCAAAACCGACCCAAACCGACCCGTGCACACCCCTATCTTATATCCTTATATTAGGCCCTAGTATAGTGTATCATTGTATTGTATAGTGCCATATTGTATCGTATCGAATAACCCTATACTAGGCCCTATAGTATCGTATAGTATAGTATCGAATAACACCGTGTCTTATAGCATCATGTTGGTATCCCCTCATACAATGATAGAGGGGCGAAGTCCATATCGGGCGAGGAGAATGAACATCTCCTTTGGCAATTTTGCTAGGAACGATAGGATAGAAAAAGTAGCCATGTCAGCCACTTGGCCAATGTCTAGCATCAATTTCATCATTTAACACCTAGAACACCCTAGATCTAAGAACATTCGCCGACTGAACTCCGAATCAACACTTTATGGATTAAAACAATGAAAATTGAAACACTATAAGAACGACTAAACAACTGGCTGGTTGAAAAATAACACTACGTAACTGAATGTTGAAACATAGATAAAAACAACTCATGTGCACCATTAATATTATTTGAAACTATATATAAAAAGATGAAACATGTAAAAAATATGACATCGTAACAGAAAAATTGTTTAAATTTAAAGCGGTATCTTTATTAAAGTTCGAGGATTGTGATGTAAAACGATTTAAAAAGGATAAAAATAACTTTATTTGTGTTTGGGAGACGTTCGATAAGTTTATTAAAATTCAGGGGATAAGAATGTAAATTGGTATTATAAACCTAACAAAATTGAGAAGGCAAAAGTGTAAGAACCAAAATTGTGTGGTCAAAACATAAAAAAAGTGTCTTGTGGGATGCATAGAAATGCCACTAAAAAGTAACTAATTACCAACTTGCTATAAAAGAAAAACTAATTATGTAAGTGTAAATGGTAATCTAGTAAATAAATTTAAAACTAAAGATATATCATATATGATGTGTTTTAATATATATTATAATAGAGTAGGAGTTGGGTGGAAAGTCTACTTTTCCTAGAAAGTCTAGGAAGCAATGAGAATTGGACATGTGGCATTGAGTTATTTTAACTAAAAGGGCAACTATGTAATTTCACATTTTAATTTTATTTTTTGGAATTTATTTTTCATTAACTAACATTCCATGATTTTCGGAATTTTTGTTGTTTTCGAATTCAAATCTGGAAGTCAATATGTTTATCTGGAAAAACTATCAGCATGTCTTGGTGATGTGTTTTACCGGTCAGAGATGTTGAAGTCAGTGTGTTTTAATACTCTGAAGTCAATATATAATCAGATTGTGTTTTAACAGTTCTTTTGCATTTTAACACTCTGAATGTCTTTTATGTTGTTGTCTATGTCACATTACATCACATTGTGTTTTTTGATGATTACATTACATCATAGTGTGTTTTACAACAGCTTTTTTTTATACTGGAGTTTAACAAATCTGATTGTGTTTTAAGTCAGCAGATTTGCTAGAGGATTCTTGATATTGTGTTTTAACAGCAAGCAGATTTCTTGACATTGTGTTTTAACAGCAAGCAGGCCATTGTGTTTTAACAGCAAGCAGATTCTTGACGCTGTGTTTTAACAGCAAGCAGATTTCTTGACGCTGTGTTTTAACAGCAAGCAGATTGCTGGAGGATTCTGGACATTGTGTTTTAACAGCAAGCAGATTTATTGACACTGTGTTTTAACAGCAAGCAGATTGCTGGAAGATTCTTGACATTATGTTTTAACAGCAAGCAGATTTCTTGACGCTGTGTTTTAACAGCAAGCAGATTTCTTGACGCCGTGTTCTACCATCCATGCTGGTAATCCTTCCATTTATCAAGAACGACTCAGAAACAACAGTACAAGCCTCTCTACAATCATCAATTAAAACAGAAAAAACGCAGCCAAGTTACAAGCAGATTAAGACCGAAAACGTATATGCACTTCAAGAACTTTAATCACAACACAAGATATGAATACCTAGTGAAGAAAAGTGGTATGAACAAGCCTTGGAACCGAAATTTGAATGCTCTTGGGGTCCTTTTTTGCGTCGCCAGCAGCAAGGGGAAAGGGATCGGTTTAGAGAGGGAGAGAGAGAAAGAGGGGAAATTGCATGAATTTAGGGATTGGTTATTGATATGGCAGTTTGTTGACTTATTTAAAACACTTCCAATTACCAAAATACCCTCACTATATTAAAAGTCTCTAATTATATAACTCAAATATTACAAGATTGCCATTGATTTAATCTCAACCCTTAAACACACCAATCGGATGGACCAGATCGCTTCCTAGACTTTCTAGGAAAAACACACTTTCTGTGCGAACCCTACTCATAATAATATATAATTATAAAAAAACTTACTTTTTTAAACCGATTAACACCCGGACCCATACCCAGTTCTGATACTCAATTATACCCGAACCCGACCAAACCCTACCCGGGTAGATAGAGTATGGGTTTTCTCCTCATTACCCGTACCCGAATCCTACTCAATGTCTCTTAATACCTGATTTTCAATACCCAAAATTGGGTATTAAAAAAACCCAATTTGTGCACCTCTAAATCTATATATAGTAGGTCATAGCAGTACTCATAATTGTAATGGGCAGAATAGCTAGTGACCTAGTGGGTACCGAGCTTATGAAATGAGTTACTAGCTCAATGATAAAGCTTTTGTCTTCTATGTTGTATCAATTTGAAAAAGGGAAAACACTTAATTCGAGTGCTTTCAAGTTGCATCCCATTTAGGGCTGTAAACGAACCGAACATTCAGCGAACCGTTCGTGAACCGTTCGGGGGGAAGTTCGTTTATGTTCGATTAATTAGCTTAATGAACGTACACGGATAAAAAATTCCGTTCGGTTAGCTTAGCGAACGAACACGAACATAGGTCTCGTTCGTTCGACTGCGTTCGTGAACGTTCGGTAATATGTTCGGTTACGTTCGTCCGTGTTCTTTTGATTATATTAAAAAATAATAAATAATAAACCTTTTATCTAAACATATTGAAATCTTGAAACCCTATTTTTTCTAAGTTAGCTAAAATTTGAACATGCTAAGACATTTTTGGGGATAATTATGTCTAAGTTAGTTAAAGTTGATTCATCATTTCGTGGTGTATTAGAGTTCTTGTGTTTTGATTTATCATGTGATGGTTATATTTAACTACTTATATCCAATGTTTAAGGATAACAATATTTTTATTTTTTTTATTTTCGAGTTAAATGTCCGTTTGCGTTCTTTTTTATTTGCTTGCGTTCGTTTGTGTTCGAGACCTGTGTTCACGAACTCTTCGTGAACAACTGAATTTCCTTAACGAACGAACACGAATATGGCCTTGTTCGTGTTCATTCGGTTCGTTTACAGCCCTAATCCCATTGCTTAAATTTATGTTTGATGAGGTTTACATGATTCAAATTTATTTTTTATAGCAACTTTATTATTTCGGTTTCATCTAACGTCCGCTATTGTCACGGCCCTCGGCCTCGGTTTGACCCGGTCCAGGGCCGCGAGGCAGGAAATCCCGTGGTATTTATTTTAGGCGACAGCGGAAGTCTTTTTAAAACAGGATCTTTAAATATTAAAACTGCTCGTATATATATAATATAGGGATAAATCCCATAATTTACAATAAGGTGATTTCACTGGGAAATCTTTATTTTCTCAAAACATGTTTCTTTATTTATTTACATTGAGCCACTTTTCTAAGCTTGCAGTGCTCCACAACACTTTTTCTTCGCTCACAACAGATCACCTGAAACATGTTTGAAAAAGGTTTTGTCAGCAGGGAAATACTGAGTGAATCATTCATTTTACTAAAAATGACACACTGGTTATAAATTACAGTATTAAGAGCGATTACAATGTTTCTGATATCAAACCAACTACCCACAGTACTTGTCACTCAAACATCCTTCGGTAGCCTCTTTGCCCGATGGTGTCTGTGATATGTGTAAAATGCAACATATAAATTACATCAAATGAGGCATAAAACTAACCCTTTTTAAGTACTAATGTTGGAAAAAGTGTGCTTTTGTCTTCCTTTTGTATTTTCAGGGTTAAAAGAGCTTAAATGAACAAAAGAAGCAAAAATGCAGCCAAATCCAACATAAATACAAAGAAAAGGAAGAAACGTGGCATGCCCGACTCCTCGACAACATCTCCCAAAGCAAAAACAAGAAGAAAGCTGAGCATGGGGCTGTGCCCAGCTGAGTATGGGGATGTGCCCAGCTGAACATGGGGCTGTGTCCAGCGGACACGGGGCGTGTCCAGCTCAACACGGGGCCGTGCTCAGCGAGCACGGGGCAGTGTCCAGGATGGTCAGCCCTGGCACAAAAGACAAAGTGGTAGAAGCTTCTATTGCCCACCACGGGGCCGTGCCCAGCGGACACGGGGGCGTGGTCAGAGTGCTGCAGGTGCATTTATTGTAATTGCGAATTACAATTAATGAAGAGAGAGAGTGTCAGACGGGCACGGGGCCGTGTCCAGAGGACACGGGGCCGTGCCCAGGCTTCTGTTCAGCCTATAAATAGGAGTGCTTGGAGCCATTTCAACTCATCCCTTGGCACACCACCTCTCTCACACTTCATCCACCACCCACCACCATCATCCACCACCATCATCCATTGTCCATCGTAGAGTGTGTGAGTCGTCTCGGGATCCAAGATTGATCGTAAGAGTTCTTGACAATCAAGGCCATGTTTGCCTAAGTCTCTTACATCACTTGGTGAAGACAAGTGTTTAGTAAGATACTTTTTATTTTTAATCTTTTGCACTTTTTATTTGGTTTTGTATTAATGACTTTAATAACTAGTTACTTATGTTGAAGGTGATCTTTCCTTATCGTTTGTCCGTGGTGTCTTGGCATTATTTTACTGTCTATATAAAATAAAAAGATTTTCACCATTCATATCTCCACGGTCTATATGGAGGTATGTTGGCTACCTGGTCGGGGGTTAAGGGAATGGTTTGGTAAGGGTCTTGCGCTTGTTCAGCGTTTAGAGGTCCTGCAAGGGACCTGGGTCAAATTTAGTAGGATCTCCTTCAATGCCCATAGGTATTGGATGGCGGGGATCGAAACTCTTTGACCCCCTCATAAGTTAACTACTATTAATACTATAACCCGGCTATTTAGGACTGTATCCCTGCTGACTCAGACTACTTAGCCGAGGGTAACGTCACCGCCAAAAGCGGGGCCTACCACAATTTGCATTAATAACTTAATTAATTATCTTCCAATAATCCAACCCTTTAGGATTGTATCCTTGCTGACTCAAACTACTGGGTTGAGGGTAACGTCGCCTTCAAAAGAGGGACCTACTACAATAACTAAGATAATCTCTTAAACAAGTGCAAAAGTGCGAAAATAATCAAAGGTTTTACTAATACACGAGTCGGATCCAAGTGATTCATCTTGTCTATCTGTTTTTATTTTATTTTATTTTTCAGCATTTAGTTAGTTTTTATTTTTCTAGTTTAAAAACCTTTTCTAACTTTTTGATTTGATTAGACGTTGAGGATAAACCGGTACTAAAAGCTCTTGTGTCCTTGGACGACCTCGGTATCTTACCAACACTATACTACGTCCACGATGGGTGCACTTGCCCATATGTGTGTTTAGTGTTAGTAAATATCGTGTTTTATAAATTTAAAACTTGGCTAAAAGTGTAAAAAGGGCTTAAAATATACATAAAAAATATACTACATTTCACACGCATCAAGTTTTTGGCGCCGCTGCCGGGGACACAAGGATTTTAAGAAAGCTTAAAATCAACGGCCTAATCAGTTTTTCAAAACCTTTTCAAAACGCGCGCACATTTTTCTGCATTTTAGTTTAGTTTGCATTTACAGTAGCCTGAACACGGGGCCGTGCTCGCTGAACACGCCCCCGTGCTGCATATTTTTAGTTAGATACCCAGATACAGAGTCTGAACACGGGGCCGTGCTCATTGAACACGCCCCCGTGCTCAACGTGACCAGTAACTTTAATTAAAACGCCCAGATACAGACCCTGAACACGGGGCCGTGTTCACCAGACACGGGGCCGTGTCCAGCTTCTGTTTCCGTCTTTGTTTTTGTTTTCTGGTCCCGAGACTCAGTTGTGGTCTGTTGAGTGATTCTTATGGATCAATACTCAAGAGGTTACAACTACACCTATGATGAGGATGATTATAGGGGTAATTATTGCACTAATTGTCGTAACACACACTCGGTTCAATATAGTAACTCATATCAACCATCCAATTCATACAACTATTATGAGGAGCCCAGGTACGAGCCGTCAACTTTATACACATCCTATGAAGACCAAAGGTATGAACCTCCTCCCTCATACTCATATTTTGATGAACCAAGGTATGAGCCTTCATACTCATACTTTGAAGACTCAAGATATGAGCCACCACCTTCATATTCTTATTATGAGGAACCATGGCGTGAACAACCCACCTCATATGAGTACTATGAAGAACAAAACTTCGACCCTTATCCATCATATACTTACAATGAAGAACAATGGTGTGAACCATCTACTTCATATGAGTACTATGAGGAACCAAGGATCGAACAACCGGATTCAAGCTTTGAGAATCCTGATCCTTTTTCTATCACCGAAGTGAACAATAGGATATTAGAACACATTAAAACTATCGAACGTTACATAAAAGAATCTCGCGCAAGGGAAGAAGAGTCCCGCGCAAGAGAAGAATTAAATTGTAATAATAACGTAGAGATAGTTGAAAATGTAAAAATGGAAGAACGAGAAAGTGAAAAACCGACACATGAGTTAAACAACGAAAGAGGTGAGGTCGATAACGCTAAATTACAAGAAGAGTCCAATTTTGAAGAAATTAGTCTCTTGTCACCTTCTTTCGAAAATCATTGTTTAGTAACTCCTCATGCTAAGTTTTTAAAAGAGTTAAACACTAGTGCTAAAATCAAAGAAATGGTAAGTGTTAAGTTAACTAATGATCAAACCTCGTTAATAAAAGAAGATCCTTTTGAAATTAACATTACACCGGTTCCATGTTTCTTTCAAAATTCATTTATTAGTAATATCACCATTGATAAAGATCTTTGTGTTAACATAATGCCTAACTACATTTTTGAAAAATTAAGTATTAGTGATTTTTCTCCACTTCAAATACCCATTTTTCTATCCGATCGGAAAGTAATAAAATCAATCGGTGTAGTTGAGGATGTCTTGGTTCAAACAAATCAAATGGTTATTCCAACCGACTTTGTCATCCTTGATGATGCTCCTCTAGTGTTGGGACGACCTTTTGTAAAAACTCATGAAGCTTTGAAAAACCGGAAGTACAACAATCTACCTCTTCAATTAGGGGCATTCAAAAGGAGCATAGATCTTGAGCGCTCAATGAAATATCCTGTTGGCAATAATGACCCCCTAATTGAAGATGAGCCAGAACCACCCGATAAGGAGGGTCTAGCCAAGGACCCTTATAAACGTGGCGCACCACAGAGGCATTCCACGGAACTATCCTTAGTTTTAGATTAGTTTAACTTTTATGCTTTCTAGTTTAGTTTTAATTTGCAGGAATAAAACACACTCGGGATGGTCAAGGATACTAAGGGAAGCTTGAACCAACACCCCATGCACAAAAACAGAGCCTCTCGACAATTTTTCTTCATTACTGCAAGTTCAGCACGGGGCCGTGCTCACCCAACACGCCCCGTGCCCAAGGTTCTGCAGAAAATGCCCAGTTCAGGTAACTGGACACGGGGTCGTGCTCACTGAACATGCCCCCGTGCCCAGCCTTCTGTTTACTTTTGGTACTGGCAGTCTGGACATGGGGCCGTGCTCAGCCAACACCACCCCGTGTTCAGCTACCCAGTACCATAAAATCTTGTTTTTAACCCACTTTTACACATTTTAATCAACCGAAAAACTTATTTTTTGGGACACATTGAGGACAATGTGTAATTTAAGTGTGGGGGGATGCTAAAACCTTGAATTTTGCAAGTCCTAATTACAAGCCTTACACAAAACTCTATTGGAACCGCTAAACACCCCAAATTTTTTCAAAAACTTTTCATTTTTTTTACTTGTCTTGGTTTAATTTGGGAATAACAAGTTCTAAAAAGGTTATATTTTTACAAATTTACAACCGATAGCGTCGTGATAAAAAGAACCAACATAAGAAAATTATGAAACGGCATGACAAGCTTAGTTAAAATTCGATTATATATACTTGATCACATAAAAACCCATTCCCACAAAAGTGAGTTTTGAGCCTTTATTGAGCATACAAATATACATCTTTACGCTAAATGCTCATTTTTCGTTTCTTATGTGAATAGCCGCTTGGTTTCTTACGACTCTAGAACTTGCCATGACGATACATTCCCGGTCCTTACCAACTTAAACCCGAGTAAGTAAATGATAGAGGCATTAGGACTAACCCCTTTTTATTTCTACAGCATTATTTTTCTTTTTTTTTTTACCACCTACCCAAAATCCCCCTAGTTAACCCCTTTGAGCCTAAACCTTTTCATTTCTTAATCCAAAACAAACACCCTTTTACCCACCAAAACCCTTTTTCATTTTAAACCCTTTATTTTAGTAACAAAGCTCGGTTTTCTTGTGACTTCTTTTATCAAAAAAAAAAAAAGAGAAAAATGATGATAATAATGAAGCCAAAAAAATAAACAAACAAGGTTATCAAAAAGAACTTTGTTTGAAAAAAAATTGTTTCATTAAAATAAAAAGTAAAAAAAAAAGTCTTACGAAAACCGACGCTTTTTACGCTTTTCGCCCTTTTACTAACCACTAACCCAACCACCCACCTTTAGCCCAAGCCTAACCCTTCACCCAAAAAGTACTCTTGATATTTACAAAGGTATAAAGTTAAAAAGGAGGAGGATTGATTGCTTGGCAAGCTTATGGTAGGAATAAGTTTCATGCCGCTCTCGAGTGATTCACTAAAAATACACCTTCGGCCGAGTGTTGAGTGATCCCCCGTGAGGTATGTGAACTTGTATATAAAGGAAATTTTAAAAAGGCATGCTATGCCCTAATAAGTAATTTATCTTATGAAACGTTCTAAATAAATCATAACGAATAGGATTGTAAATAGTATAAAAATAAAACCCAATAAAGATCTTGGATTCCCGACACTCAAGACAAGCCCAAAACCTTCTCTTCTACCCATTCCATTTGGGAGTGTAAGCCACATATTAAAGAGTTTTGCTTGAGGACAAGCAAAGATTCAAGTGTGGGGGTATTTGATGTGTGTAAAATGCAACATATAAATTACATCAAATGAGGCATAAAACTAACCCTTTTTAAGTACTAATGTTGGAAAAAGTGTGCTTTTGTCTTCCTTTTGTATTTTCAGGGTTAAAAGAGCTTAAATGAACAAAAGATGCAAAAATGCAGCCAAATCCAACATAAATACAAAGAAAAGGAAGAAACGTGGCATGCCCGACTCCTCGACAGCATCTCCCAAAGCAAAAACAAGAAGAAAGCTGAGCATGGGGCTATGCCCAGCTGAGCATGGGGCTGTGCCCAGCTGAACATGGGGCTGTGTCCAGCGGACACGGGGCGTGTCCAGCTCAACACGGGGTCGTGCTCAGCGAGCACGGGGCAGTGTCCAGGATGGTCAGCCCTGGCACAAAAGACAAAGTAGTAGAAGCTTCTATTGCCCACCACGGGGCCATGCCCAGCGGACACGGGGGCGTGGTCAGAGTGTTGCAGGTGCATTTATTGTAATTGCGAATTACAATTAATGAAGAGAGAGAGTGTCAGACGGGCACGGGGCCGTGTCCAGCGGACACGGGGCCGTGCCCAGGCTTCTGTTCAGCCTATAAATAGGAGTGCTTGGAGCCATTTCAACTCATCCCTTGGCACACCACCTCTCTCACACTTCATCCACCACCCACCACCACCATAACACCATCATCCACCACCATCATCCATTGTCCATCGTAGAGTGTATGAGTCGTCTCGGGATCCAAGATTGATCGTAAGAGTTCTTGACAATCAAAGCCATGTTTGCCTAAGTCTCTTACATCACTTGGTGAAGACAAGTGTTTAGTATAATACTTTTTATTTTTAATCTTTTGCACTTTTTATTTGGTTTTGTATTAATGACTTTAATAACTAGTTACTTATGTTGAAGGTGATCTTTCCTTATCGTTTGTCCGTGGTGTCTTGGCATTATTTTACTGTCTATATAAAATAAAAGATTTTCACCATTCATATCTCCACGGTTTATATGGAGGTATGTTGGCTACCTGGTCGGGGGTTAAGGGAATGGTTTGGTAAGGGTCTTGCCCTTGTTCAGTGTTTAGAGGTCCTGCAAGGGATCTGGGTCAAATTTAGTAGGATCTCCTTTAATGCCCATAGGTATTGGATGGCGGGGATCGAAACTCTTTGACCCCCTCATAAGTTAACTACTATTAATACTATAACCCGGCTATTTAGGACTGTATCCCTGCTGACTCAGACTACTTAGCCGACGGGGCAGTGTCCAGGATGGTCAGCCCTGGCACAAAAGACAAAGTGGTAGAAGCTTCTATTGCCCACCACGGGGCCGTGCCCAGCGGACACGGGGGCGTGGTCAGAGTGCTGCAGGTGCATTTATTGTAATTGCGAATTACAATTAATGAAAAGAGAGAGTGTCAGACGGGCACGGGGCCGTGTCCAGAGGACACGGGGCCGTGCCCAGGCTTCTGTTCAGCCTATAAATAGGAGTGCTTGGAGCCATTTCAACTCATCCCTTGGCACACCACCTCTCTCACACTTCATCCACCACCCACCACCACCATAACACCATCATCCACCACCATCATCCATTGTCCATCGTAGAGTGTGTGAGTCGTCTCGGGATCCAAGATTGATCGTAAGAGTTCTTGACAATCAAGGCCATGTTTGCCTAAGTCTCTTACATCACTTGGTGAAGACAAGTGTTTAGTAAGATACTTTTTATTTTTAATCTTTTGCACTTTTTATTTGGTTTTGTATTAATGACTTTAATAACTAGTTACTTATGTTGAAGGTGATCTTTCCTTATCGTTTATCCGTGGTGTCTTGGCATTATTTTACTGTCTATATAAAATAAAAAGATTTTCACCATTCATATCTCCACGGTCTATATGGAGGTATGTTGGCTACCTGGCCGGGGGTTAAGAGAATGGTTTGGTAAGGGTCTTGCGCTTGTTCAGCGTTTAGAGGTCCTGCAAGGGACCTGGGTCAAATTTAGTAGGATCTCCTTCAATGCCCATAGGTACTGGATGGCGGGGATCGAAACTCTTTGACCCCCTCATAAGTTAACTACTATTAATACTATAACCCGGCTATTTAGGACTGTATCCCTGCTGACTCAGACTACTTAGCCGAGGGTAACGTCACCGCCAAAAGCGGGGCCTACCACAATTTGCATTAATAACTTAATTAATTATCTTCCAATAATCCAACCCTTTAGGATTGTATCCTTGCTGACTCAAACTACTGGGTTGAGGGTAACGTCACCTTCAAAAGAGGGGCCTACTACAATAACTAAGATAATCTCTTAAACAAGTGCAAAAGTGCGAAAATAATCAAAGGTTATACTAATACACGAGTCGGATCCAAGTGATTCATCTTGTCTATCTGTTTTTATTTTATTTTATTTTTCAGCATTTAGTTAGTTTTTATTTTTCTAGTTTAAAAACCTTTTCTAACTTTTTGATTTGATTAGACGTTGAGGATAAACGGTACTAAAAGCTCTTGTGTCCTTGGACGACCTCGGTATCTTATCAACACTATACTACGTCCACGATGGATGCACTTGCCCATATGTGTGTTTAGTGTTAGTAAATATCGTGTTTTATAAATTTTAAAACTTGGCTAAAAGTGTAAAAAGGGCTTAAAATATACATCAAAAATATACTACACTTCACACGCATCAGTCTGTGACTATGGTCATATCACTCATTGGCTAACTCGTTGTCCAATAGTGACGGTTATCAAGTAATGTATACAAAACCCCACATACTGGCTGTAATTTGGTGATTACAAAGACTTAATCCCTGTAATTATAACTTTTGAAAATAAATAGGGTTTTGGAAATAATTTGATAAAAAGAGAATGACACACATTGCAGATTTAACGAGCAGAGTATAAGCCTACTGATTAGCCTTGATTAAAATAACAATGCACACACAAACGGGTTAGTAACTAATACAGCAGTTACGACAATTCACGAGATTAAATCCTCACAACGATTTACAAGTGCAATACTTAACAATTCAGCGGATTCACAACGAATGACAGAGTATAGTCCGAGTTCGAACAGCACTCAAACATTCAAGTCGAAATCACGATGAATAACAAAGTATAAACTCAATTTGAGCAGCACTTAAACAATCGTTGGATAGTTTCAATCGATCAGACGTTGAATCGTAATAGCGATCGAGATATTACCCTGATTGCGGCAGCGTTTCGGGATTAGTGTGTGTTTTGTGCAGTATATAGACGATATCTCCGTGTGTGATTAGAGTTTTAACGTCGAATGAACAACAAATTTCAAGTGCCAACATCCCCTATTTATATCTGGAAAATGCCCCCCTTCGCGCCACGCGAAGGATTCCCTTGCGCACGTCGCGTGGCGCGACGGGTCTATTTTCTAGCCTAGGGTGTTTCGTGTCCCAGATAGCCTAGATGAGTTGACAACCAAACGAATTTTACTTCTACAACAAGAATTTAAGATAATTATCAGCTAGGGTTTATCCCCCCCTGAGTTTTAGGGGCCCTAATCCTGATTCCGATTGTTATGAAAATTTTAGGGTTTATGCAGAATTACTTGGGTTTCTCAATTAGGGTTTTCTTAATTAGATAATTATCCTACTAAGTATTAATTTTAGTGAGAGTTATTACATCCTCCCCACCTTAAGAAAAATCTCGTCCTCGAGATTCATGGAAATAGATGAGGATATTTCCGCTTCATTTCTGATTCCAGCTCCCAAGTGTATTCTGGTCCTCTCTTTGAATTCCATTTGACTTTGACTAGCACTAGTCGCTTGTGTTTGAGAAACTTGACTTTCTTGTCTTCTATTTGCAGTGGTTTCTCTACGAATTTTAATTTTTCATTTACCTCTACATCTTGAAGAGGTACTACCAGGGATTCGTCTGATAAACATTTCTTGAGATTGGATACATGAAATACATTATGTACTCCAGCTAGTTCTTCTGGGTTGTAAGCGATAAGCAACTGGTCCTATTCGTTGCATTACTAAAAATGGTCCTACGTATCTTGGACTCAGCTTTCCTTTCTTACCGAATCGTACTACTTCTTTCCAAGGAGAGACTTTCAAAAGTACTTTGTCTCCGACTTGAAATTCTAATGGCTTGCGGCGATTGTCTGCATAGCTCTTCTGGCGATCTCTAGCAGTCTTCAGTCTTTCCTTGATTTGAGTTATCTTGTCAGTAGTTTCTTGCACAATTTCTGGACCGGATAATTGACTTTCTCCTATTTCTGCCCAACAAACTGGGGTTCTACACTTGCGTCCATACAGTGCTTCGATGGAGCAGCTTCGATGCTTGAATGATAACTATTGTTATAGGAGAATTCAATTAAGGGTAAGTGGTTATCCCAATTACCACCAAAATCAATTACACATGCTCGAAGCATGTCTTCCAAGGTTTGGATCGTCCTTTCACTTTGTCCGTCCGTTTGAGGATGATATGCAGTACTCAAATTGAGTCGGGTTCCCATTGCTTCCTTGAAACTAGTCCAGAAATGGGAAGTGAAACGACTATCCCTATCTGATACAATGGAGAGTGGGACTCCATGTAAAGATACTACTTCATCCACATACAATTTGGCTAATCTTTCCATGCTAAAGGTTTCCTTCATTGGTAGAAAATGAGTTGATTTGGTTAATCGATCCACAATTACCCAAATCGCATCATTACCTTTCTTGGTTTTGGGTAACTTAGTAACAAAATCCATTGTTATGAGTTCCCATTTCCATACAGGCATTTCTAACTGTTGTAGTAGTCCTGAAGGTTTTTGGTGTTCGGCTTTAACTTGTGAACAAGTAAGATACTTAGATACGTATTCAGCTATATTCTTTTTCATTCCTATCCACCAGAAATTGTTTCTTAAATCTTGGTACATCTTATTGTTTTCTGGATGTATGGTATACCTAGATTTATGAGCTTCTTCTAAAATCTTATTTCTTAATTCTCCTTGCTTAGGTACCCAAATTCGTTTCTTGTGGAACTTCCAAATTCCATCATTTCCTTGCTCTAGTTCCTTTATATAACCTTTCATTCCTTCAGCATCGTCCTTGATTGCTGTTTCCTGAACTTTCTTTAATTGTTCCCTTAAATCTACTTGTAGATTTAATCTAAGAGCACGGACTCGCTTTTGTTTTTCCTGATACTTACGACTTAAGGCATCTGCGACTACGTTCGCCTTTCCTTCGTGATATTGAATATCACAATCGTAATCGCTTAGGATTTCCATCCATCTTCTTTGCCTCATATTTTACTCTTTTTGCCCAAATATGTACCTTAAACTTTTATGATCTGTATAAACAGTAAACTTACTTCCATATAGATAATGTCTCCAGATTTTAAGGGCAAAAATAATGGCTCCTAATTCTAAATCATGAGTCGTATAATTTTCCTCGTGCTTTTTCAACTGCCGGGAGGCATACGCAATTACCTTCTTGCGTTGCATCAACACACATCCGAATCCTAATTTTGAAAGCATCACAATATGCTTCAAAATCTTCTATTCCTTCGGGTAAGGCTAAAATTGGAGCATTCGTCAATCAGTGCTTTAAAATCTTAAAAGCTTCTTCTTGTCTATGTCCCCATTCAAACTTAGCGGCTTTACAGGTCAACTTAGTCAAAGGTACAGCTATCTTAGAGAAATCCTTAATACATCGTCTGTAGTATCCAGCTAAGCCTAGAAAACTTCTAATTTCCATAGCTGTTTGCGGAACTTTCCATTTGGTGATTGCTTCTATTTTAGCAGGATCTACGTGAATTCCTTCGTGATTCACCATGTGACCTAAAAATTGTACCTCTTTGTAACACCTCGTAAAATCACGTCCAATGATGTATTGACACGTGTAATAAACCCTAATAAAGTCCAATGTTGAATTTAAGGGACTAATTTTTCGAAAAATCGAAAACTTTGATAATAAAAGGACTGGAAGAGTTAGCATACCTAAAATAAGTTTCCAAATAACCTCTCACGATGTTTATATTCACAAATGTGCCACTTGATGAATAAGTGTAGTCGTTTGCGTAATTAATTGAAAGTTTGCGCAATAAAGGGGTTAAAAGCGTCAACATGTTAATTCTTACCTCTGAGTGACCTTCTAACAAACCGGGAGCTTAATAATATTTAATTATACTCTTGGGAATGCCAAATAATGGTCATCTAAGGTTTTTATGCCTATAAGTAAAGTTACGCGCAACTTTGCAAGTTAGAGGGGCTAAAAGTGTCAATATGTTTAATTATACCTCTGAATGACCTTTTAGCGAATCCGAAGCATCGTGATGTTTAATAATACTTTCAAGAATGTCTAACATGGATTAGATGAGGCTTCAATGCTATTAAATGATGAGATGCGCAAGTTTGCGCAATAGAGGGACCTAAAGCGTCAACTTCTGAATCTATGCCTTTCGGTGACCATCTAAGCGAACGAGAGCGTATTAATATTTAAGTATATGCTCGAGAAGGATAAATATGGGTCATGGAAGGCTTGAATAACATTAAACGGCATTTCGCGCTACTTTGCGCAATTTAAGGGCTATTTGCGTCAAACTGTAAAAGTATGTCGATTCGTATGGCATCGGACCTTCCGGAAAGTGTCCATGAGTTAAACATGCCCTAATTATCATTTCTATAGCTTATATATAGGCTTAGAGGTGTTTGGTGCGCAAAAATAAACTTTAAGGTCATGCAGGGACTAAAAGTGTCAAAAAGTGCACAAGTTTGCATTTTTGCGCATATCTCACATTCTGAACATCACCGGACACCCAAAAATTTATGTAAGCACTAAAATATTTTATTTTAGTGATCGCCTTGATAAAATTCCTTTCGTCGCGTCGTTTGGTTCGTTTTTAGCATCCGTCCGTGTTTCGTCGTAATTCGACGCATATCGTGACCGTACGGCCAAACGAACTGACATCCGACATGTTTTTGAACATGTTTCATGTCCTCTATGTTTAATCCTCCTAGTGGAGCCTTAAAATGAGGATAACGGGCCTTGAACGTGCCTTAAATAACATTAAAGACTCTCGGGGACCATTTCTGCCATTAAGTAAACTGTTGCTGCTGTTATGGACCTGCAGGCGGCCCGCGTACAGGCCTGGGGTTTCTCAGGCGGGCCGCGTGAGTTCATCAGAAGTGCAGAACAGCTATTAACAGCCTGTTCGTTGCTGTCTTCATGTGCAAACTGGTTTCTAATACCACCAAATCAATACTAGGGGCTTGCCCACAGAATTATCAAGCCTCTTGACATCTGTTTTGATCAGATTACCCCTCCCGACAAGTGTCATGATCCCACGGAGACCCGAAAACCATATAAAGGAAGTAATTTTATTGATACTTCACTTACATTCACAATTCTGAAGCTCTCTGATCAAACTCAGGCTTTCTAATGATCCATAATCATAATTAAGACTGTTGTAAGTATTCCTAACCCTCTCTAATTCGTTCTAGCTTAGTTAGTTAATCAAAAGTCAAACCATCGTGCTTTAAGTTTGACTTTGAGATTAAACAGAAATTACTCAGTCACTTCTCGAATTGAAGGTAACTACAAGTAGGTATTTATGTGGGTAACAAACCCTTAAAAGGGTATTTTCAGATTCCCACTCTAAGCATGATGATTGTCGAGTCAAAGCTTTTCTTAAAAAGTCAATAGAATGGGTTTTTGCAAAATTTAGCATAACTAACAGTGTAGATCACATGCAACCTGTTTGATCATCAAAATAACTTTGTAAATAATGTAAGAACATGTTTCATCATGATCAACTCGACAATTTTCAGTTTAAACCCGGATCGGAACCGAAAGTCTCATAAAATGACTTTTTCTTTGACTCTCAATTCGGATCCGTGTATGCATGTTTGAGATCTGCCTTAGAGCTTATTTTGGACCATTTTTATATATGTACAACTCTCTGAGATTTTACAAACTTGGTTCAACACTTATCCGATTCATATGCATGTTACCGGTTTATGCTTAAATATGACTATTTTGCCCTTTTGACTATAAAACGTGATTTTTGAAAAAGTGAAAGAGTAGAAACATTTGTTACTGATTTATAAACTTGCACCTAAAATTTGATATCAGTTTGAGGTCTAGATTAAGAGTTATGCTCATTATCGTAATTTGAAAGCTTTATGTTAAGTAAACGGCGTAATTAGCGTATAACCTATTTAAACCCACTTTTTGATATCAAACTTTTTACCCAATGATGTTATATAATATTTTGGGATTTTTGAAGATTTTTATTTAATTTTTGGCTGAGCATAACATAGGTCTCCAAGCTTAATTCGGTTAATACCGATTATGCCCTTTTAAGCCATAAAATGAGTTTTACAAATCCTTTTGACCCCAAACCTTTTTCTACTGATTTTACTTGTTAAACAAAATATTTTGAGCCTTCTGGAATTATAAAAATATCAGCTTTCCTTTAAAAACCCGGTAATGGCTCCAAATCGCCTTTTTAAGCATTTTTAACGCATAGTATGTACTAAAACTATATTAAACATATAAGGTTAATACCTACTGATGTTTTTAGTATATTTTGAGATAATAACCTTAAGTAAAAGTTTTTGAACTCAGGTTTCCAGTTTGACCTTTTAAGCCTAAGTGAAATTACCAAAATACCCCTAAGGTGCATAGTTTGGTTTTAAATGATAAATTTCACATATAGTTCATACCCTACTGTTATAACTTATTAAATTAAGTGTATTTACTGTATAAATCAGACCTGTAACTCAGATTACTAATTAAACTCTTTTATAATCTTTTAATTGACCAAAATGCCCTTTTGAGGCATAATTTTTGTGTTTGAATCCGTTTTGGGCATAATAGAAGATACCTTACTGATATCACAACATATTTAAGGCATGTTAACTCAGGGAACTTACATATGACTCTTATGGTTACTCGTTACGCACTTTTCGCGTTCGGATCGGCGTATGTAACTAGTTTGCACATATTAGCCGAAACGGGTCAAACCATATCGTTTTTGTCTCAAAATTCAGAATGTGTTTAAGTTACCCATATTAAACAAGTATACAAACTCGTCGGGTCAAAACCACATTCTAAACCGGTCTTCGCTTTATCACGCGTTTGAACCGTGTCTTCCTTTTGAAAGTTAACCGGTCTAAGCTTAGGCTTAATTAAAGACCCGTTAGGAATCTAATAGGTTATTAAAAACCTTTGTTCCAGAATAAGAAGAACCAGTAAAAGCTATCTGTACTTGCTTGGTGGTATACGGCTGAGATTGAATTTATATTTAGCTCAGGTAAATACTTTTAACTTATTTTCCCTATACGGGCTTGGGATACGGTATATAAAATACCGCTTGGTCCGGCATTGAATTCTTAATCCAATAGAGGTTAATTTATTGATATGCTATGTTTTGAATGTGTTTTGTTTGCTTAAAGCCTTTGGGGGGTTAATGACCATGTCCCGGATATCCTCGGCATTATCTTACGAGATAGCCACGACCTGAGCACGGGGTGTAGGCGTACACCTGTCAAGTGTATAACTCAATTTTTGTGGTGTGTCAATTGATCTTTAACCCGGCACGAACCGGGCTACTGAACGCATAAGTAACATGTAAATCCCTTACAAGATTATATTGCATAATTATCCCAAGTTATAAAAAGGTTTTGTGCCATGTGCATTCAAATAAATTTTTAATCCTTTTCAAAATGAGTCAGTTAAATTGTATTTACCAGTGTAAACTGACGTATTTTCCAAAAGGTTATGTGCAGGTACTACGCGTAATAGGCTGGCGGTCTTCTAGCGTCCACAATAAGTCTCGCAAGCTTGGATGCCTTTAAGTCTGTTGAACAAATGATTCATTTTTTTTTGCCTGTGGATCCTTTACGTTCCATTTGTAATACTTGATATTACTTTATATCGGTTTGTAATATATTTATCTTTTGCTTCCGCTGTGCATTTAAATATTGTGTTGTTTGACTATGATGATATCAACTACGTCACTATAGTCCCCACCGGGCCCACCGGTGACACGTGGAAAGTCGGGGTGTGACAGGTTGGTATCAGAGCCAACATTGAGTGAATTAAACACTAGCTTTTTGTGTTTAATCTCAATGACACGATAGCACATTCTTTGACCTTCCGAGTCTAGACTTAACATAGGAATACTCTCGACTCTATTCAGAGGATTGTTACTGTCAATTATATATATTTTAACATGTCGCCAAGTAAGGAGCTGTAGTGAAATTTCTCCCCATTTGAAGCCTAGGAAAGGCCGAGCTTTGTATTGCGACTAGGATTAATGTACAACCGATAAGAAGGCATTCAGAAATAAAATAAAGAAGGAACTCATTTTGCTGAAGTTCGTTTCCTTAGTAAGTCCTTGTAAGGACATTTTTATCTTTCAGTCTCTTTGAGGACAACATCATTTCTTTTAAGTCCCTTTTTGGGCAATTCAGTATTTTTAAAAATCATTGGAATGCTTTATCAAAATTTCATTTATTCAATATATATGAATATAATATATGAAATAAATTAAAATAACATTCCTTTTTGCAAGATCTACCATTATAATAAAATAGCACAATCTAAAAGGACAAGACCTAGCCTCGTGTCATATTAAGACCCGACCAAGATGGCAATTCCTCAATTTAGATTCAGATCCTTATTAACATTTCAATTTAAAATTTGTTCTGCGTTAATTATAAACTAAGAATCTTAAGAGTGAAACCTAGCCTTCGGGTCAATTATAAGACCGGGCCAAGATGGTAAGACCTGTTTAAAAGATTCGTATCCCTGTTAACATCTGAAAACATGTTAACACTCCTGGCAGACATGATCCATTAAAATCACACGTCACTTTTATATAAAAGGATCTTCTGAAGATTCCTAACCCAACCTTATGATCTCGGAATCATGGGTTTAGGTCATCAATTAAGATGATCATAATTTTACCATACGTGGTAATATAGTGCCTACGGGCCCTACTTATTTCCATAAGAGCCAAAAGACAGTGGTAGCGATGACTCCCTGTCAGAGAAAGGTAATGAACTAGGTTCAAACCTTCATGTTTTGATTCTCTGAAATCATAACTTATAAATTAAATTGTCCATGTGACTAGGCCTTTTGTGCCACAAATAAAACTGTTAATGTTTTATAATTAGGATAAATTATTATAGAAATCTTAAATATGATTGATAAATTAACCAAATATGGTCTCTGCTTACCATGATTAATGATTTTCCCTAAGGGGCAGTCCCGTAATAAACATCCCTTATAAGGGAAGTGCCTACGGGCTATAGTTAATGTCCTATAAGACTAAAGGCAGTGGTAGCCTACAGCTCCCTGTCAGGAAAAGGTAATGAACTTTGATTCAAACCTTAATGCCACGATTCTCTGAAATCATGGCTTAAAAATCTAACTTGTCTACGCGACTAGGCCATTTGTGCTATTATTAACTTATAAAGTAGGGTTTATGACAAAAAAAAAATCCTGAATAAAATAAATATCCTTCCTTCCCTGTCAGTATGCATTTTAAAAAGAATTTTAAAGGTGAGACCTAGCCTACGTGGCCAAGATGGTGAAATCTACTCAAGGGATTTAGATCCTTGTTAACACCTAAGAACGTGTTAGCACTCTTGACAAATGTGATTCGAAAAATCACAACAGTCATCCTTATATTGGATTCTTCCAATTCTCTTGTCTAGCCTAGCAATTAGGAATCATGGCTTATGTCATCCTATAAGATGATCATATTATAAACATCCGTTAGTGATGAAGTGCCTACGGGCTAAACTTGTTGTCCAATAAGACAACACGACGGTTGTGGTCTACGACTCCCTGTCTAAAAATATTGGACTAGGTCCAAACATAATAGTCTATAAGATCAATGCGATCATGACTAATATCATCTAATATGATGATCATGTTATTTAACATCCCTTAGTGATATTTTTGCCTACGGGATATAATATATTGTCCAATAGTGACAAGGCAATTGTAATCTTTTATAATTCTTTGCCCAAGGGGGTGAGCTATGCTCAAATCCGATAGTCTATATGATCAATGCGATCCTGACCAGTATCATCAGTATGGTCACCATAATATTAACATCCCTAGTGATGAAAAGCCTACGGGCTATATTTTGTTCTATTTGAGATAGGACAAAGCTAGTGGTGGTCTTATGATCCCCTGTTCAAAGTGGTGGGTTATACCCAACCTTAACAGTCTATATGATCAGTGCGATTATGACTAATATCATCTGATACGATAATCATATTATTTTATAGGATATTTGAAGTACAGTCTTGGGCCTTCCTATCTTCATAAGGAGATTTCAAGAAGTACTTTCCGACTCAATGGTTATGATTATATGCATCTTGACGGTGATTTAGATAACGAAACTAGAGTAATACAATAAACACATGGTGGATACTCTGCTGGTACTTCCTATATATAAGTGTGTTTATTGTACTACCCTTCGTGGTGTTATCCTGAATCACCTATAAGATCTATATCACCCACGGGTTATATATTATATTGTCCACTAGAGACATTGTCAGATATGACCATTGTGGTACATCGTCGAAGGTGATGGGCAATGCCCAAGCCTTAAAGTCTATGAGATCGATAAGATCATGACTGATATACTCAATGATGATAATTATATATATACATATATGTATATATGTAAACATCCATTACTGATGTCCTAGGATTTGCCTATGTGCCAAAATAAATCGCCTTTCAAGACGATGACAATGGTAGCCTATGACTCCGTGTCCAATGGTGAAGAACTAGATTCAAATCTTAAAACCCCTAATCTAATAAGATTGCGGATTATAAATTAATGTCCTCTATGACAGGCATTTGTTGCCATATCTTATAACGTCCTATGCAACAAGGCCTTCGTGCCATATGATTATTTATGTCCTTCCTGACAGACTAATGTTTCATATCTTAGAAAGCCATTATGGCAAGCCTTCGAGCTATCTAAAATCATCTATATGCCAAAGACAGATGAGACATTTTGATCCCCTGTTAAAAGGGTAACGGACTCGGTCAAAACCCTAAAGGCCATTAATGATCCTTTTGTGTCTTAAGCTGAATATGATTGATGTACAATCAAATAACACTCCTTAGGAATGTTTATATGGTTTAATAATACCATGGTTAATGTATGATAAGTCATCAGAACGATGACTAGCTGTTGAAATGCACACAATAAATTGTTACATTTGGTATTTAATACCAAAAGATTCGAGTATGGAAAGCTTATATAAGACAAACAACAGTCGCAATGCTAGAGATGCGACAAATGTTAACGGTGCATCAAGAGTGAACCTCAATGTTAAAGGAGTTAATCTCCAAAACCAAAGTTAACGCAATTGTTAGAAAGGTTATAAGAAAACACATGAAATGATTCAAGAAGCCAAATGTTGTTTACTCTAAAACACATGTCGCTACTCAAAATAAGAGTTTTATTCATACTCCATATGCGAAGAATGACCCAAATAAAATCATATGTGGCAAGGAGCCCATTCTTTTTAGGATGTACTTAAAAAGTACTTCGTCTCTTGGAAGTCAAGAGACTTCAATAGTTAAAAAGGGGCCATTGATTGCAAGAAATTGTTGAAAGAAGTAGAAACCATTAGGTATAACAGTGGTTATGCTGGAAAGCACGCGGTAAGGTGTGCGTCACAATCATTCGGTGGTAATACCCTTGATTTGTGAGGACACTAATGGAGTCCCCTTATACAGTATGGGATGGTCCAAATTTTAAGGACCTTATTAGAAAAACCTGGTATCCATTTTGCGAAGTGGAAAAGATGGAGTAAGAATTTTTCCGACCCCCATAAGAGCTATAAACTATCGACAGTAGGTTGCAAACATTGATTCATTGGTTGAAATAGTGCTCTTATTCGGTTAACCTATAATTTAAGCATAATGCACTATATATATATATATTATGATTTAGCATCAGCAATAAAAGGGCACATTAAGGTTTCAAAGCCTGCTTACTATGGATCCATTATGGATCCACCTCAGCTACTCACGTTTTATAGATTAAGGAATAATCAGTCAAGGTCGAAACTGCCCTACAAATTGTCAAAGATCTTATAGCTAAGTTTAAAAGGAATAAGAATGGAGGCGTTTAACCCTCCTGATGTATGATTAGAGGCAACTCACATTAATAATGACACCAGATAAATCCATTATGGTGATTTTATGGCTAGGAGTTACGTTTGGTTGCAGGTACTGCTAAGTCTCTCATAAAACCATAAGCTTAGCAAACTTTTAATCTTTCCCGTAAGAACCCCAGATAGTAAGTGTAAGGTAAAACTTACAGGCAAAATCATAAGAACCATTTCTTCTGTTCCTGTTAGAAATCTCTAATCATGGAATTTTAGAAGTACCCTCTCTCTAGAAGAGGTGCGTCAGCATGTATAGTTGATATCTCTTTGATCTCTATCGATTGCGAATACCAGATGGTATGATAAAAGCGCCACATGAGGATTGGTGTATCTTAATATGTTCCATAGATTGCTTCCATGCCTGATCAGTATGGAGGTTTAATGCATGGAACCGCAAGGATATTCTAATGGTCATATGGTACTAAAGTCAACTAATGGTATTCAAAGAAGATATCCATAATGGAATTGTCCAAGTAAATGTCCCCGAATAAGTAATTCGTGGACTTGTAACATAAACATGTCACTTATTTGACACGAGAACTGATGGATGAACTGGAGCCTGAGATTTGGAAAATCTTTGTAATCTCCTTGTATCTTGATTATCTTCTCCTAAGATTTCCCTATTCACCTCCTGAGAGGCAAGTAGAGTTAAGATTTATATCCCATTTAGGGTTATTCTATTATGAAATCTCCTAGGTAGCTAGTACCATCATTGGAAGAATCGAAACCCTGATTAAGTAAGTTTTAAAATAAAGGATTCATATAGCCTAACTCGATATCCTGAAGAATTCGGTATTGTTAATTAAGAAAGACGGTGCATTTTGCTTATGCATTGAATACCGCAACCCAAGTTAGGCAACCATTAAGAATTTCCATCAGCTGCCCAGGATCGTCGATTTGTTCGACTAACTGTGAGGATTAACTATCCCTTAAGATTAGTTTTAAGTAATGGTTGGAATAACCATTTCACATTAAGATAAGCTTTTCTATAATAGTTGATGTATAAGTATCAAGGTTGCTCCTTTGGAGACCTTGCTTAGATGGAATGTTGAATACCTATTGTTAAATAGAAGATTGGTACGTCCAATCATCAGGATCTAAAAATTGCCTTGGAAACAACGAATAGGATCATACAAATCCATGATCATCTGTAAGATTGCCACTTTTGGCAGAAAAATCAAAGATTAATGAAAATAGCAACCCTCCTAAGTCCTTGTTAAGGAATAAGGTTCAACAAAGATATCACTCTGGAAGGATGTGCCAATTTGTTAATTACCAAGACTAGGTAAGCTCTGAATATATGAAATCATTCGAAGGAATCGAATGTACCAAAGACCAAATAACTTATGAGCTAAAACCTATTTAAGGAGCTTGGTGGAGCTCGCAATGTATTACACCCTAAGGATTAAAGGATATGTTTCGCCAATAAGTCAAGAAGCACTATCACATAACGGTTGGCAGACTTGTGATATAATGATAAACCTGTATCGAATGCGGATCGACAGGATAAGAAACCTCAAAAAGGATACATGAACCTATTATATAGAGGTCAAAATTGGGAGCTTGGAGAGACTCCAGATATGCTATAGAAGTTAAGTCCGTTATATGACAAAAGGTACTTCCAGCATTTTAGCAAATCTCGAGGTTGAGATTTCTTTTAAGGGGGTGAGGATGTAACACCTCGTAAAATCACGTCCAATGATGTATTGACACGTGTAATAAACCCTAATAAAGTCCAATGTTGAATTTAAGGGACTAATTTTTCGAAAAATCGAAAACTTTGATAATAAAAGGACTGGAAGTGTTAGCATACCTAAAATAAGTTTCCAAATAACCTCTCACGATGTTTATATTCACAAATGTGCCACTTGATGAATAAGTGTAGTCGTTTGCGTAATTAATTGAAAGTTTGCGCAATAAAGGGGTTAAAAGCGTCAACATGTTAATTCTTACCTCTGAGTGACCTTCTAACAAACTGGGAGCTTAATAATATTTAATTATACTCTCGGGAATGCCAAATAATGGCCATCTAAGGTTTTTATGCCTATAAGTAAAGTTACGCGCAACTTTGCAAGTTAGAGGGGCTAAAAGTGTCAATATGTTTAATTATACCTCTGAATGACCTTTTAGCGAATCCGAAGCATCGTGATGTTTAATAATACTTTCAAGAATGTCTAACATGGATTAGATGAGGCTTCAATGCTATTAAATGATGAGATGCGCAAGTTTGCGCAATAGAGGGACCTAAAGCGTCAACTTCTGAATCTATGCCTTTCGGTGACCATCTAAGCGAACGAGAGCGTATTAATATTTAAGTATATGCTCGGGAAGGATAAATATGGGTCATGGAAGGCTTGAATAACATTAAACGGCATTTCGCGCTACTTTGCGCAATTTAAGGGCTATTTGCGTCAAACTGTAAAAGTATGTCGATTCGTATGGCATCGGACCTTCCGGAAAGTGTCCATGAGTTAAACATGCCCTAATTATCATTTCTATAGCTTATATATAGGCTTAGAGGTGTTTGGTGCGCAAAAATAAACTTTAAGGTCATGCAGGGACTAAAAGTGTCAAAAAGTGCACAAGTTTGCATTTTTGCGCATATCTCACATTCTGAACATCACCGGACACCCAAAAATTTATGTAAGCACTAAAATATTTTATTTTAGTGATCGCCTTGATAAAATTCCTTTCGTCGCGTCGTTTGGTTCGTTTTTAGCATCCGTCCGTGTTTCGTCGTAATTCGACGCATATCGTGACCGTACGGCCAAACGAACTGACATCCGACATGTTTTTGAACATGTTTCATGTCCTCTATGTTTAATCCTCCTAGTGGAGCCTTAAAATGAGGATAACGGACCTTGAACGTGCCTTAAATAACATTAAAGACTCTCGGGGACCATTTCTGCCATTAAGTAAACTGTTGCTGCTGTTATGGACCTGCAGGCGGCCCGCGTACAGGCCTGGGGTTTCTCAGGCGGGCCGCATGAGTTCATCAGAAGTGCAGAACAGCTATTAACAGCCTGTTCGTTGCTGTCTTCATGTGCAAACTGGTTTCTAATACCACCAAATCAATACTAGGGGCTTGCCCACAGAATTATCAAGCCTCTTGACATCTGTTTTGATCAGATTACCCCTCCCGACAAGTGTCATGATCCTACGGAGACCCGAAAACCATATAAAGGAAGTAAGTTTATTGATACTTCACTTACATTCACAATTCTGAAGCTCTCTGATCAAACTCAGGCTTTCTAATGATCCATAATCATAATTAAGACTGTTGTAAGTATTCCTAACCCTCTCTAATTCGTTCTAGCTTAGTTAGTTAATCAAAAGTCAAACCATCGTGATTTAAGTTTGACTTTGAGATTAAACGGAAATTACTCAGTCACTTCTCGAATTGAAGGTAACTACAAGTAGGTATTTATGTGGGTAACAAACCCTTAAAAGGGTATTTTCAGATTCCCACTCTAAGCATGATGATTGTCGAGTCAAAGCTTTTCTTAAAAAGTCAACAGAATGGGTTTTTGCAAAATTTAGCATAATTAACAGTGTAGATCACATGCAACCTATTTGATCATCAAAATAACTTTGTAAATAATGTAAGAACATGTTTCATCATGATCAACTCGACAATTTTCAGTTTAAACCCGGATCGGAACCGAAAGTCTCATAAAATGACTTTTTCTTTGACTCTCAATTCGGATCCGTGTATGCATGTTTGAGATCTGCCTTAGAGCTTATTTTGGACCATTTTTATATATGTACAACTCTCTGAGATTTTAAAAACTTGGTTCAACACTTATCCGATTCATATGCATGTTACCGGTTTATGCTTAAATATGACTATTTTGCCCTTTTGACTATAAAACATGATTTTTGAAAAAGTGAAAGAGTAGAAACATTTGTTACTGATTTATAAACTTGCACCTAAAATTTGATATCAGTTTGAGGTCTAGATTAAGAGTTATGCTCATTATCGTAATTTGAAAGCTTTATGTTAAGTAAACGGCGTAATTAGCGTATAACCTATTTAAACCCACTTTTTGATATAAAACTTTTTACCCACTGATGTTATATAATATTTTGGGATTTTTGAAGATTTTTATTTAATTTTTGGCTGAGCATAACATAGGTCTCCAAGCTTAATTCGGTTAATACCGATTATGCCCTTTTAAGCCATAAAATGAGTTTTACAAATCCTTTTGACCCCAAACCTTTTTCTACTGATTTTACTTGTTAAACAAAATATTTTGAGCCTTCTGGAATTATAAAAATATCAGCTTTCCTTTAAAAACCAGGTAATGGCTCCAAATCGCCTTTTTAAGCATTTTTAACGCATAGTATGTACTAAAACTATATTAAACATATACGGTTAATACCTACTGATGTTTTTAGTATATTTTGAGATAATAACCGTAAGTAAAAGTTTTTGAACTCAGGTTTCCAGTTTGACCTTTTAAGCCTAAGTGAAATTACCAAAATACCCCTAAGGTGCATAGTTTGGTTTTAAATGATAAATTTCACATATAGGTCATACCCTACTGTTATAACTTATTAAATTAAGTGTATTTACTGTATAAATCAGACCTGTAACTCAGATTACTAATTAAACTCTTTTATAATCTTTTAATTGACCAAAATGCCCTTATGAGGCATAATTTTTGTGTTTGAATCCGTTTTGGGCATAATAGAAGATACCTTACTGATATCACAACATATTTAAGGCATGTTAACTCAGGGAACTTACATATGACTCTTATGGTTACTCGTTACGCACTTTTCGCGTTCGGATCGGCGTTTGTAACTAGTTTGCACATATTAGCCGAAACGGGTCAAACCATATCGTTTTTGTCTCAAAATTCAGAATGTGTTTAAGTTACCCATATTAAACAAGTATACAAACTCGTCGGGTCAAAACCACATTCTAAACCGGTCTTCGCTTTATCACGCGTTTGAACCGTGTCTTCCTTTTGAAAGTTAACCGGTCTAAGCTTAGGCTTAATTAAAGACCCGTTAGGAATCTAATAGGTTATTAAAAACCTTTGTTCCAGAATAAGAAGAACCAGTAAAAGCTATCTGTACTTGCTTGGTGGTATACGGCTGAGATTGAATTTATATTTAGCTCAGGTAAATACTTTTAACTTATTTTCCCTATACGGGCTTGGGATACGGTATATAAAATACCGCTTGGTCCGGCATTGAATTCTTAATCCAATAGAGGTTAATTTATTGATATGCTATGTTTTGAATGTGTTTTGTTTGCTTAAAGCCTTTGGGGGGTTAATGACCATGTCCCGGATATCCTCGGCATTATCTTACGAGATAGCCACGACCTGAGCACGGGGTGTAGGCGTACACCTGTCAAGTGTATAACTCAATTTTTGTGGTGTGTCAATTGATCTTTAACCCGGCACGAACCGGGCTACTGAACGCATAAGTAACATGTAAATCCCTTACAAGATTATATTGCATAATTATCCCAAGTTATAAAAAGGTTTTGTGCCATGTGCATTCAAATAAATTTTTAATCCTTTTCAAAATGAGTCAGTTAAATTGTATTTACCAGTGTAAACTGACGTATTTTCCAAAAGGTTATGTGCAGGTACTACGCGTAATAGGCTGGCGGTCTTCTAGCGTCCACAATAAGTCTCGCAAGCTTGGATGCCTTTAAGTCTGTTGAACAAATGATTCATTTTTATTTGCCTGTGGATCCTTTACATTCCGTTTGTAATACTTGATATTACTTTATATCGGTTTGTAATATATTTATCTTTTGCTTCCGTTGTGCATTTAAATATTGTGTTGTTTGACTATGATGATATCAACTACGTCACTATACTCCCCACCGGGCCCACCGGTGACACGTGGAAAGTCGGGGTGTGACACTCTTGCAGCCAGAATTCACACTTCGAGAATTTGGCGTAAAGTTTTTCTTCTTTTAACAAAGTTAAGAGTGCATGCAGGTGCTTGCAATGTTCTTCCTGACTTTTGGAATAAATAAGTATATCGTCGATGAAAACGATTATAAATTTATCCAAATATGGTTTACAGATCCGATTCATCATGTCCATAAATGCTGCTGGGGCATTTGTTAGTCCAAAGGGCATGACTGTAAACTCATAATGACCATACCTAGTTCTGAAAGCAGTTTTAGGTATGTCTTCTTCTTGTACTTCCAGCTGGTGATATCCGAAGCGCAAGTCTATCTTAGAAAAATACCTAGCGCCTTGAAGTTGATCAAAAAGATCGTCAATCCTAGGTAATGGGTACCGATTCTTAATTGTAACCTTATTTAGTTCCCTATAATCGATACACATTCTCATCGATCCATCTTTCGTTTTCACAAACAACACTGGTGCTCCCCAAGGGGATGAACTAGGTTGTATAAATCCTTTGCTCATCTAACTGCTTTTTCAATTCTAGCATTTCAGTGAGTGCTAATCGATGGGAGTACGGAATTCTTATCACAAAGGATTCGAGCATGGTTGGCTATCAACCAATCCATTCCTAACACTACATCGAATCCGGCTAACTTCATAGGTAACAGGTTTGCAGAAAACTTATGGCCTAACAGTTCTATCTTTCCTTCTTGCAAAACCTTATTTACGTTAACAGAATTCCCATCTGCCGTTTCGACTGTAAAAATTTGCCTAAGGGTGGTTAAGGGTAAATTAAGAGCTTGGTAGAATGAAGTATTGATAAAACTTTGGTTTGCACCAGAGTCAAATAATACTTTTGCATAAACGTCGTGGACTAAGAACGTACCAGCTATTACATCTGGGATGAGTTCTGCTTCCTAGGTGGTCAGCTGGAATGCTCTAGCATTTTTCTTAGTAGCTCCGTCAGCTGGTTTGCCTTTGTTATCTGCTGGTTTAACCAATTTAGGGCATTCGGGTTTGAAATGCCCAGTTTCTTCGCAATTATAGCAGACCCTGGTCTTTTTCCTACAATCTTCCTCATGATGTCCTATCATTTTGCAAAAGTTGCAGGTTACATTGCATTTTCCAAAATGATTCTTTCTGCAATTTCTGCAAAAAGGCGGATTTGCGGCTTGCCTCATTCCTCTCTTTTTAAACCAATTATTATTATCCAAACGAAATCCTTGGGTAATCTTTTGTGCCAATTCCTTCTTTCGATCTTCTTCTCTTGCACATACCAGTTCATCAGTTAGGGTATTAGCTAATTCCACAGCATCGTCAATAGTGCGAGGTCTCGCAGCTTTAACGATGTTACGGATTTCACAAATTAATCCCCAAATATAATGGGAAATGAGTACCGGTTCTGGCGAAGCCAGTGTTGGTACCACTCTAGCATATTCAAAGAACGTCGAAGTATAACCGCGACACTCTACGCCTACCATACGATGGCTTAGGAACTTATTTGCCATTTGTTCCTTTTCATATTCAGGACAATATTTTCTTTCTACAAGAATCTTAAATTCTTCCCATCTCATAGCGTAAGTCATCCTTCTACCTTTTGCTTGTAATACGGTGTTCCACCATTCTAGTGCCCCTTCTTTGAACAAATTTGACGCATACATAACCTGATCTTCTTCGGCACACTTACTTATTGCAATTACTGCTTCGGTTTTCTCTAACCAACGCAGTACTGCAGTTGCTCCTTCGTTGCCTGCAAATTCAGCAGGTTTGCAAGCAAGAAATTCTTTGAAAATGCACCCAGGCGTTGCAGCTTTCATTTTCTTAGGAGGTGAAGCCTGTTGTGGATTATTATCGTCATGATTGCCGCCTCCATTTACACTATGACTAAAATTGTCTTCCTGGGTACGTTTACTAGGAATGATTTGTTGCGGTTCAACCGTTTTTTGAGCAGCAGCCATGATTGCAGGAATAGCATTAGCTATACCTTGAGTGATGATATTTTCAATATCTTATCTAGTCATGTATTGGTTTTCCTGATTTTGCTCAGATTGATTCCCTTCATTAACTGGTTCATTACTAGCGTTTTCCATCTGATAATTATTATAGATATAACTATTAGTATCAAATGATTGTAACTAAAACAATGGCAAGTAATCACATAAATCTTTTTCACAACACACATGTATAGAGTCAAAATTGTCGATGTTTCGACTTCTATTTTGTGTTATAGATTATATAGGCATCTATACACACTGCTTATCTTACACAGTTTTATTTCCCATTTTACAAAGTTATATTTTTCTACTACTGTTATTATACAGACATTCTTCCTAACCCCACTATTCTTTGGTCAACTGGCAGTTTAGTAGCGACGCTCCCTTTCGTCGTATTTCCAGGAGATTTGTTCCCCCATCTCCCGGATCCTATTCCCTGTACCTATCAGCTCTTCAACGAACTGACGAAGTTCGGCTAAGTTTTCGTTGCTCATTGGAGGATTGGGGATAGGTTCTGGATCAAACTGTGGGAGGAAGGAATAAGGACTGTTGATCATATTTTGGAATTGCCAGTCATTCGTCCACCATTCTTCCATTTGGCCTAAAGGCCGAGTGTGGATTAATGGGTCTGGAATAGCTGGTTCCAGATTTACAGGAAGTTGGTTTTCGGCCGGGTAAGGATATAGATTATTATGGATAGGGCTAATGACATCACAATTTGCCAGTAGACAGTCTATTTCGTCTTGAAATGTGATTTCCTCAGGTTGTCTAGAGCTCTCTCCAATTTCTATTCCTTTTTGTTTAGAATCTTTCCTTATTTCTATCTCTGCTGGCTTAGAACTTTTTCCGGTTTCGATTCCTTTTCCTTTGTCTATAGGGTTTTCTATTTTGGGGAGTTTCCTAGTGGCTGGCTTTCTTCTGCGCACTTTCCTCCATCCTACATATCTTCTTCTCTTTTTAGGTTTTGCTTTTTCTAGCGGTGGAGCTTGGAATTCCAGAGGTTCCTCTATGTCAGCAATATAACCAGTAAAGTCGTGGGAGACTTCAATTGGTACTGGGTAGAGGTTGAGATTCTGAAATGCTTCCGATATCTCATTCATGCTGGATAGCATATATGCGAAATGCACAAAAATGCTAAGTTAAAACTTTGGAACAAAGTTTTACAAATAAACATTAAAGTTTTATTGCATATTAATTTGTACAAAAGATAACAAGAAAGAGAACACACTAGGATTTATTTATTTACTAGGTAGTAATTTTCTACTAGACCAGGCTTATTGATATTAGAGGTTTGCATTCTCTGCTACGGTAGCTAGCATATAAAGATTTGCCCATTTTTCATCTAATTTGTCTTCCCAAGGTGGATTATTGCCTAATTCCTGAATTTCTGAATTAAACCTCACTTTCTTGACTTGGGGTTTCTTTATTTTCTCCTGTCCCTTCCTAAGAACCGAATTTCTTTTATCTGGGGTGAGAGGATTTTCATAATTTGCCTTACGGACAAAAATCCCTTCTTCCAGATCTGCTGGGTGTTTTGAGGAAGAGGTTCCTTTTTCTGTGGGTGCAGTATCTAATTTGTGGTAGATAGCAGAAAGCTTTTGTTTACCCATATTGTAACTCAATAATTAACCAGTTAATAAAACAGATATTCACAGAATGGCAATTAAATTTCCTAAGTATTTCTTAATTACTTTAATAGGCTAAAATCAATAGTAAGCTTAAATCAGTGGCTCTGATACCACTTTTTCCTGTCACGGCCCTCGGCCCCGGTTTGACCCGGTCCAGGGCCGCGAGGCAGGAAATCCCGTGGTATTTATTTTAGGCGACAGCGAAAGTCTTTTTAAAACAGGATCTTTAAATATTAAAACTGCTCGTATATATATAATATAGGGATAAATCCCATAATTTACAATAAGGTGATTTCACTGGGAAATCTTTATTTTCTCAAAACATGTTTCTTTATTTGTTTACATTGAGCCACTTTTCTAAGCTTGTAGTGCTCCACGGCACTTTTACTTTGCTCACAACAGATCACCTGAAACATGTTTGAAAAAGGTTTTGTCAGCAGGGAAATACTGAGTGAATCATTCATTTTACTAAAAATGACACATTGGTTATAAATTACAGTATTAAGAGCGATTACAATGTTTCTGATATCAAACCAACTACCCACAGTACTTGTCACTCGAACATCCATCGGTAGCCTCTTTGCCCGATGGTGTCTGTGACTATGGTCATATCACTCATTGGCTAACTCGTTGTCCAATAGTGACGGTTATCAAGTAATGTATACAAAACCCCACATACTGGCTGTAATTTGGTGATTACAAAGACTTAATCCCTGTAATTATAACTTTTGAAAATAAATAGGGTTTTGGAAATAATTTGATAAAAAGAGAATGACTCACATTGCAGATTTAACGAGCAGAGTATAAGCCTACTGATTAGCCTTGATTAACCTAATTTAAATAACAATGCACACACAAACGGGTTAGTAACTAATACAGCAGTTACGACAATTCACGAGATTAAATCCTCACAACGATTTACAAGTGCAATACTTAACAATTCAGCGGATTCACAACGAATGACAGAGTATAGTCCGAGTTCGAACAGCACTCAAACATTCAAGTCGAAATCACGATGAATAACAAAGTATAAACTCAATTTGAGCAGCACTTAAACAATCGTTGGATAGTTTCAATCGATCGGACGTTGAATCGTAATAGCGATCGAGTTATTACCCTGATTGCGGCAGCGTTTCGGGATTAGTGTGTGTTTTGTGCAGTATATAGACGATATCTCCGTGTGTGAATAGAGTTTTAACGTCGAATGAACAGCAAATTTCAAGTGCCAACATCCCCTATTTATATCAGGAAAATGCCCCCTTCGCGCCACGCGAAGGATTCCCTTGCGCACGTCGCGTGGCGCGACGGGTCTATTTTCTAGCCTAGGGTGTTTCGTGTCCCAAATAGCCTAGATGTGTTGACAACCAAACGAATTTTACTTCTACAGCAAGAATTTAAGATAATTATCAGCTAGGGTTTATCCCCCCCTGAGTTTTAGGGGCCCTGATCCTGATTCCGATTGTTATGAAAATTTTAGGGTTTATGCAGAATTACTTGGGTTTCTCAATTTGGGTTTTCTTAATTAGATAATTATCCTACTAAGTATTAATTTTAGTGAGAGCTGTTACAGCTATACACGTAAACACTGAACCCAATTGCTACCGGCCAAATTCCCTCCACAACACACGGAGGAAATTAACTAGTTAAAGTTTAAACGCAAAAGGATAAAATGTTTTTTAGAGTGTTAACAATAAAGTTGTAACACCCCGTATTTTCGAATGTCAAAGTCAAAGTCAAAGTCCAAGTCAACTTTGACTTCTTTGACTGTTAATGTTCTTTTTACTTTTGTATTATGTGGAGTAAGTGTTGTATAAATGAAATGATCGAATGTTTAATCAATACGACCGATTTACGACTGTGAATAGTAGGAAGTAACAATGCGATAAAGTTAATCAATCAATAATCAAGCTAATCGATTCATCAATCAAACTCGAGACTCGAATTATGTGAACTCTGGTATTATTATACGTGTGTGTGAGCCTTATGTGTTGCCTGTGCGTGTTTACTTATATGTTTGGTGTGGTATTCAAGCGAATCAATCAAAAATCGAATCGAACTCTAAAAGCAATCGAACTCAATCGAAACCGACATCGAAACGTGACTTATAGAAGATTGTATGTTAGATATAGTAGTTGGGACTGAAAGTAATTTGACTAGGAACTCTATCGTATTCGTATCATCGTCCATCGAAATCGAAACATCGAAAATCGTCACGAAATACTCAAAGTGTGTCGCGGATCGAACAGGAGACATCCTGATCGAAGAGGCCAGCCGATCGGCTAGCATCTTCCTAGCCGATCGAGCAGCCCATTCGATCGGAGCTCCTGGCCGATCGGCTGCCACTTTCCTCTTTTGGAGCCTATAAATAGGGCTGTCATTGTCACACTTTCCATTTTTGGAAAGCTCTGACCGGGCATGAAACGAGATATCGCCCTATACGTTGGAAGTTGCTTAACATGTGCAAGAGTCAAGGCTGAACATCAAAGACCTTCAGGCTTACTCGAACAACCGCCGATACCTATATGGAAGTGGGAGAGTATAGCTATGGATTTCATAACAAAGCACCCGCCCACGCCATCAGGTCACGACAGTATTTGGGTCATAGTCGATCATCTAACGAAATCAGCCCACTTTTTGTCGATACGGGAAGACTACAAGGTGGAACGACTAGCCCAAATCTACACCGACGAGATCATTCGTAATCATGGTACGCCTCGTGACATCATTTCAGATCGTGATGCTCGGTTTACTTCGCGATTGTGGGAAACGTTTCAAGCGGCCCTTGGTACGTCGCTTAATCTGAGTACTGCATTCCATCCTCAAACCGACGGACATACTGAAAGAACGATCCGTAGTCTTGAAGACATGCTCCGGGCGTGTGTCATAGATTTTAGCGGTAGTTGGAACAAACACCTGCCATTGGTGGAATTCTCGTACAATAACAGCTATCATGCCAGCATCCAAATGGCACCTTTCGAGGCTTTGTATGGTAGGAGATGTCGATCGTCTATTGTGTGGAACGAGATCGGTCACTCGCAACTAACCGGTCCCGAGATTCTACAAGAAACGACTGACAAAATCCACCAGATTCGAGACAACTTGGTGAAAGCGCGGAACAGACAGAAAAGTTACACCAATAAAAGACGCAAGCCCCTTGAATTTGAAGTTGGTGACTACGTACTCCTAAAGGTATCACCTTGGAAGGGTGTAGTCCGATTCGGCAAGAAAGGGAAACTCGCGCCTCGATATGTTGGACCTTTTAGGATTCTGGAAAGGATCGGAAAAGTCGCCTACAGACTCGAATTACCAGAGGAACTCAGTAACGTCCACCCGACTTTCCACGTCTCTAACCTCCGAAAATGCCTTGCTGATCATGATCTAATCGTACCACTCGACGATCTTCAGGTCAACGAAACGTTACACTTCGTGGAAAAGCCTGTCGAAATCATGGATTGCCAAACCAAGCAACTCAGGCGCTCTCGCATCCCGATCGTGAAGGTCCGATGGGAAGGCAAACGAGGCGCGGAGTTCACTTGGGAACTTGAAAGCGACATGAAGGCCAAGTACCCGCAGTTGTTTATATAAATAGATCTGAAGCATCAAATTGGTAAATCACGGCGTTGTGTAGCCTTCGACTTAATTTCTGGACGAAATTCCCTAAACAAGGGGAGGCTGTAACACCCCGTGTTTTCGAATGTCAAAGTCAAAGTCCAAGTCAACTTTGACTTCTTTGACTGTTAATGTTCTTTTTACTTTTGTATTATGTGGAGTAAGTGTTGTATAAATGAAATGATCGAATGTTTAATCAATACGACCGATTTACGACTGTGAATAGTAGGAAGTAACAATGCGATAAAGTTAATCAATCAATAATCAAGCTAATCGATTCATCAATCAAACTCGAGACTCGAATTATGTGAACTCTGGTATTATTATACGTGTGTGTGAGCCTTATGTGTTGCTTGTGCGTGTTTACTTATATGTTTGGTGTGGTATTCAAGCGAATCAATCGAAAATCGAATCGAACTCGAAAAGCAATCGAACTCAATCGAAACCGACATCGAAACGTGACTTATAGAAGATTGTATGTTAGATATAGTAGTTGGGACTGAAAGTAATTTGACTAGGAACTCTATCGTATTCGTATCATCGTCCATCGAAATCGAAACATCGAAAATCGTCACGAAATACTCAAAGTGTGTCGCGGATCGAACAGGAGACATCCTGATCGAACAGGCCAGCCGATCAGCTAGCATCTTCCTAGCCGATCGAGCAGCCCATTCGATCGGAGCTCCTGGCCGATCGGCTGCCACTTTCCTCTTTTGGAGCCTATAAATAGGGTTCTCATTGTCACACTTTCCATTTTTGGAAAGCTCTGACCGAACCAGCCTTCTTCTTCACCTTTTCTCAGATTTCTCTCAACTCCGGTAAGTTTTCACTCTAATTCTTGTACGTTTTTGATCATTGCATGATTCTACACCTTTCTATCTTTCAAAACTCGATTTCTAACCATGAAATCATCAAGATCTAAGTGTTCTTGGGTGATGTCATCATAGTGTTCTTCAAGAACACCAAACTTTGGCCTCATTCAACCATGAATAGCTTAGATCTGACCGATTTCCACTTAAACAAACTAAGATTCTTACAAGCCTTAACATTTTTATGGATAATTTCCAACATTCTTCAACCTTTACACTCGAAAACCTTAAAACTGGTAGAAACGGAGCTTGAACCGACTAACTAATCATTCTAACAGTTAAGAGGTTCAAGATTCGGATTCTATGAACAAGGTTCACCGATTTCGGGTTAAACTCTAAACCGACGTTCCGAACCGTTCACCGGCCGGACTTGGGTGATTCCTGTCCGAGTCGAAGAAACGAGTAGGAACAGAGGATATCATAGTTCAACTCATTATCAAACTACCTCGAAATGACAACAAGTGGTCAAACAGCCAAGTGTTAGACGAAAGGCCGACCAGGTCAGAAATGCTGGCCGAACGGCTAGGCTGTTCAAACAGCCCAGCCGATCGGACATGCCAGCCGATCGACCGGGCCAGCCGACCGGCTAGCCCATGGTTCTACACTTTTCAATTTTTATGAAGTATACTTGTCACGGCCCCCGACCCGGTTTGACCCGTTTCAGGAGCCGCGGGACAGAAATCCTGTGGTATTTAATTTAGGTGACAGCGGAAGTCTTTTTAAAACAGGATCTTTTATTATTAAAACTGCTCGTTTACATAATTTGGGGATAAAATCCCATAATTTACAATAATGTGATTTTATCTGGGAAATCTTTATTTTTCAAAACATGTTTCTTTATTTATTTACACTGAGCCACTTTTCTAAGCTGGTAGTGCTTCCTGGCACTTTTCTTTGCTCACAACAGATCACCTGAAACATGTTTGAAAAAGGTTTTGTCAGCGGGGAAATACTGAGTGAGTTCATTCGAGTTTTTAGGAAATGACCCATAGTTATAAATTACAGCATAAGAGCGATTACAATGGTTCATATCTTATTTTTATCTGGCTTTCTGTCACAATGGTGACAAGTCACAATGGTGACGATGGTCATACCACTATTAGGTCAATGAACTCTAATAGTGACGTTCCTCCCTAGTAGGTCAATGAACCTAACTGAGAGAAATAGTAATGTGCACAATACCCCACTAACCAATAAATAAAGATATCCACGACTTAGTCCCTTTAATTATAACACTTTGAAAATAATTTGAGGTATTGTAAAAAGTTGATAAAAAGAGAATGACTCACATTGCAGATTTAACGAGCAAGATATAAGCCTTACTGATTAGCCTTGATTATTCCTAACTTAACAATAATACACACACACAAACGGGTTAGTAACTAATTCAGCAGTTACGTCAATTCACGAGATCAAACCCTCACATCGATTAACAAGTACGATACTTAATAATTCGATCGGATTCACAACGAATAACAGAGCATAGTCCGAATTCGAACAGCACTCAAATATTCAAGTCGAAATCACGACGAATAATCAAAGTACAAGCTCAATTTGAGCAGCGCTCGGATAATCGTTGGATAGTTATAATCGATCGGACGTTGAATCGTAATAGCGATCGAGTTATTACCCTGATTGCGGCAGCACCTCGTGAATCGTGTGTGTTTAATTGTAGTATTATAGCTCTAATTCGACGTACACAGAACTTCTAAGCGTCGTTTCAACTTCTCTGTTTAAGTCCCAAGGTCGGCTATTTATAGCCAAATTTTGGCCTAGCTTACGGACCGTAAGACTGACCCCTTTACGGTCCGTAAGGGGTACAAACCGACTATAGGTTGCCACGCGTGGGACTAGCCTAGCTGAGTCAATGAGATGGACCAATCAAATCTACACAACGTTTATTTTAGATAAACGTCCAAATAGGGTTTACCCCCTTTGAGTTTTATGGGCCCTGATCCTGATTCCGATTGTTCTGAAAATTTTAAGGCTAATGCAGAATTACTTGGGTGTCTCAATTAGGGTTTTCTTATTGACTAATTATCATCCTAATTATTGATTTTAGTGACAGTTGTTACAATACTATTGACGAAGTGATGTTAGATCGAAAACGCTACTCGATTGGTAAACATTACTCTTCGGATCATGAGATACTATGCTTCAATACTTAATTGTTTTCACAACTCATTCATAGTAGGGAATGCCAGCCGATCGAACAGTCTGTTCGATCGAGTGACATTCTGTTGAGAACCACTTCTAAAACTCCCAGCCGATCGATTAAGCCGGCCGATCGAACAGACCGTTCGATCGATCGACCTGAAAGGTAAGGACATTTTTGTGTTCTCATATACTACAACGAAAACTTCAAAAGTTCAAATCCTCAAACACAAACACACCAGAGGAAGAAACAATCCACTCGACTGGGCCAGCCGATCGAGCCTACCGGCCGATCGAACAGGACTGTCCAACCGGACATACCAGCTGACCGAACAGCCCGTTCGATCGAACCTGCCGTTCGATCGACCAGCCCACTCGATCCATTCACATTTGTTGCATTTCCACGTTACTCATTGTTGTGCTATCGAACTATTCAGGCTAACCCTACTCTCAGCGCTCCCTTCAATCCATAATCAATCACTGTGAGTATACTCGATCCCTTTTTGCTTTTAGCACTTTTTGGTGTTACATACGTTGCTTATATCAAACACAAACGATCACACTACTCAAACTATTGAACGCTAACCAATATGCATGTATTACGTGACTTAATGAATGCTTGTTTATTGTGTTTACACGTGGAATGCTGTCTACCTGCCTTAACGACGTAGTACTATAGTTTGGACTCAGCACCCGTTCACACGGGGGTTGTTAAGGACAATTACTTGCATGGATTACGGTGGTATTCATGTATTGCGAACCGTCTCGGACGGGTCATTGGTATCGATAGGTCCATGTCGATAATTAACATGCTTCGTTTTCCTCTGTGTACGTGATGGTTATGCGTAAACTATTCGAACTCTATATGCTATTATCAAACTTGTATGCTCACCTTTACATTATATGTATTGACTTTATTTTAACGTATGTGACAAGTGCTTAAGTTGCTAGGATGCTTAGGTGCGTGGTGATGAAATCGAGGCTAGGGAGTCTAGAAATAATAAACAATTGTCTGTAATAATAAATGAATCTGAGTTGTCGGAACAGAATTTCTTGTTTGGATGATTATCTGTAATGACATGTTTGTTTATTCGGGATACGGTATGGGACGTATCTTTAACTGGATTATATAAATAGTTGTTTTGGAAACTTCTGAACAATCTGTTTCGCTCAGTGCCGCGCCCCGATGATTCCACCATCGGTTGGGGTGTGACAAAAGTAAAATAAAATGGGAAAATTAGACCAAGGGGTAATGGTCTAGCGCTATCCTGATAATTTTCTCTAGCAGAATTAGTGACGGGCCAGTCACCAGCACTGTCTGCGATTGCAAATGTGAGTGACTTTTTGATTA